>NW_025999999.1:11348522-11526074 GCF_001458135.2 Marmota marmota marmota | reverse complement strand
CTATTTTTTTTTTTTTTGTACTTCAGTGTTTTTCTTTCTATGGCCCCTTCTGGGATCCTTTGTAAATTCCTTCCAAACAATTGGCAATTGATAAGCTCTTACTGCTCTCACTCTCTGCTTGTCTGGGAAGGATAAATGCTCAGCCCACATTGGGAATAGGCACTCTTCTGCCCACATTGGTCAGCAAATTACTTCCTTGCTCTGATTACATTTTGCCTAATTTGTTTTTAATTTTGAGGCCAAAGGCTGGCAAATAGCCTCTTATTCTGTTTGTAGATAGAACTATTACTTTTTGAATAAAGCAGGCAGATAACTGCTGATGTTGCAGTTTCTCTTTATCCTTGTCATTATCATCATGAAAAGCATTTACTATGCACCTGTGATATGGGCAAACGGAGCTGAATTGAGCCTTGAGCAAAGGGGAGAGAGAAAGAGACACAGAGAAATCTGCATCAGTAGGACATTACTTTTGCTTTTATTCCAGCCCACAAATGACAAGGAATAGACAAATGAGCAAATAAACAATGAACAATGCAAAAAATAAATACTGTTTGCATTAGGACCAAACAAATGGTGGAAAACTTATAGGCACAAAGGTGATGAAGTGATCCATATAAACTCCACCTTATCTAAACAGGTAAATGGTGGCATTCTGGGAACACACTCCTAGAAAAGGAATCTGGGAAGCTAAAGGATTCCCTCTGAGAAGAAGTTCCACAGTAGGCACCTGGAAGGATCAGAAAGTTGCTTGCCAACACTTTGTAGAATTACATCATGCAGCGATATGTTGAATCTAGAGAAAATTGGAGAGTGAGGACACATTTAATTTTTGATGACACTGAGCTGTCGGAATACTACCAAGAAAGAGAGGAGTGACGTATTTGAAATCTATAAATTGCATTTCGTGTTCATTTGTCACCTCGAGGAAAAGCAAATAAAGCTTCTTCCTCCTTCTGAAGTGGATGATGAATGATCGCTTAGAGTTGGGTGGCAGGAGCTGTGTCGCCTTTATTGACTTTCTTTGGAAAACAATCCATCTGCAGATGCAGACCGTGTAGCATCTGCACACCCTGCAAGGCATAGGTGAACTGCTTCTTACCACTCCTGGGCTCATTTGGACAGAGAATAATTACTCCTGTTAAAAGCAGTCTCTTTCTCTTGTCTTCACCCACCTCGTTTCCACGTCAAACAGTGGAGACTTGTTCAAGAGAACTTGGACTCACAGTGTTACAGGGTCCCTGGGCTGCATTCAGCAGAAGCCAGGGATGAAATGATTCACTCCTTTACTTGTTCATCCTTTTATTCATTTATAATGATATATGGACCTACTATGGAATAAGCTTTTTCCTGGCAAACAGAGACCTCTCCTTTTAGGGAGCTCCTTTTGGGAATGTGCAGAGCTTGAGTTCATGCCTTTTCCTGGGTTCTACTAAAATTCTGTTACTTACATCATATTCCAGAATACAGAAGATTAAATGCAACAAAACATCATTTATTCAAAGTCACATGAAGAGCTCAGAGAGGGTAGAGAGCTGTAATAATTAGCTTTTCATTGCTCTAAAATCTACAACAAGAACAACATAGAAAAGGGAAAGTTATTTGGGGATCGTGATTTCAGAGGTCTTAGTCCATAGATGACTGACTACATTGATCTGGGCACAAGATGAAGTAGTGCATCAGCAGGGAAGGGCCCATTAGAGAAAAGCTCCTTAGCATGGGAGGCCAGGAAGCAGAGACAGAGAAGAGAGGGGGAAGGGCCCCAGGGAAAACCTTCCAGGTATGCCCCCAGTGACCCACCTCCTCCAGTCATGCCCCACCTGCCTACAGTCACTACCCAGTCAGTCCATTCAAAGTAGGATGGACTGATTAGGTTATGGCTCTCACAATCTAATCATCTCACCTCTGAATATTCCTACATTAACAGGAGCTTGGGCTGGGGGGGGGGTGGATTCTCTGTATCCAAACCATGATGAGAGCCATCCTGAGCTAGCAAAACCAGGAATCATTGGGAATTTAAGTACATCCTAACCCTTGTACCAATAATAGACTAGTTAGATTAAAAGTTGAGTTGAAGAAATTGGAATACCTTGTACTCAGTAGGCATGCCAATGTGTGTGCACTTATGATTCAGTTACAAATGAATATACATCATGATAGTCAATGAAAAAAGTCAGAATAAAGACTCTTCTCTGTGATATGACATAAAGATGTGATTAAAGAAGAAGGAAAATATACATGTAGTTTAACTGGATAGGCTCATGCACCATTTATTTTTCTTTTGTTTTGGATTCTACTGGAAATCTCAACCAAGTTGTTTGTGTAATAAGAAATGATCACACAAAAATGGATCCATATTTACCTATTTGTTTTGAGTTAGATTTGAGCAGAAACTTGAAAGAAGGACCGGTGGAAAGTTTGCGTTGTACTGACATATATATATATATAAAAAAGACTTGAAGAAATTTCCTGCCCTCTTCCATCATTTCCAGAATGTCAGATTAACAAATGGAGGGTTTGTGTGAGTGCTATATAGAGAGGGTGGGATTTATCCATTTATTGGAATATATTTACATTATTTCACCACTATCACTTACAATTATCTGGATACAAAGTATCTTACACAGTCTGTGGACCTTAGAGTATAGATGAATATAAAATATTTAAAATAGAGGATAAATAATAATCAGCTTGATTGGGTGTATGCTATAGGCCTAGCTTTAATTATTTTATTTTTATGAAGTTGTCAAGTGAAGCAGGTGGTGAAGAAGAGAGGAAAACATATTCTGGATAACAGATAACTAGGAAATCAAGGGGAAAATCATTACTTTGCCTGAGACAATAGATACTCTGTTAAACGGAGCCACTTCATATTATCATGAAAATTACTTTTTGGCAGTAGTGCAAAAGGCTGTTATAAATTAGTGTTAATTGTGGTTAGACATACAAGGCAATATGATCATTTGATGACTTATTTGTTTTTTGAAGAATGACAGCTTTTATGTGCCAATAAATATGAAATCACCTGGAAATGTCTCTGTAAATTTAGGAGCCATCTAAACAGTCTTGTTTAATGCATGCACTGGTGTTTAATGAAGCGATGTGAGTTTGTACTTAGAAGATTACCTGATGGCTCTTGTCAACCATCCAGTGAGGGAAGCAGTCTACTTGGTGAGTGTGAGACATAAACCTGTAACTGTGAGAATTTATGGTTGACAGGCAGTGGCTTCACTGAATATGAGAGGGAATTAGACTCCCGTTTTGCATGCTTCCTATTTTGTCTGGAGTATGGCTGACAGTTACCACATTCTCCTTACCCCAGTATATCTCTTGTCTTCTTCAAGAAGAGGTTGGAAGAATAGCAAGAAACTTTAAGCTTATCCTGAGTAACCTAGAGTTTAGGCACAATGTGCCTGGAATGCAAACTTCATGCCATTTGTAGTAAGAAACATACCATTTTCAAAGATCATACTAACTCTTCTTAGTTTTTAAGATGATTGCCTCTGAATCCTTGAGAAACCTGTATGTGTCTGCTGGGCAGCCTGCTGCTTTATGTCATGGCTCTGTTCTCACTCTGTCTCCTCTCTCCCTCTTCCTGAAACTGCCGCATCCTTGGCTGATAATCTTTAAATCCTAGGCTGCAGTGATTTCTCTTCATAGAGCCACACATTAAGCACATCTTTCTTGCTTCTCTCAACCAAACTCAGAGAATGTCAATTAATAAGCTGATGGGGAAGAAGTCAATGTGTAGCATTAAGGCCCTGTGTCTGGAGATATTAGGTGTGCCCTTTGACTGAGTGAAAGGAGACCCACAGAGGGTGGTGAGTGAGGTACTTTATCATACATCCCTAGAGGCATAAAAGGAGACGATAGAAAGCAGTTTTCAGGGCACCTCGTTCATCTTGCTCCACTGTGGACTATTCGCAATGCTCCAGCCCAGATTGGGGATCCCAGTGAGTACAAAATATCTGAAGCTGTGAATTGTGCATATTTATAGCCCCTGGGCTAAAAATTGTGAAGGGCAACCAAGTGCAAATATGCTTTCATGGAAATTTCATTCACATTTTGCCCACAGACAAAAAAAAAAAAAAGACCAATATCTCTATTCTCATGGATCTTGTGTTCTAGCAGAAGGTATAGAGATGAAAAAGAAAATAACAAATAACTTATATAGGAGGTTAGAATGTAATAAATATGTTGGATAAAATAACCTAGGTATTATTCCAAGAGAAAGGTTTCATGAGGCCAGACTTTGACTCAAGGCTCAGAAAATCAGGTTGAGGGTTGGATGACAAGGACACTGTGGAAGTGGAATGAAGGGGTATGGGATAGGAAAGAAAAAAGAAGACAACAATAGGGTTTCTGTGTTCTCAGTTCCCACAACAGACAGTAACCAGTCGCTCATTTACTGTGCCAAATGGAGCAATTAAGGGGCCAGATGAAGAAGCACTGGCATTAAGGAAGTCATAGGAAATGTTGCAGGGGAAGGAGTAACTAGAGGAAAAGAAAAAAAAAGGAATCCTATGGAAGAAAATGCAGTTCTCCCTCTCTTTCCCTTCCTTACCAATTCCACTGTCCCTTTCATTTCTCACGGTTCGATGGCATTGATCCACAATAGCAGCATAAACGTGGCAGAGTGAAGGTCTTTGGCCAAGAATTCTCTACCTGCCCCTTATCTTTCCCTTGTCTAAATTTTAGCTCATTTTTGAGTTTTGTAAGTTTATAAATTCTCTGTTTTTTTTTCTTTTCCCCACCATTCTTCCTGCAGATTATGTTACTCACAGACCCGGAGATTGAGAGCAGTTTATTGATCAGCTCAGATGAAGGGGCAACGTATCAAAAGTACCGGCTGAACTTTTACATCCAGAGCTTGCTTTTCCACCCGAAGCAAGAAGACTGGATTCTGGCATACAGTCAAGACCAAAAGGTGAGCACCGTGACTTTCTTGAAACTCTGGTGCCCAGATCTCCAGGGAAAAGAGAGCTAGATAATCACCTCTTATTTCATCTGGATGACTGCTTCTGTTCTGTGCAATAGCCTGAACTTTGTGCCAGTGAGATATAGGGAAGCAAAGAGCATCTTGGGTTTCTTGCTTAACCCAGATGAACATCTCAAACAGCATGAAGAATACAGGTTAGATTCTAGACAAAACACTGGAGAAGCAGTTCTTCACTTGGATGCTGTGTTAGCTTTCTGTCACAGTAACAGATTACTGAGATAATCAACTTAAAAAGAAAAAAAAAGTTTATTTTGACTCACAGTTTTGGAGGTTCTAGTTGAATGTCCCCAACCTTTGGGCTTCCAGCAAGGTAGCACCTTATGGCAGGGGGTGTGGCAGAACAAAATCTCTTATCTCATCTGCCGGGAGGTAAAGAGAAGAAAGCATGAGTTGTGGCCAAGGTTCCACATCCCCTTCATGAGCATCCTCATGATGACCTAAGGACCTCCTACTAGGCCCCACCTCCTATATATCCCCAGCACCTCCCGGTAGCCCTGCCTTGGGGATGCACCCTTTAATACACGGACCTTTCGGCAACATTCTTTCATCTAAACTATAGCAGATCTCTGAGGTTGTCAGGAGCTACTGGCCTCCATGGAATTGGAGACTATTTTATGTATATGGGTAGGTGATCAATTTTCACAGTAAAGGATTCATAGCTTTGCTCAGAATCTTACAGGGAAGCACAAATGCAAAGAAGGGTGCTAAGAGTTTGCTAAAACAAGTGAGAGAAATGACCAGAGAACAACAATAATGTGCACAGGTAGTGTTACTCAGAACCCAGTGACCTCAGGAATTTTCTTCACTTAGTGGGAAGAAGTCCACTTCTTAAGATAGCACAAGATGTGTTTATGCTATTTATTACATTTGTGTGCACATGCATGTGCCCCATAAATGTCATACTGTATTCAAGGTACTCTGTACTACATATGTACCACAAAAAAGCAGAGAACACCTGCTTTTAGAGAGCTTACATTCTCAGCTATAATATAAGGTTAGCAATGGCAGATATAATTAAATTAAAAGTAAAAGAAACAATATATGCATAGGCAAATATGAGAGAGACTATAGCCACGAAACTTAAAGGGAAAACAGGATATATGGTATTATTCAATGAAGTTATACTGAGGATTCCCCTTAGAGGAGTCATGTCTTTAAAATTATCTATATTGAAAGAAGAACTGGCTGCGTGAGTTGGGAGGATATTCCAGAGTTTAATCTGTCTGAGCATGCATCAAAGTTTGGGGTTTTCTCTGAAGGCAGAGGAGTGGTATAAGCAATTTCCCAAGGTCTCTACTGACGTGAGCATTTTGGAGGAAGCAAATGAACATCTTACGATTGGAGTTTTATTCATAGTGCCCTTACTGCCAAATAAAATGCACATTATGCCTAAAAATAGAAAAGATTTACAATTAGTCCTTTTTTTTCCTCTTGAGCAGCCTGGCTAGCCTTTGAGCAGAATGCACAATTCTGTTCCTGGAGTCAAGCCACAGTGCATCTAGCCCAGGAAGTCTCAGTTAACAGAGATGAGGGCTGAGCAGCTCAGGACACAGAGTATTAGTCATTTAATCCACTGGGTTATTGAATTTTATTCGACAGTTGGTTAATTTTTTTCCCCTGATGCCAGAGGCACAGTGAAGGCCAGATTTACCTGGCTAAGTGAAAACTCTGCATCTTTGCAATTATGCTGGAAGTGATGCCTATAAATGTAACCCTTCATGTCCCGTCACTTCAAACACTGCCTCCTGAGCTCTCTATAGCAGAGTGGATGACCCTGTAGGAGGTAGGGCACATGGACTGTGATCCCAAATCAGCCTTTTGTGGTGAATAGTTTTAGCGCTGACTTCCTTTGCCTTCCAATATGTTTGTATGGATAATTATAATAGCGGATGCTCCTCCAACAAGTTTGAAACAAACCACAAATACTAGACTCCACATCTGTTTTAGACACTCTGTGTGGTTGTGATGTCAGTATATAATAACTATATCAAGGAGCTTAATTAATACATATAATTTCACGATGCCTGAGAGAGGCTAAAAAGTCAGTGCCCTCACTTAAGCATAATGACTGCACAATCAGAGTAGCTGAATGAATTTCATGCAATTGGTAGCCCATAGTTGAGGAGATAGAGATTTAGTGATATGTATAACTTTGAAGTCCTATGAAATGACTTCACCTGGACCTTCATGAATACATCAGATTTCTGTTTGAGAGGAGCACATTTTTTTAATATGAGGAATATCAGAAATAATCATATAAAGTTTGGAAAACCATGTTTACAGGATTGTGTATTTGGCTAAAACCAAAGTCTGGTAAAGCTAATTATAATGTGTGTGCATGCACGCGCGCGTGCGCGCACACACACACACACACACACACTTTTAGAACCTAATTTTGATTAGTTTTCATTTTTTAACTGATTGTGCAGGCATAAATAATTTTTTGTTTTCCTAATTAGCAGCCTTTGGGAATTTTGGTCAGGATAATGATGTGTTCAGCCTGTGGATGTCAAGAACTAAAATGCTAATGTAAGGATGAACTGAGGTCCAAAGCAAGAAGACTGGTTAGGGTGATGGGTATACTGCTGGCTTCACATGTTGAAAGTCTGGAACAGAAGATACCTTTTGTCACCACAGACCCAATGAATCCTGTCATCTTAGAGCTGAAAAGAACCCTTGTTCATCTGAGCTCTAAATGATGCTAAGGATTCAGAAATCTGAGGAGTGAATACATTTCTTCAAAGGGAAAATGATCCAACTGGTATCATCTGTGGATGCCCAATGAATAGAAAAATGATTCCATAAAATTTGATAGGGTTCTCATTTTCAAGAGTGATATTTTGAGGTGTACAGATGGGTAGAAGCCCGTTTTTCTGCAACCTTTCTGTTTCTGTAAGAAAGAATGAAGGATAAATCATCTTGGCATGACAAATTGGATTATCTGATAATATATATGGAAGGGGCCCAAGACTCAGTCTTTCAAGGCTTGAGCCACAGAATGAGGCTGGGAGCATCAGCCAGAGGGGAGCAGGCTGCAGACATTGCCACAGGCTAATGGTGGTATTGTCTGGAGTCAAGTGGAGAGGGACTGTGGTCACTCAGGTGGGTCATTGGTATGGAAATCAGAACGGGCAATCACTTGTAGACCATGGGGCTTTTAGGACTGAAGAGCTGTAGCTGTGGGCATCAAGCAGAGTCGGTGCTGATGTTGGCTGGTCAGTGGCTGTATGTGCCTAGCAAAGGAGAATGTTTCTTTTTTCATACACCTCATCAGGGTTTCAGTGACAGCTGCTTCAGAACTCCCATCCTCAGTGCTGGTATCAATAGGCTGGATGCTGTTTTACATCAAACTAGTGAATAGAACTCTCGGCTGAGTTGCCATCTCTTAGAAAATGCCTCCTTGGATAGTGGCTCCTCCAGAACTTACCTGAGAACAAAGTCTTTACTCCTGGCTTTTCTTATTTGCTGTTTTCTTTTTCTTTTCTTTCTTTCTCCCTCTTTAAACACCTCGCCACATTTCTTTCTCCTGTATTTTCTGACATTGTTTTTTTCTGTACTTCAGTGAATGAGAATCTTTTAGGTCCTGAGGACAGAATTTGGATCTCTGGCCTGAAGAGAGCCCATATGGACTGCAGGCTCTGCTCCTGCTGTTTCATCTTGGATGCCTTGAACACCCAGTGGAGGCTTTTTGATGTGAGCATTATAAGGGACTCAAAGAGTTTTCTTGTGCAGTTTGTCTTTACTGGCCCAAGTTAAGAGTTTTGCTGGCCATCAGATCCATGGGAGGCCAGATTTTTTTTTAAGTGGTTTTTAATTAAGGATAAATTTGTGTGGTTTAATGTTGTCAGACTTCTCAAAATTGGGAAATTTTAATGTTTTAGTTGTTTTCCTTGGAGGGAAAAATCTATTGGTGATATTCAATATCTAAGTAGTTGCATTAGCCAGGGTTCTTCAAAGAAATAGAACTAGTAAAAGAGAGATTATGAAAATTGGCTTATGAAATTATGAAGGGCCCAAGATCTGCTTTATGCTAGCTGGGAAAATGAAGAAAACCAGTGGTGTGATTCAGCCCAAGTCCAAAGGCTTGGGAATTGGGTAGTAGTAGGATGTGGGGGTAAGTGGGAGGAGTGCCAATCATGTAAGTTCAGAGCCAAGTTCAGAGACCTAAAAATTAGGAATGTGGGTTTCTGAGGGCAGAGAAAATGAATGCCTCAGCTCAAAAAGAGAGAGCGCACTCTCCTTTGGAACCTCAAATGACTGGATGATGTCCACCCACATGGGGAGGTGGAATTTCTTAACCTACTGATTCATATACTACTGTAATCCGGAAACACCCTCAAAGACACACCCAACTATAAGGTTTACCAGCTATCTGGAATTTCTCAGCCCCGTTAGGCTGACATATAAAATCAACCACTGGTGCTGTTGCATGGAGATAAATGCTCTCTTAAATGGGTGAGTTCCCCAAGAATGACTGAAGGGAAAAGTGTAAATTCTTTTTCCTATTAAAGGTGTTAAAGAAATAGCCTGACTGCTAAAAAAGCCCTGCCCTCAGACTTACCTGTTCAGAAATAGGAGCAATACTCTGACCTTTTGAGGATCTATATGAGAGTGTGCTTTTGGAAACCATGCCCCTCAGATTCATGGTGAACCACTGTGAACCACAGGAAGAAATCCACGGCATTTATCATAGAAGCATGAGAATCTTGCTCTTTTATTTATTGTTTATTTATGTAATTTAAACAGTAGGCAAACGGAACATTCTGCTCTTGTTGTTGTTTTGTTTCTTTGTCTTTGGAAACGAAGCAGACAGGAAAAAGGAGACACAGCCCTTTACTTCGTTGCTCGTTTTCCCGACTTTCTTGCCTCAATACAGGAAACCACCCAAGGAAGGCTTAGCAGCAGGCTGAGTCTGCCAGATTACATCTTTATTTTAATTTGGCAATAAACTAGTGTACAAACTGTGCTATAAAACATTGCCTCCAACGGCATCTCTCAGTCTGTCTTAAACACCTCACTAAACATGATGTGTTGGGAAACATTTGAAATGAGAGAAAACAAAGAGCAGATGTGACTGTAAAGGGGGGAAAAACACAGGGAAAAGTAGAAGAATATGCATATACCTCAGCTTTGTGGAGCATGAGGGTACTGGGCTCTTGGCATCTCTGTGAGGGTTTACACTGGAGGAGCAATTTGTAAAGAGAGAAGTGTAAAGCTGTGAAGCCAATTTGAGGACTGCCAGGACTCGGGCTGCATCAAGCTCTGGAGGAGAGGCCACTGGTCTCCTCATCCAGGCTGGCCAGGCCTCCTCCTTCCCCAGCTGCTCTGCTGACCTAACCACCAGCTAAGGGCCTGGTCTTCAGCCCAGAGCAGCACCCTGATTCTCCCTACCCTCGTGGATGCCCAAGACCATTTCAGCCATGAAATCAATTTTTGCAGACAGGCCAGAACTCTGGGGCTGGATGGAGACGAGTGGAGAGCCAGAGTTCATATAGAAGGGGAAAGGCAGTGCCGGGCTCCTGCCTGCTCCTCTCTGTGGAGGATGGCGGGGCCAATGTCCGGACCTTCCCATTTATTAAAGAGAAGCAATCCTGCTTTGCTCATAATGTGGTGTTTTCTTATTATTTTTTAAGCATTTACAGCTAACTCAAAAACTTGAACACTGTGGAAGTCAAATAAACCTCCTTGACTACTTCATATTGGTCCCCAGTTTACTTTTTCTGTCCATCTTTCTCATTATTGTTGTTTTTCTTCCTGTTTTTTTTTTGTGTGTGTGTGTGTGTATGTGTGTGTGTGTGTGTGCTTATTTTTGTTTTTATTCAAATTGAGTGACCAATTCTGTGCAGGGAGGACAAAGCCTATTAGGACAACTTTTTGGGCCAGCCTTCTTTGGTGACAGTTCTAGAATATTCACAAATTTATATTGTGCCATTTATTTTGAAGCTCAACCAGGCAGAATTCCAAGTAATTCTATGTAGGAAACCTGCTTTTCCCCTGATCTCCAATAAATTCCAAAGAATCACATTTTATGAAAGAAATACAGAAATCATCTGTCTTCATGTGGGCCTCAACTTTAAGGTTTTGATAAATATGTTTTAAAACATACAAAATGAAAATGGGATTTTGAAGGGAGGAAACAGGTTTCAATAAAGGAGGTTCTGTTCACAAATAATGAAACCCTTAAATATGAACAGTTGGCATTCTCTCTGTAGATGGAAGCTGACTTTGAATTAAAATTATATATTGGTAGAAAAGGAAAAATGTACTGCCAATGTGTTTGGTAGCCAATGATAGAATTTCAGCTACTTGCATAGAAGTAAATTTAAAAGAACTACTTTTAGCTTCTCGCTTCTCTCTCTCTCTCGCTTCTCTCTCTCTCTCTCTCTCTCTCTCTCTCTCTCTCTCCTATTGTACAGTTCCTCAGATTTTATTTAAGCAATTTCTTATCTACTTTTTAAAAATAAAATGTTCCTTTCTCTCTTTTCAATTGATCCTTCCTGGGTCCTAGTGCAGGGGCAACACTTGTCATGGTAGTTTTGAATGATGGACATGGACATTCCCTGAGAAATGCTGCCTACTTAATATGGAAGCAGATGAGGTGTCAGCTCTGAGATGCAATAGAGCAAAGTGGTAAGGCTGTCACCTCTCTACTCTGCCCTGATTGTATGACGGTCAGTAGGTCATGTAACTTTATAGTTTCTCCCCCTGTAACGTGGGAAGAATGGTAACAGTACCTGCTCCATGGGACTGTTAGAAGACCCTGAGAGAATGTAGGTAAAACACTAACCCTGAGCTTGGCACAGAGCAAACATCACATACATACTAACCAATGTGCTATTTCAACACTCGAGATGAGGCAGACCTGGGAAGCTTGTACTACAATTAGCCGCAAGCCTGCCTTAGCCAGACACTGCTTTTGTTCCCTGTCTTTGCAGGATGGGAGATATAGCACTTTGATTCAGTGTTGAATACCTTTAATCACTAAAAGCTACCATGGAACCAGATCAATGGAACAAAGAAGAACTGGTATACAGTGCATGGATAATATTATTGATTATAATAGCATCAAACCATTAAATGCCCAAGTATTTATCTTCACAGTAATTCTATTTGTTTTTGAATAGACCTAGCAACCCTTTAATGTCAAAAGGGTAAGATGGAGATAAAAGACGAATGGATCCTTGAATTTCAACCCGTGGGGATATTCAAATGGCTTCTGCACAAGCATAAACACTTAGGAAACTGATATCTATCTTATACTATCACGTCTCCCCAAGGCACTGCATTAAGTAAAAAGGCACTCAGTTATTCATACAAAATATGTTGAGCATTTTATACCATGCTGGTTTTGGCAAGATTTCCATGTGCTTGAAATTTCCCAGTGTCCAGGCTTATTTCTAATCTCATGAATATGTAAATAATTTAAGTATCCAAGTACAAAACTGGCAATTAGAGTGGAAACCAGGGAGCTTGCTAAATGTCAACCCCAAACATTGTTTATAAAACAAATTCTTGAGCTGAAATGCCATCATATGCAAACAGGGAAGTCCTACATTCAACTTGGATGCCATGTTTAAACAGGTTATATCATTATTTGTTTTTTCAGTTACTATTTGGAACAGTTTAATCTACCTGTTCCTAATGATTTGAAAGAAATGGGATACAAGAACAAGGAGCAATGGATGTGTTAAAATACATGATTTGAAAAAAGGTTAGAACAGACAAAATTATGCTGAGGCCAACCTAGGCTTTGAAATATAGGTATATGTTGGCATTTGCCACTTTTTAGTCAGTTCTTGAAACTTTCAAGCAAAATTTCATCTTCTTATTTTTCTATATACCCCTGGACCTGGGTGCACAGGAAATGTCCCCAAATCAAAGTGGCCCAACATCGTATATTGACTTTTCCTTCTCAGTCAGCTCCAGTTTCATATATCTATTCCCCCAATCCTCAGAGTGCCAAACCCAACTGTGGGGGATGTGACAGCCTTCAGTGACAGCTGAGGAATGGCCTCTGTCAGATTTGACAAATCCAGCCTCAGGAGGGATTGATGGAGCCAGCAGCCTGTCACCATTCCTGCTCACCCTGCATCAGCAGAGCCTGAATGCTCAGCCACAGTGCTCTCACCTTTTGACCTTGCTGACTGGATGTTTGTATCCAGTCTACAGTAGCTCCCTGCAAGTTTTGGCAAGCTTGTACCTACCCAACCTGGTCCCGGGCTCCATTTACAGCTTCAGTTCCCACGTCCATTTTCATTTTGCATTACAGCCACACTGGTTCTCTTCTCTTGGTCAAAGAAAAACAACAAAAAAAAAAATTCTGAGTTTTGCTGCTCCAATATGCTTCCATTGATCCATTCCTCTGGAACACTTTTCTCTACATCTCTTGTCTTAGAACTTCTCATCGTCCTTCAATGCTCGCCTTGAAAGATGTTGCAAGTTCCCCCTTAGGCACTCTGAACAAGTGCATACATTACTACACATTGTCTATGATATTCTTGATAAGCTAGCTTTTTCTTGGAGAAGCATCTATTGGGTTGGAGGGGTAGGTGGCATCTGGGTTTGTCATTATGTTTGTCTCACTGTACATGGTCCATACCAACTAACGATGATAAACACTCCTCAGCTCATTTTAGGAGCTGTCAATTTTGGTTTTCCTTTACCGAGAGTTCTGGTTCTCAGTTGTGCTATGGAACTAGAATATCAGAACATACTTTAGAAGACTTTGTGTTTCTCTGGACTGATTCTCTTTCTGTCTATTGAGTCAGAAGGAAAAAAAAAAAAAAAAGAACTGGGTATTTGCAATGCCTCAGGCCTGGCATTAGGAATTTATTTGAAGTCCTTAAGGTACTATCTCTTTCTTGCTAAAAAGAATGCAGCAACAGCAGAGAGGCCCAGAGAGCCGTGAGGTAGATGAGTGCTTTGTTCTGAGGCCATCCCTGGGGCAGAATTAAGATGAGGCAAATAAATAGAACTGGCAAGGTTTTCTGTTAGCCTTTTTGAGAAATGCAATTCGCAGGCCCCCTGCCTACCAAATGTTAAGGGCAGAGAAGGAAAGAGGAGTGAGCAGGCAACCTCAAAAAGAGCCAACAGCAGAAAGGGTTCCACCAAAAGAAGTCTCTCCATGAGTTGTGTGGCAGATTCCCAGGAAACTGCCCCTGACTAGGGAAGTTGCCCCAGGAAGCTTTGTGGTGAATAGCATCCCGTTCTGTCAACCAGAGACTTCAAACATATTATCAGGACTCCTAGCTTCAGTGCAATTTGCCTTGGACCAATTCCTATGGAATTGATGTCTTTGCAACAATTTTGTAGCTGCAAAAGAAAATTTATTTTGTGTATCTAACAATCTGAAAAGAGAAGATACCCTGATTCAATTAAAGAGTGTTGAAAAAGACCTTCCAGGGACAGTGACAATTACAAACATTTGCATCAATACAGTATATTGAATTTCCTTTCTACTAGGAAAAAGATGCCATTCTTCTAGGGTTTTAACCAATATGTGAATGATAAGATTGGGGGGAACTGAGAGGAAACTGCTTTAATACCCCCTTCTCTCGCCCCATATTAATCTGCTGTAGCTAAAGACATTGCATCTCATTCATTCTCTCATTCAAGCTCTTTAGCCCCCTTTTGAAACTCCTCTATTTAATCTCTTGACCTTGCCTAGCATCCAAATTGTAGCTTCACAGGCCACCTGAAGAGGGCACCACACATGCCTGAGAGTTGGTTATAAACTCACATCAAAACTAACCCTTGAAGTTGCATCCTTTACAATTAAGTCTATTTTTATCTGCACTCTTCTTATAGCACACAAAGGCAGATGGTGAGAAAACAAGTCAACGTGAGATTTTTTTTTTTTTTTTTTAAATCTCAGGAGAAAAATGTGACAGAAAGGAGAAGTGTTGACAGCCCCAGACCAGCACAATAACAGTGTGGAGGTTTAGGCCCTGGGACTGCAAATAGGTCTTGAACGTAGATGAATTTTGGTTTGTGCTCATTAATTTATATTTACAAAGACAAGGAAGTGGTCTCAGATATCGTAGAATGATTTTAGACAAGAAGGATTTTCTGCCTTTTATTCTTAGTTAACTAGAATCCTTCCCTATTTCCCTTTCAAAATTTCTGCTTCTTCTATTCTTTTCCCATAGTTTGTACCAGTGTTTGCAGAATTAGAACAAATACCTTCTGCAAATGGCATTTTGGGATGCATGACAAAGCATTAGTAGATGCACATTACCCTCTTAAAGCTTGCTCAAGTTTTCTTTCTTTCTCTTCCTAATCTCTCTCTCTCTGTTTCTCTTGGCAATGCTGGAGAAAGCTGCTGCTGCTTTCTCTGATGTGACAGATAGTAATGATAGTTCTCCATTCTGTCTTCTGACAGTCAAAAGAAACCTTGGAGCTAGACACAGACAGGGAGGGAAATAAATCTTATGTAGGTGCTGCCAACACTATGAATTTTATTAAAGGACATTGACTTGTTCTACACGAAAAGCCTTCCACTGGCAGCTGAGATGAGATGGAATCAGTGGGGAAAGTGCTGTCATACCTTTCCCTTCTTTGCGGAGGAGAACTTTGCTGTCAGACTCTGTAGATTTAATTAACACATTAACTTGAATGGCTGAGAGTTGGTTTTAGTATAACACCAGGCTGGACAATTAATTTCTTAGGTAGAAAATGTTTGAAGTCGTAGGTGGGGTACACAGAGCCATGTTGTCTTAGGGTGAATGTGCAAGACTCTACTTGCAAATCTTTAGGAGTTTCAAATGCACTGATATTTATAGACTTAATTTTAAGATATTAGACTATAGCCATGTATCCTTGGAAGCAAACCATATTCCTCTAATTCCATTATCCATCTGCTGAAAAACCTGAGTTCCTTACTATGTAGATTTATGACAGGGGGCTTAGCTTGGTGCAGAACCAACCCCTTTCCTTTCTATTATCTACTGTGCTCTGGGCATCTATACATACAGAAGAATGGGATTCATGACATCTAAAAACATTGCAGTCATTAAAAAAGCAGGAGTATTCTTGGATATTTTAGCAAGATTTTATATAGGAAGAAGTTCCTACCTTACATTATTAGAAGGCTCTCTTTAAAGACGACTAAGAACTAAATATAAATATGGGATCTGTAGTTCAGTAGTATCTGTTGTTGTATCACAGGTCTTTGGAGATGAGGCCAGTAGGAATCTTCATGGGTAGGTGAAGGTTTATAAAGAAGGCAGCCTTTGATGTGGCCTGAAAAAAAACCTGGCATCAAGGCAGACAAGTCTTGAAGGAACCTGTGGCAGGGTGGTCGGCCTGGGTAAAGGCAGAGGAGGGGAATGTGCCTAGGTGGGAGTGGGAGGATGAGAAAGCCCACCCACTAAGACCAAAGGGTACCTTTCCAGAGGTAGAATTGGAATGGATGTCACTGAGCTGAATGAGAGAGGCTTGGTTTATTGAATTGTTTTGTATACCCACTGCTCCAGGGACCTCTAGATGCTCACAAATAACAAAGGAGCCTTTTGAAGATATGAACAAATATCATGGGACATACCTGACTGGTCCACAGGCTCGGAATCCAAGCCTAGGTGATAAATTTACAAAGACAGGGAAAAAAATAAAAAACACAGATGCTGGCACCCAACGATCCTTCACAGAGATGAATTATCTGTGGGAACAGGGATGGCAATTCCTGGGAGTAACCATATGAGCCCTTAGATTTTATATATGATTCTTACAGGATCTACGTGAGTCTAGGCTTCATACACAGAATTATTATTTTGAACCATCTTGACTCTGTTACGTTTGTATTGCATGTAAACATAGATATTTACATGGTTTGCATATAGACATAGGCATTCTACAGTGGTGTGAACTCTCTTCACCCTAAGCTCATATGAAGAAGGGTAGCTCTAGGTTTAAAAAAAAAAAAAAAAAAACCGAATAGAACAGGTAAAAGGGAAATTTGGAGCTGGAGTGTGAAGCTGTCCCGTTGGTCTCGCTGGTTCCATGTCCTGAGCTGCTTTCCTCAGCCATACCCTTCTGCCATGATGTTCTTCCTTGCCTCCTGCCCAGAGCAATGGAGCCGGCCATCTGTGAACTGAGACCTCTGAAACCATGAGCCCCCAAATAAACTTTTCCTCCTCTAAAATGTTTCTTGTGAGGTCTTTTGGTCACAGCAGCAAAAATGCTGACTAAAACAAGGGGATGCTTCCAGTGACCTAAGCAACTTCCAGGAGGCCTCACGGCTCATAGGTTCCAGTGCTTCTCAGTAGGGTCCCTCTGGGATCAATCCTTTGACACATGGGATTTGGGGAAACATTCAAGATCCTAAATCTAATGATGAGCAAAGAAAAAATAATGTACATTGAAATAAAAAGCCACAGATTCTCCTTGGCTGGATGCTCAAACACTCTCCAGCTGTATCTGATGGAGCTGCTCATCTTAGAAGCATCCTCTGTGGAGTCAGGATGTGTTCTATCAAATGGACACAATGTCATAGCAGGTTCCTTAAAGGCTCAGTAAATATTCTCTTGAGATGCATTGTTCCTCGGTCACGCCTGGTGCATCTACAGCCGTGGTGAGTCATTTGGTGAGTCATTTGACCCTCCCCTGAGTGTCGTGGCTGGGCAGAGATGAGCAAGCTGGGCGGTCACGGTGCTTAGTGCAGTGTGACTCACCAGTCACTCTGTGGGAGCCGGCAGATACCGTGGTGGAATATTGAGGGGCAGGTGCATTACAGACCAGGAACACAGCAGAAAAGAGATGCTCTGAATGACATTTTCCAAATCAGTAACAAAGTGCCTATGGGAACTGGGGTACAAAGAGCAAGGGGGATGCTCTGGGCTGCCATCAGAGGATGCTTTTCAGGGCAGAAAAAAATCACAGTATGACATAAAGACTACCAGAGCAGGAATGTCAAGGAGCAATGAGGAATAAGCCATAAAAAAAAGGAAAAAGACATTCTGAGAGATGAAGTATATGAGGGCCAGTCCCCATCCTGTGAGTAGGGACTCTGTGCAGTTGCCCTGGGTGAGTACTAAAGCAGTGTGGCAAGTGGATTTTTAAATCTCACCAGCTGTGGATCCATCTGTAAAACAGTCAAAATAATTTCATTTATCAGAGCGATGCATTAACACATAATGCATGCTAAGCACTTGGTTCTGGTAAGAGCTTAGTCAATGTGGAGTGCTGTTTTATAACCTGAGGTTCCTTAGGTGACTCATAAAGACCAGCATTGGCTCCTCCTTCCTGCAGGATCAAGTCTGGTCTCCCTAATGTGACGTTCAGAGCTTCTTCCATGTTGCCCTCAACATGCTCATCTGCACTCATTTACATAAACCAAGGCTTGTTCATCGAGGGTCCCTGTCCACCTCACCACTTTGACCCATGCAGCTCCCCTGTGAGTAATGCTGTTTTTGTTAGTTTGAATCCTGCCATTCATGTCCCAACTACTTCTCCACTAAGTCCATGAAGCATCCCTTGCCGACTCCTGGCCCTTCCTTTATCCTGGGGGACGGGCCTTGCCGTTCTATCATTTTAGTCAGGTACAGGTTACACTGAGCTAAGTCTACATATTCCACCCTCCAGTCTCCACAGTGTTGTGGATGCCAAGTCAAGTGGGACCACAGTCTTTGTCTCCAGGCAGAACATGGTATGGATTCCAATCCTTTCTGGCATGTGATTTCTAACAAGTCAACTAACCCTTCTGAGCCCCAGTTTTCTCAACTCTAAAAGGTATTTGTTAATATCTATCTTGTAGAATTTATGTGAAGAATAGAGATGAGTTATTGGAACACTTGGTTGGCATGTAGCAGGTGCTCAATGAATGGCAAGTATTATTATTAGTGATTTAAAAGTGAAAAACTGATGCTTGTGCATTTGGTGTACCCTAGGGCTCATGATCTCCTTTTTTTTTTTTTTTTTTTTATAGTTATACAGCTCTGCCGAGTTTGGGAGAAGATGGCAGCTTATTCAAGAAGGGGTGGTACCAAATCGGTTCTACTGGTAAGTCTCACCTTACCCTCTGGCACATTAAGATACTGTGTAGTAAATGAGCATTGGAATACCTGCCTTCAGAGAGCAGGTGTGACACTGGGGTAGTTAACATTGTCAGGAAATGTTAAAAAGTTGTGTCACAAATTTCTTCATAAGCCCAATATGGATCATTGAATTTAGAAAGCTGCAGGGACTTTGTATGTGATGCTGTGTTATGTTTTGATGAGTCTATGAGAAAGACATTTTGAAAGATATAGTGATTTTTATTACTAAAAAGCATTTTATACATAGAATGGCATACTCCAATAAGTAGGGCTTACTTGTCTGAATGTAGATCCTCATTTCAGGTCTTTTGGAACTTCCTACAGTCTGGGACACAGTCAGTCATCCTAGTTTCTTGTTTAGACTTCCAGAAATAGTCTTTGAATTTCCAAGCTTATATACTTAGATGGTCTTACTTTGCTCAGGCTGCTCTAACAAAATGCCACAGACTGGAGATTTAAACAGTCCTGGAGCCCAGAAAGCTCAAGATCGAGGTGCCTGCAGGTTTGGTTCCTGGCGAGGTCCTCCTCCTGTCTCCCAAATGGCTGCCTTTTGGCTGTGTCCTCACATGGTGGAATGCGGGAGAGCTCTTCTCCCTCTTGTTGTTCACCTGTGGACAATAATTTCATCATTTAGACCTCACTTACATGACCATACCTAACTCTAATGATCACCAAATGCCCCACATCCAAGTATTATTACAACAGTAGAAATAAAGGCTTTAGCATGTGAATTTGGGATGATGCAAATATTCAACCCATAACCTACACAAATACAGGTATTTGCATTCATATAAATGCTGCTTATTCACAATGATCTATCTGTGCCTTGCTTGTTAGAGTATATTGTTATCTATATGTGTTTAAAATAGTTACATATCATTTTATTTTAAGGATATAGATGGGAGATAAGTCATAACACTATTGAAAGAATATACATATTTGGGCACAGTAGAACATGCCTGTAATCCCAATGATTTGGGAAGCCAAAGCAGGAGGATTGCAAGTTTGAGTCCAGCTGGACAATTTAGTGAGACTGTCTCAAAATATGAAGTAATAAAGGGCTGGGGATGTAGCACAGTGGTAGAGCGCCACTAGGTTCAAACCTCACACCATGAAAAATTAAAAAAGAAAATAAGCTACAGATGTTGGTGGGATGTATATATGGAAAACAAGAGATATGGGAGCAGGGAGGAGAGGCGGGGAAAGAACGGCACGAGAAATAAAGAAAGCAAAGAAAACAGTGTTCTTTTTGCTTGTTTTTTGTTTGTTTTTAAACCTTCCCTAGTTAAATTAGCAGTGACCTCTGTGGGAACGGGTGGCTGAACTTGAACTCAAAAAGAAGGGAAATAACATAAGTTAATATTGGCTTTTGTGTTTCCGAGGGCCTGGATCCTAGCAAAGTAAAAGCAAAGTTTGGAACATTTTATTGTAATTTTAATATTAACTTATCAATACCTTTCAAGTTTACATTCACACTTCTGCCAAAATATGTGCTTCCCTGGGCCCCAGCTCAGCTAATCTGTGGAAAAATCATCTGTGGTGTTTCCAGGCCTTTGCTGCTGTAAACAGTGCTACAAGTGACCTGCTCAGACTAGTGTAATATCCCCTGGCCTCCTGCTCACATTGTCCAGAATCATCTGACAGTGACCTTTAAGGAGAATGAGCTCCCTGCAACCAGGGCATGGAAGGACCTCCCTGCCCTCTCCTGGGGCCACGCTGCCTCCCAGGACAAAACACGGAGATGGCCTCACCGAGGCACTTAACAGCTCCCACCTCCACGCCAGTTCCCCTCCTTCTAGACGAACTTCTAAGAGGAATGCATTTTTATCTTTCTCATTTCCAAACACTGCCCTAACATTCCTGTGGGAGTTGAAAGCCAGAGAACTGCATTAGAGAAATCTCTTAAAAAGCAAATGAAACTGCCCGGAAAAGTGAAAGACAAGCCGTTTGCAAATAAACTGCCTCAGAGATCACACAGAGGGACTTCTGTATGGACTGATACCATTTCCTCCCCTGTGGCTGCATTCAGCCTTTTAGCTTCTATGACCAAAAGACCTGACAAGAACAATTAGAGGAGGATAGGTTTATTTGGGGGTTCACTGTTTCAGAGGTCTCTCTCCATAGATGGCCCCATTCCATTCTTTGGGGCCCGAGGCGAGGCAGAACATCATGGTGGAAGAGCATGGTAGAGGAACATGGCTCAGGAGATAGCACCAGAAAGCAGAGAGACGCAGACTCCCCTCACCATAGACAAATATATACCCCAAAGCATTGTACCTAAGGACTTTCTTCCTCCAGCCCACCGCACCTGCCTGGAGTTCTATTTAGTTAATCCCTGTCATAAAATTAATGTACTGATTAGGTTAAAGCTCTCATAACCCAGTCATCTTAAGGGACTATTACTCAGCCATAAAGAAGAATGACTTTAAACTATCATGTTAAATGAAATAAGACAATCCAAAAACCCATGGTCAAATGTTTTCACGGATATGTGGAAGCTAACTCACCTCTAAACTTTGTTGCATTGTCTCACACATGAGTTTTTGGTTTGGGGGCACACTTCACATTTAAACCATAAAACACGTCTCATAGTGAGATTTTTCTACCTAAAGAAACCTTTGCTGCAAAGAAGCTACTCACCTCTCTCCTGCTGCTCCTCTTGATAGGGAAGACCTGAGACCTGACCCCTCCCAGGCCCAGAAATTCAGCTGTGCTGCTTCCACAGGTTCCCTCCTCTGGTTAGCATCCCACCCTCTCTATTCAGGACACCATTTGATCTCTGTGTAATTTTGCCTAAAACTTATAATGTCAGGGTTTTTTTTTTTTAACATTCTCTTCCTTTTCTTGGTGCTTAATCTACAGAGAAAGGTCTCAGAAAACAAATAAATGAATGAGCTCTTCCCAGTTCCTCCTAGATATGGACTTAATGCTTTGCCAATGGGAGAGTTACGAGGGACCAATTGTTACTCAAGTCAGGCTTCTAAGGGACTACAAATGTGTATGTGGTACCCAGCACTAAAGGGGAGATAGTACCCATTCAGAGGACTGGACAGGGTTTGTTCCTGCCAGTAGAAACAAACAAACAAACAAAAATTGACTACTATGACAGACAAGGAAAAGGAGTTGGGATGAGAATATTGCCCCTGTACGTGACATATGATGCACAATGTTTTATAGCTCACTGGAAGTCTTAGTTGCTCATAGCATTACTATAAGATGAATAGACCATGTCCTTTCTTATCTATTCCTTAAAAAGAGGGGTCTTCTATTTGGAAGCTTTATTAGCAAAGCCATGGTAACCAAATGTCAAAAATTATTATCTTTATAAAAGCATTTCCCATTATTGTGTATGAATCCTAATTAATATGTCTGTTAAGTAAAGTAAATGAAACTTCCTCTCTTTTCCTTTGGGAGCAAAAAGACACATCTTTCCCATTCAAGCCCTAGCAGTGTGATAAGCACTATTCAGACTTAAGCTATTTAATCCTCATAACTGCTTTCTGAAGGAAGCTGTTCATTATCATCAACAGATGGGAAATCTATGGCACAGAAAGATTAAGTAATTTGGCCAAGGTCACACAGCTAGAAAGAGCAAAAGCCAGGATTTAAATGTGAGCTGTTTGGCTCCAAAGACCATGCTCTCCTAAATCAGCAGACACTATTGCCTCTGCCTATTGGCCTTGTTTTCTGGGTTGGAACAGTGAGCCCTGGACGTCTAGTCCACTTGAGCAGATGAGTGGCAGATACTCAAAGCTCCCTTGGCCATAGTTCTGCCTGTGTATTTCTCCAACTGGACTTGGCAAAGGACCCCTCAAGTTCTTTAAGCTTGGGTATATTTTTCCGAGAAGGGATGAGATCTTGTAAATTGCCCAGTGCCATGGCTGTTGATGGAAATCTCTTGGTCTCTGCCCACATGGCCTGTGTTCTGACTCTGAGCTGCTTCCTGATGCCAGCAGAAAAGTTGTCCTTCAGAGAAATACCTATTAGACCCATTCCTGGAACCCATTTGCTTCAAAGTACATAGAAACTAAAAGGCTGTTTAGGATTATTCGACAAGTCTAATTAAAAGAAACTTGCTTTAATCACTTCTGCTTGGAGTTTGGCTCTGGAAGTATAGACAGGCTTGAGAGGGCTTTCTCTGTGCTACACTGAATCATTAAGTGATCATGGGTAATAGCATCACACTTGCCATAGAGGAAAAATGAAGAAGAGATGTTTTCCAAATCACCTAAAGCATTTCAGAATTATCTTTATTTGGGGATGACAATAGCCATGCCACCCCTGAAATGACAATTGTCAAATAATTATGAGATAAAACAGCTCATTCTTATTACAGCAATTGCTGTCATAACTACCATAAATATGAACTGTCTTCCAAGGAGTTCAGATTGCTTCCAGAACTGACCCAGGATATCATAGAAAACACATTTTGGCACAAAAGTTCCATTAATGGAATAGATGTCCTTTTTATTTACCTGACAGCAGTAGTGGTCTTCTCTTTCCCATGTGAGAAGTCCATTGAACTGGGAGATGGCGCAGCCTGGAGAATAAGGCCTCAGGGACACTGAAGTCTGGGTTCCCGCTCTGCCATTTGCTAAGTAGGGGGTTAGGAGAGGTTCAGTCACTTCTGTGGCCTCGGTTTTCTCCTACTTAGGATTATTAATACCTCCTTCATTAAATGAGATGCTTCATGTGGAGTACCTAAGTCTTGTGCAAGTGCTCCCTGACTGACAATAATAACATTGTTAAGAATGATGGATTTTATCTATCAGTTCTTTTCCCCCACCTTGTGTCCGTTCTCAGGTTGGCCTTCCCCATCTTGTGGAAATGGTGGACACTGCCATCTTTAGGCTAACCACCTTGCTAGGAGTGCCCTCACCCACCCTGCCTAATAATTCCTGTCTCTCCAGGAACTGAATCTGAGTGTCCTGGCCTGGGTCAAGAACACATTACCCATGGAGGCCAGACATAGATCTACCCTGGAGACTGAAGTGTAGGGGTGGGGTTGAACCCAGTCTCACTGCATGACTTAAGATGGGGGAACGATATGACTTCTAAAGAAGAAAAGGAAAACGTTTTTTAAAAGACTGTTATTTTTAAGAAGGGAGCATAGATTCTCATAGGGAGAAGAATGCAGATGGGAGATCTGAGATAAGGCTCCATCAGGGGTTTGTATTTTGAGTAACTGTAATGGTCTAGGTGCATATCAATTCTTGGATTTGGTCTTCATGTCTTCATAGCACCATTGTGAAGTAGTGGTTATTATCCCCATTTTGACAAATCAGAAAAGTGATATAGTTTATTGAACACAGCGTGCATAATATGTAAGGACCAGATTTTCAAGTATAGTCTCTGTAGCTTGCTGGTAGTTGTTTGGATCAACCCAAAATTCAAGACTTCTTTCCCATTTGCATCACCCCATAAAAAAATGGGTAGAAAAAAAGGTCCCATTTAAATTCTAAAATGACATATTCTTTAATTTAATAGTTCTCTATGTAAAAGTCAAGGTGTTGCATTTGACACTGAAGAACATGGAATTGAAGGGTCAGTGGTACCCAGATGTGTCAGATAGTGAAGCTTGTGCCAAGAGCCAAATTCACTATAAGAGGTTGAAGAATGTGGTTTGTTGGCATCTGAGTTTAGGATAAAGGGTAAAGCAATAAACTAGTTCTCATTATAAGACACTCAGGTATCTAGTAGGTATGCAAAAATAAGGGAATCTTTTAACTAAGTGACTATTAATAATAGTTAAGGTTTATATTATTGATATCCTGGCATGCTATACATGAAGCTGACTGGTATCAAGGACAGATGAATGGCGATTCCATATTTACTGTGACTAATTTATGCATAGAAAATTAAGAATTTGCTCAATAATGAAACCTTTGTTATTTTGGAAAGGGAGCCCTGTTTCAATAATATTTTCCAGAGGTCATTTGACAGCTGTATTGTACATCAGAGAGATAAAGTAATGCTTTAAACCCTGTATTCAATGTGTTTGAGCATGTACGATGTCCTCATTGTTTCCCTCAGTTCAAGGTCAGCTCCCCATAGTTCAAGATTACTCATTTCATATCTTTGCAAGTCCCATTTATTGAACACTTCTGGTGGGTCAAGCCTGGAGCCAAGTGTTTTGCTTATATTATTAAATGAGTCCTCAAAATCAGTGATGGGAAATCGTTTCTTGATCAAGACTCCTCTCAAGACGTGATAAAAAAATGCAATCTGTCGTAAGAAAAAAAATTTAACAATATTGCCTCATTGGTCTGAAATATCAGAAGGTCTAACTTTATCAAGACTGCACTAGATCCAGAGGCTTATGAAATGGCTCAGATCCTGATCTCTCCCTGTCACTCAGCTCTACTCTCCTCTGCATGAGCTTAACTCTCAGGCAGACTCTGTCTTTGTAGTGGCCTCTGGCAGCTTACATCTTCCAGGAAAAGAAAATACCTTCTTAGTACTTGTTTCAGAAAAACTCCTGGAATTAAATCTTATGGGCCCGATTAGGTAACAGGCTTGTAGACATACCTGGGGGTAGAATCAGCCTTAATAAGCCACGTGGACAGTGAGTCAGGAATGGTAAATCCCCGGGAAAGACTGAGCTGCTTCTACCCAAGAAAGGGGAGAGAATAATGGGGAGGTACCAACAAGAGATCATATTATCCGTAGATATTTTAATACTCAGTGCAGATCAGAAATAAGTAAGGAGGTAAGTAGATAAGTTCAGTCCCATTAAGGTTAAATATTTTGCAAAATGTCATTTATTATTAGAAATGGGGATGGAATTTAAACCTAGGCTATGTCTAAGGAACCTGTGCTCCTCATGCCCGTCCTAGATTTCCATTTCATGACCCCCAACATGCCAGTAGCCCATACAGCTCATCTCCGTTCTTTTCTTACTTCAAACTCTTACATAGGAAGATATTTTGCATACCTGGTCTAATGTGCCTGTCCAAGACTCTTTCCTGTAGCCTAAGATATCAGGTGTGCAAAAATATATTGTAGTCACACATCTATCTATGGAATATAAAATAGTTTCTCTTTCTGATTCTGACTTGTATTACTGCTATTCATTCTTGAATTCTTGTTGAATATTGCTACTGAGTCCATTCCAGTCCCCTGCCCCATCTTACTTGTTGATTTCATGATTAGTTTGATACACACATACACACACACACACGCGCGCGCGCGGTCATCATGCCCCTCCTTTTTCACTGAAATGTACTGGCTATTCCACATGGAAGTACTAAAACTTCTAAGCCACCCACATGTCTTGTCCTCTAAAATCTCAAAGGGATTTAGAGGACATGGCATGAGATGACTGTAGCCCTTTCCCTTTCCTCGGATGGATTTAGTGTATTCAATAACAAGAAACTGAGCTTTGCATTTCCCCCCACATCCTACAAACTGGAATTGGAATGGAGTCTAATGATGTCCCAAAGAGGAAGGAAGGAAGGAATCCAGCAAGCAAGCAAGAAAAGGCAGGCAGGAAGTCCCTATCAAACAGCCAGATATGTTGGTAGCATATTAGGAAGGAGGGGGCTGGGGTTTTTTTGCTTATTTGTTTGTTTGCTTGGTTGGTCTTTCCTTCCTTCCTTCCTTCCTTCCTTCCTTCCTTCCTTCCTTCCTTCCTTCCTTCCTTCTCTGCCTCATCCTTTCCCCAAAGCTATGAAGCAGGTCTTTGCAAAGCATTTCTAAGTGAATCCATCCCTCACTTTCAATCTTATGTTGAGGTGGCAGTGGAGTTTGTCACCACTCACAATCAGCTAGCTGGCTGGCTGGCTTTCTCTCTCTCTTTCCTTCATGGGCCTCTGTATTCCGATATTCCCTGCATCCCAGCCTTCACACTTCAGATCCTTACCTCCTCTAGAACCTTTGGGTTTCCAAGTCCCACAGGTTCTACTTCTTGATGTCATGTTTGCCACTTCCTCTTCCTCCACACCCCACCTCCCACTGGAAAGAGTGAAAGTCCTCTCCATCCTTCTCCCCTTGTCCAGAATTTGCCTCATTCCTCATTCTAACAATTCAAACCTGGAAAGAGGAAGAACCTAACTCAGTTCTTGCAGACCTGAGCTTGCATGTTCTCTTTGAGACCTGATGCTCTCTTCAATCGAATCTGCTAAGTTTCAAATGCCAGGAGAGTAAGTCTTTTATGTAATAATAAGTCTATGGACCAGTCTTTATTTCTTAAATCTATGGTTTTATGTAGGTTCCCACCTGGTTATAAACTGTTCTAATCCATATTAACAGTGGTTAATTTTTACACCTATAGTGCCTCTGGACAGTGTTAGTCTTTGTGTATAAGGATGGTGTGTGAAGATCCTTCTCATCAGGGGGGAGCATATTGGCCTTATATGAAGGCCCAACTCTAACATGGAGCTTTTTTGTTTTATCCTAACTTTGTGGGCAAGAAGAATCTCTTTCTCCTCTGAATTTAATCATGACTTTTGTCACAAATGAAATGTCACTGTCATCACATGCCCTGCATTACAGGTCTACATATGTGATAGGTAGGAAGACCACATATTTAAAGTAGATTCAAATTTCAGCCTCACTAATTTCTAACTGGGTGATCCTAAGAAAATATTTCACCTAACTGAGCTTCAATTTCCTTCTACAAATCTTGGAACAGTATCATTGTCATTAAGTAACTTAGCATTTAATATGTTCTTCAAATACATCATTTTTATTTTTTTCTTTCCCTTTCCTGCTAAAAGATAAGTTCCTTAAGGGCTGAAACTCTGCATTTTGAATGTTTCTGTCTATTCTATACATTACAGTAACTAGAGCAGCAGAAACGTGTGCATACACACATATTTGTGCACACACATACACACAGGTTACATCATCAAACTTATATATGCACATGAATGCACGTACATAAACCCAGGAATACATGCAAATAGAAACCCATCTCGAATAGATTTCATTTGTTAAATTAGGCAGCCATAATTATTGACCTCTGTCTTTTCTTCTTTCATGAAAGGAGTATGAAAGTATACTTTTATCGAAGTATAAATTGAAGGAAGGAGAATTCTTGAGTGGTAGAAGGCACACTTTTCTATGCACTGGGCTATTTATGAACTCAACAGGCTGTCTGTCTTAAAAGAGTATGCATGTCAGAAGAGGAATTCAATCAAAGACAGAATGACTGTGTCCTAGACTGCTCTCAGAGGGAGTCTGCCTTAGACTGCTAATATTGACAGATCCTTTGCATGTTTCAGAATATGGGATTCTGGAGAAGAAAAATTCAGAACCTCTTTTTTTTTGGAATGTGGACCATCCTTTTTCTACTCTTCCCTCATTTTCCCCGAGGGTCTCTTTTAGGTGGGAGCCCCTGCCCTCTGAGCTAGACCCTACAGATGTTTGCCTCTGAGCCCTGCTCAGCCTTCATTTTTAAGGGCTTCTGTTTTTTACCATGCTTTTGTTTATGAGGTTTGCTTAAGGAACAGGAAGCAGTGGCAGAAAACCTTCAGTAGATCACACCCCCAAGGCAGTGCTGGGGGAGGGGCATTCCTAGTCTGCACCAGGAGTGCCAGGTAAGAGCATTTTCATTATCCTTGAAAGCCTGGTAGTGATCTCTACAGGAGTGCTGTTTCCCAACCCTCTTGCACCTGCTTCCACTTCTTAATCTTTTCCTATGATTAGCAAGTTTCCCTACAAATTAAGCTAAATGTCCCCTGCTGAGGTGTTGAATGCATCTCTTGTCCTACATCCTTCATTCACTAAAGGCAGCCATTGATTCCTGTCTCCCTTATCTTGATGATTTCCTGTCCCCTTGGGCTACAGTTCTCTATCTTTGAGCAACAGAGATTCAGACACTTCTCTAGGTTTCCACTAAGATTCCTGTGAGAGCAAAACATTGCTGTGGAAGAGAGTAAAAGTCTGGGTGGTGGAAATCCTCCTAACTAAGGCTTCCTATTTTGTAATCAAAAGAAATGGGAGCTTGGGTTGTAGCTCAGTTGGTAGAGTGCTTGCCTTGTATGCACAAGGCCCTGGGTTCAATCCCCAGCATCACCAAAAAAAAACAAAATTAAAAAGTTTTGGTCTGGGGATATGGCTGAAACAGTATCACACTCGCCTGGCATGCGTGTGGCACCAGACTGATCCTCAGCACCACATACAAAGATGTTGTGTCCACCAAAAACTAAAAAATAAATATTCAAAAATTCAAAAATAAATAAATAAATGAAAATAAAAGAAATGGGCTTTGTACTAAGGATCACATCCTTTCTTTATGGTTACTTTTGCTCATCTAATCATGGGCCACCTTTGAAAATTGCCTTTTAGTCAATAGGATGGCAATTGCCAGTGTTGAAGAACAAGAGCCCTAGAGTCAGAATGCCTTTGCTAGAACCTGTTTTTAAGGAGTGTGACATGGAACTATTAACTTCTTTAAGCCTTACAGTCTTCATCAGTAAAATGACCATTACAAAAGAGTATTCTTCTGATATATTTGTTGTTAGAATTAAAATCAGGTAATTCAGGTTAAACACATGTCATATGTGATGAATAAATGGTAACTATTGAAAAGAGAAACACGGAGGAGTTAAATATTAATGTCTTACTGAAATGTGACAATCTCATGTTGATTCAATATGATAAATTCCATTTTCCAAGGGAATTTTTAATATGTACATACAGTTACTTCTCTGTTGCCCCAGAATCAGGAACAATGCATAGAAATTGAGCTGCCAGTTTTATTTATAGCTGCTCATTTTTATGTTACCCAGCTCAATTAACATTAACTGACTTGTTTTAAAAGCTAAATCCTGGCCATGATGACACAGGAAGTCTAGTCCTTGCCCTCAAGAGGCTTGCAATTGCTTAGATAGAGCTGCAGGAGGAGCTCCCACTGAGGAGTAGGCACTACAGCCTAGTGAGTTTGCAGCTAAGCAGGTTTGGAGCCTGAGGTCACCATACTGTCAGTCTGGAAGAAAAGCCAGGCATGGAATTGGGGAGAGAAGAGCAAGGATAAAGTAGAACTCTGCATCTGCCTCTGATCATGTCTAGCCAAACCAGCCTTCGTTAGGAAAAAACCACTGCTTCTCTTTTACTTATCAAACCCTGCATATACTGTTACTTCCTTATAATTAATTCTAACATGAAAACAAGCAGAGAGACTCTGGGAAATGGCATTCCAATGTAGCCAAATTGATCCAGTGCAAAATCACCACAATAAGCCCCATGAAAATAGGTCAACTATGCACATCTTTTTAAACCATATATACCATCCAGAAAAACCCACAAAAAAACAAAAACAAAATTATGTTGCAATTCAATGATGAGATTTTCCCACTATACATCCTAAAACATGATAAGCATATCCCCCAAAACATGAGAAAATTTCCATGTGTTACAGTGTCTATCTTTGTATATTAACTTCTGTTTGAGTCATACCCCCCTTCCCATATCCTATAACAATAATACTAAAATGTAGGGTTAGCCAATGTTAACATAGCCATATGTTAAATGTAGGGTTAATAATATAGCTAATCCTTAAACGCTGGGGGATGGGTGAGAGGAAAAAGAGAAAACTTATGCACATGCACATGTGTGCGCACACACACGAAGAAATTAATTAAAGAGAGCCTAGAGGAATGCCTGTCACATGCCACATATCATCAAATCTAACATTTAATTAAATAAAGATGAAACATTATTTTATCAGTAAAAGACAAATGCCAATTAAACTAACACAATCATAATATACCTACTGATATAAAAGATGTTGAAATGAAAAAGAATGTTTTGGTATGGATGAAAAAGGCATCCAATAAATGCATGGTTACTGAATGAGAAATGATAAGTGGATGTTGGGGATGAGGTATTCCTAGATATTTTTCCAATCAAAGGTTGGATAGGGTTGTCTTAGTGGGTAAAAACTAAGATGCAGAATAATAAATTCAAGTTAGGAGGGTAGAGAAGACCTCCAAACTGAGGATTTGCCTCATTGGAGTAGGTAGAAAAGAAATGCATACTGGAGAGAAGAAATTCCTAAAACAAACAGGATTAGTGAAACCATATAAGTGACTAGTCCTGTGTGTTTATCAGAATATCAGGACTCAAAGAGAACTTAGAAGTCACTCCATCTGACCTCCTATGAGTGGCAGGAATCTCTTTGGAAAAAAATGTTAAGAAAAATGGATGAAAAGAACCTTTTGGAAGAGAATAGAACTTTGTCTATCTGTCCATCAGGATCTATCTTCCTCTAAAGAGAATCTCCAGAGGAAATGTACCTGTCCCAATGTTCTTTATTGTTGGCTCTGGCACTTAAAACATCAACTCCTCTAAACAGAACAATTCCATAATTTAGAGAAAGCTGTCAAGGTTTTCACAGGCATGGCAAGATATGCCCCGGGGTGGGGACAGAACCTGCATTTATGAGATTTATGGTAAAGGGTTTTACATGAGTGCCTGAAGTTTAAGGCAGATAAATCCCAGAAGACAAATACTACCAATAATTGAATTACAAAGCCATTATCATGTGCTGAACAGAGCAACTTTATGACTCTATTGTGACAAGATGAAACTTGTTAGAATATTTATGTGCCTGGGACAGTTTCTGCATCACCATCCACGAGAACAAAGCAACTCTTCCGTGTGCCTCCTATGAACAGTTATCCTTCCTCAGCAATTCAGTGGCCAAAGAAAACAAGAGACCTGAGAGAGTCTAAAACAGATGTGGCATACAGCCCACATCAAGGTCAGATCTCACATTTGACCCCATTGCAAAAGCTCCTGGTCCTCTTGTCTTCTAAAATGGGGCCCTTCCCATATTAACCAGGAAATCCTCAATATATAAGAACTGTAGCAGCCAACATTGTTTCCTACTTCTGAACATATGCAGAGTCAAGTACATCCCAGTAATAAAAGATGCTATCCTAACTTTATCACTTTTTTAAAAAAATAATGTAACTTTATTTTTGTGATTGTTGAAGTCTATGAATCATCAATTTATAAAAACCAAAACAATACAGTTGTTTACTTGCTTTCCTTGGCAAATTGGCAATGTAACCAATCCATTACACATGATGATATTGATTGTGTAAGACATAGATTGCTTTCTTATTTACAGTAGTTCTAATTCAGGATATACTTATGAGATTTGGATACAGTTAACCCTCCCCTAACTTTCTTTTTAATTTTTAAACAATTGTAGAGTTAAAGAACCATCCCAAAAAAAGTAGGAGATCCCCATCTTCTCTTTGCTCAGCCTGACTGATTTTACCATCTTGCGTAAACATTGTCTAGTGTTCACAACTAAGAAATTCCCACTGATAGAATATTGTCAAGTCAGCCAGGTGTTTTGAATTCCTCCAGGTGTTTTACTATCATTGTTTTTCCTGATCCAGGATCTAAATCAGAATCTCATATAGCGTTTATTTGTCATGATATTTTAGCCTTCTCAGTTCTACAGCAGTTCTTCAGTCTTTCCTTGTCTCTCATGACCTGGGCAATTTTGAAGAGCACCAGTCAGGTATTTTATGGAATGTCCCTTGAATTGGGTTAGTCTGATATTTTCTCATGATCACAGAGTATAGATTGTTGGAAATGACCCCACAGAAATGATATGGCCTTTCCATCGCATCACGTCAAGGAGAACAGGGTATCGATATGTCTCATTACAGATGTTGGTGATCTTGAACTTTCAGTTAAGGTAGTGTCTGCCAGGTTTCTCCATGGTAGAGTTACTGTTTTTCTTGGTCCCTTCTCTGTTTGTTAGAAGAAAGTCGCTGTATCTAGCCCACGCACAAAACAAAGGGAATTACATTCTAGCTCCTGGCAGGAGGAGTAATAAAAACGGTGTGAATATATATTAAAGTAACTATAAAGATTAATAAATATTTTGGAACAGATACTTTGAAGCTCTGTGTTTTATCCACTAATTTTAGTGTTCATTAATTTATCTGACCTGCACAAATTATTACTGTCGGTTCTTCAGAAGATTTTATTTTGATCATTTTTTCTACATTTACTAATTGGAGTTCTTCTGTAAAAAATAATTGTTCTATCTTGACCATAGATTTATTCATATCATGGTTGTTTTAGTCAGCTTTTTTGTGGCTGTGACTAAAAGATCTGACAAGAACAGTTTTAGGGGAGGAAAATAATATTTCAGGGCTCATGGTTTCAGAGGTCTCGGTGTATAGACAGCCCCATTCCTTGGGGCTCCAGGTGAGATAGAACGTCGTGGTCAAAGAGTTGCAGAGAGAGATCTCCACTGTCCAGATACAAAATATATCCCCCAAAAGCACACCCCCATGGACCCACCTCCTCCAACCATACCCTAACTGCTTTAGTTACCACTCAGTTAATACCATCAGGGGATTAATCCTCTGATTGGGTTAAGGCTCTCAGAACCCAATTATTTCTCCTCTAAACCTTCTTGCATTGTCTCATACATGAGTTTTTTGGGGGATACCTCACATCTAAACCATAACAACGGTTCAGTTGCTAAGCCAATGCAGTGGCCAGAAATGGGGAACAAGCCCAATTCTGGATTATATTCTCTTGTTCCTTTATTAGTGGTCCTTCTCCAATTTAGGTATCTCTCTGCCCTGATTTGGAGCTGGTGGCCAAATGATCCCTGTTAGGCTTCAATGCACTATTAATGTCCTGGCTGCCAGTTACAGGCAAAGCAGAATCCTCTGCTCAATTTTTTTTTTTTTTATTTTTAGAACAATTTTGGGTCTGGCCTGGAGTGGAGACCTCAGAAGAGAATGTATTCCCTGGTCACTGATTTACTTGAGTGATCATTGAGGTGTGGAATTCCCTAGTAGTTCTGGTCTCTTCTATCTTTGTTCTGCTGGGCAAACCTCACATGCCTTCACCAAAGGAAGGTGTGTCTTTCTGTCTGTCTGTCTCTTACACACACACACACACACACACACACACACACACGGCTAGTTGCTCCCCTGGAACAAAACCAAACTTCCATGAAGGATGATGACCTCTATTGTTTGGCAGTCATTTTAAATCCCCAAGAACACAGCGTCCACATTGACCAACTGGAAAACATGTCAGAATACATTACAAGAAGTGGGTAAATATCCTAAATGTTTTATGCATTCTCACAGATGAAAATTTTGAATAAAATAATCTCTATAACAACCAAAATCATGAAGAAGCAATTCATTTTTAAAATAATAGCAATTAACATAAAATGTTTACTCTCACAAAGGGGGAAATAAATATTGAAACAAAAAGTGCATACCATTTATTAATCTATCAAATGAACACAAATAGAAGATATGAATCAAATAGAAGATACTGTTTGGCCTTATTTTGAGAGTTTGGAAAGTAGACACCCTTAGTTGCTGTTCTTAGGAGTGTAATTTGTGTGTGTGGTGGGGTTGGGGTTGAGACAGGGTCTTGTTATGGTGTCAGATTTGTCTTCAACTCTAGGGTCCAAGAAATACTCCTGTCTCAGCCTCCTGAGTAGCTGAGATTATAGGTGTACCTGGCTTTCTAGGACAGCAATTTGTATAGACTTTCTGGGAAACAGTTACTCATATCAAGAGTCTTAAGAAAATTCCCTCTTTTTTTTTATGGTACTAAAGTCTGAACTCAGGGTTACTCAACCACTGAGCCACATCCCCATCCCTATTTTGTATTTTATTTAGAAACAGGGTCTCACTGAGTTGCTCATCACCTCGCCGTTGCTGAGGCTGGCTTTGAACTCGCAATCCTCCTGCCCTAGTTTCCTGAGCTGATGATTTTACAGCCATCTGCCACTATGCCCGGCTCAAAATTCCTGTTGTTTATAAGTCAGTGCTCCTTCATGTAAGACTTCCTATTGAAAAATCAAGGATATTAGAGATATGCAAATATTTACCTGTGAAGATAAGCAGTGCAGTATCATCTATTAAAGTTAAAAGTTAGATAATGCCAATACCCTGTAGTCAGAAAATTAATTAACTATAGAATATCCTAAAGCTGGTAAAATGGTGTACCCTAATAGTATGTTATGCCATGTGATGTTAATGATGTGATGCAAAAGTTGTAGAAGAATAAATGCGTACACTAACATAGAAGGATGTGAACCAAATGTTAAAGATGGTTATTTCTAGATGGAGTGATTGTGTAATATCTTATTTTCTGTTTACTATTTTGGTAGACCTTTCATTATATTTAAGTAGATGCATACTATTTTATAAGTAGATTTTTAAAAGCAGTGCTGTTTAGGTAAATACTACCACCCATAATCATAACAAAGCAATCACTCTTGTTCCAAATGGGGGAAGTGGTGTGGGGTCAAGGGGAGACAAACACTGGGAGTTCACTGTGACCCTATGGAATAGCCACGGAAATTAGATCTCTTTTCTCCTCCTCTGTCTTCCTCACCATGTCTCCATCCCCTCCATCTGTCCCTCTGATTCCCCCATCCTCTCTTCCCAGCATCCATTTTCACTCTTCTTCTTCTTTTCCCCCTCTTTTCTTTCTGTCACACTGAGATGTGGAGTCACATCTTTAGGAATTCATATCTCTAGCAGAATAGTCATTAAAAAAAACCAAGCAAACAAAAAAAGAGAGGGATAAATTAAAAGATATGTCTTTTTATTTTCCATTAGCACACTGGTTTCTTTGGCAAGCAGTTAGTAGGAGTTCAAAAGCAAACTGGCAGGGCCTTTAAAGTCTTTTCACAGAAGAGCATCCCTGCCTTTGCCCTGTGCCAAATCCCTTCACACCTTGTGTTCAGACTCCAGGAATTCTTTGTCAAAAAGCAAGGACCAAGAAGAATAGCTGCCACTTGACACCATGGACACTTCTGTCCCTGTGATGAAGATAAATCTAATATCCTCCTATGTCTAACCCTAACCTGTACTGCCACCCGAGCCTTACTGAATGGGTTTGTCTTCTCATTTGAAGCACTCATGAGAAACAACCTCTTAGAGTATTTTTCCAGAAGGACTAAAACCTAGAAATAAAGCAAGAGAATGTTTCTGTGTCACAAGAGGCTGGCAAAATATGGAGGATCAACTGCCTAGGATCCTTAAACCAGCCTTATCCGAGGGCCAGATACCTGACAGTTCAGATGAAAACTGACACTATTTCTGAGAAGGGTGAGAATTTATTAGCCATTTTTTTTTTTTTTTTTGCACATAACTACAGAGAATCCACCTTCAAACTTAGAAACCCTGTATTTGAAGGTCTGATCTGCAGATTAGCAACCAGTCTGGTTCCAATTGCTAAGATAAGGAACCTTCACTGGTATGCCTGGGACCATGCTCCCTAAACCCCAATACACACAACTCTAACAGGATGTCAGAATGTCTGAGCTTTTCCCATTATTTCTCCTTGTCATTTGAGTGTCAGATACACACATCCCCTTCCCAGTTAACACTGAGACACTAAGTAGTAAAAAAAGAAAGGGAATGATTTTGTCTTCTTTATCTTCCTCCTCTTCTTCCTCACCATCTCCACCTCATCTCTGAAAGAAGCAAAGGGGCTGGGTGAGAAATTCTGATCTTGACACTTAGTGATATGACTCTGGACCCAGGTATTTCCTCTAGAAGAATTGGCTTCCTTGTAACGTGGGTGAGGGTGGACTAGTTTATCTCTAGCATACTTTCTATCTTCCCTTAATTCATACCATTAACCAGAGAGGTAGGTGTACATACTCTTTATACAATCTTATTATTAATTGCTGTTACTGTTATCATTATCTTTTTTCCACATGGTAGGTGTTGCTGTAGGGAAATTAGAAAGCCTAGGTTCTAGTCTGATTATGTCACTTATGAGCTGTGTGCCCTCAGGCAAGTAAATTGCTTTCAGAAGGAATGCTGCCTTTCTCTTGTCACTATTTTTTTTTTTTCTGATTTTGTGTCACATTTGAATTTTCTAGGCACAGAGTATGTATTCTTATCCAAGTTGTTGACAAATGGTGAACAGGACCCTGACAAGGGCATATCTGCACAGCCCTACCTAACATCAATCTCAGACTTAATAGACAGATACCAGCCCTTGATCAACACCCTATGACAATACCTTTGTGTGTGTGTGTACGGAGTTAAATTCCTTATTGTTCATATATTTTATCTCCCACACAGCTTTCTGGAAATATGTTTATTGCCACCTGCAATATTACATATTTATGTATCTTTTACATTTCCCTGACTTCACTATTGAAATGTAAGCTTCGTGAGGTATAGAGGCTTTCCTCTATTTTATTCACTGTGAAACCCCTTAAGTAGAACTTTACCTCACATGTTACAGTGTTTATTAACTTTTTTCAATTCATTCATTAACCCATTGCATTAATAATTTGGGATCAACCAGGTATTCTGCCTGGCGTTAAGTGTCAGAGGATCCCAGGCATCCTCAGTTTAGAGCAAGAGTCTCCATGGTGAGTATGCATCAGTTCCTCAAGGGTGCATAGGACGATTCATGGATGTGGCAGGAGAAGATATTAGAATATCTGATTACATTTTACTTCTATTTTAGTTTCTGTTTTGTACATATTTTCCAAAGTTAATACATAAATACTCTAGTGCTTTCTACAACTTGTAACTAACAAACCATCATATATTGAGAGTAGTCACTTTTCCATTTTACTATTAAGCAAACATTAATGTTTGGGAAAAAAAAAGGAAATAGCTATTTCTAGAATTCTCTTATAAAATAGAATTTCCATGGGTCAGATTATCTCCAGGAGCAAAACGGTCAGTTTCCGTTCCTTTCAATGTATGTTTGCTCTACCCTCTAGTCTGAAGTTCTTGGTCCTTATTAGAAATGGGAAGAAAGGAGAGGTGCAGAAGTTTTCGCCTCTCCTTGTCTTTTGTTAATATGGCCCCTCCTGTCCCAGCAGGACCTCCAGGCTCCTGTCTCTTACTCTGAACTTAACATCAACACAGATACACCCTCCTGGTGGCACTTAGCATTACATTGGGGCCATAACTCTCTTTCACAGTGTTAAACAGTTGGACTCTGGAGATGAAAAAAAATGCAGAACTTGAACTTGGTGGGCTTAAGTCCGTAGGCCATTTTGCATGCAGGAACCTATGCATCATTTCTATTTATTCATCTACTTATTTGTTACTCATGGTGGACCTTTGTTGGCACTCAGGTGGCAACCTGGGAGCCACAATAAAAAACATGCTCCTTAGCCAAAAGACAAGTGTGAAAATGATGCCTTGAGTGTGCTTTTTATTTTACCTAGCCCACTTACTTAGGTGGGCAGAAGACGAGACCTCAGGCTAAGCTGCTTGTTGGAGAGGTGAAGTTTTGGCTTTAGATAAGGTTTTCATGAGGATGTTTGTTTGAGAGCCTGTCTGTGGTGGCAGGTGAGAAGGAAACCTTTGGCTGTGTGTACAAGAGAAACAAAGGCATCCTGCTACGACTATTTGCCAGGTAGTTTGTCTCTTCTCTCTTGCAGACAGGACTGCTTGCTTCACTGGCATGTTCCGTGCAGAGGCTCATGGGTACAGGAATGCTCCATCTGAAACAAAGAGGAAGGAGGCAGGGGTCTCCACCCTCCCCGCCCTCTTCCTGCAGATCTGTCCTCATTCCCCCATATGCCATTAACTGCACTTCCAAATCTGAATAAATAGGAGCTCTCCTGTCACAGTGTTTATTTTTTAATACTTGCTCTGCAGTTATCTACATCGGGATATTTTGTGGCTCTGCAGCATTTATTGAGCACTATATTAAACTGGTGTAAACTCAGACAAAATGCCAGGAGAATGATAAACTAGTGACATTTCTGAGTTTCTCAGTAGAAAATGTCTACAAAGGCTGCACTGGGCTGATTGTATTTCAGAAGGCTGATGTTGCATTGCTAACATCTCCAGTATACTAACTCAGCGTGGATTTTGCTACACCCATATTCTTGGCTTTGGTGATCCTTAGGTTTTATTCCAAACTGGCTTCTAAATGTGAACAACAACTTAATATCCTGGAAACAAAAACAGGAGGCTGCACCAAGCTTTATCTAGTCTTCATTAATGGAGCTGGTCTGGCACAACCCGTGGACTGTCCCTTCATAGTTTCCCCCAGAAGGGATGCACACACATAGACTGGGACTGAGGTTTTTCATTTTAGCTGTTTGCAAATTAACATATTTAACATTTTTAATACCACTCCATGGCTTGGGGGATCAACATTAGCTTTATGCAAGAGGTGCCTCATTGTTGAGTGTCTACTAATTTTTTGTTTAATTTTCTACTGCTCTGCTTTGGAAAACACCAGATCTAGCTTATTGGCTTATTAGCAGATGCTTGTGTGGAAGACTCTCTTTGATCTAGGACTTTGGGACTAGGACTTAACCACCAGCTATTCGTATTTAAACAGAATGTTCTACCCCCACTGCCCATTGGTCATATTGTTGTGTATCCTTTAAGATTCAGTCCATTTTCTCTAAAGGCTTCCTGGACTTTCTTTCTCTCTCCATCGGTAAACTTCAAATAGCACTCTGAACACTAGAACATTAGTGTCATTGGATTACTCTCTTTTCTGTAGTTGTAAACCATTAAAGGCAGGGAATCTGTAGCCCTGGTTCTTCCCACACGATAGGGGCTTGGAACATTTCACTGAATAAGAAAATGAATGTGTAAATAAGTTAGTTTTACTTGTATAGTTGATATTTGGGCCATTGAATATTTTTTGGTCTATTGACTTAGGATAATAAATGATCTTGATAAATCATTTCTGTTAGTGGAATACTCATTATATACCATGACATTTTTAAAACAAATATTAATTCTAATTTCTTAGGTTAGTATTAATATTCCCACATATTTCTTGAAACAAGGAAGGAGGCAGAGAAGGAAATCAGCTGCACTTTTTGTGTCTTTTCAGTGTACCATAAATCTTATAGGTACTTTAAAGTGTGTATTCTAGGAAAACTGAGTTTAGCCTGTTTTATGCTGTGCAAAACATATGCGTAGTTCTAGAAGTCTCAGAAAGGAGACCCACTGTGGCTTAAGGGGCATCCCGACTGGGAAGCCTACTTTCAACTTGAGTCATGTGCAGATGAGCCCCAGTCATCAAAGCTATCAAAGTGGAAGAAGGATGAGAAGGAACTCCGGGTAGAAATACCAGCATGAGCACATGCAAACTCCCCTTCCTCTCCATGAAATCCAGTTCAAGAATAGAATTTGTTTTCCCAATTACACATAAAGGCAATATATGATTAGTGATAAAGGGATACAAGATACAGCCACCTAAAGCCTTTTTCTATAATAAAAAGGATTCTGGACCAATTTTTTATCTTATTTTCATAGAAAGATTCTTTACAAGTTCCAGATTGTATAACCTAGTTTACTGAATATATAGAAAATATTGACCAGTGTTAAAATGTTGTCCATGTATTTATTGAAGAAATATGCTTTTTTATGCTTTGCTAAACACCAATAATCCCATCATAAAAGTCATTCCTTTTGAGAGCTCAGTGTAGGAAGAGAGTTATTTATGCAAATCAAGTAGCAAACCATGATGTACCATGAGAGTGATATATAGGGTGATATCAAAGCAAAAAGCAAGGTGCCCAACCACTTGTGCTAAATACTGGAAGTTAGAATTACAAATATGTTTGGATAGAGATGCTCCTAGGCAATTTTGAAATATTCTGTAAGTAAAACCATCAAAGGTTCATTTTAGATTAAATCCCAAGTTTATGCCCTTTTGCTTTGATGATGACATCATGAAGAACAAACACAATAGTTAATCTTAAAACACACAGACAACTACCAAAGTCCGTAGTCCCAACTAAAACATAGCTGTGTATGTGGGCCTTGGTAATCGTATCAGTTGATGAACTGCAGTGATATGATGCTTTAAGGGGTCTACTCAATGACAGGATCATCAAAATCAGCACCCGCATGCCCATTTCACATTGTTTGGCTTTAATTCTCTGGAATTCACCAAGGCCACATAGTAAAAGCAGTGATGAGCCTGTCATCTGTGACTGCTGGAGGTACTTCTTGAACCATTACAGAAAAAAACTCTTGGAAACATTGCAGTTTGATTTAAGTATTCAAACATTATTTTTATAATTGTTTTACTAAAGATGGGGGAATAATACAGTAAAAGTTTGGTTAGCTACATTAGATTTTAGAAAACAAAGGGCTCTATTTTGATTTTTGTATCTTTTACTTTAGTTGATGGATTGAGGGGATTGTTACCTGAAACAACAACTCCTACCCTTAGAGATAATGCAGAGATCTTGACAAACTCTGTGACTGTTGATCTGGAGATAGGAACACTTGAAAAGATGCATCTAGATTCGGGAAATCATTTTGCTACCCTTTGACACTGACTGTGAGCCAAGCAGAGAGGCTTGCTAAGTGGTCAGTGTGGTGCTTCTGGGATGCCCGGCTTCTCCTGGGATGGAAATGTGGCAGACCTTCCAAGGAAGAAACTCAGAGCAGCAAGCAAGAGGGGCAGATGAGCAACAGGTCACTACCCATTGATATTTAGAAGAAAAACAGTCCAAAACTGAGCTATAGAGTTGAGGGTTGCTGAGCATCATGCTTTTTTTTTTTTTTTTATGCTCATGGCTTGTGGCCTTGTGAGAAAAGGTCCTCCGTGAATCTGGGCCAGGGTTCAGTGTGGGGAATAGGAGGGCCACTGTCTGTGGACTGGCAATTGCTGCAGCGTTTATCTGAAATCATGGCAAAAGGGCCATCTTCTCCTTATTCAGGCAAATTCCAATGGTGTGAACTATCCAAGCTCATGTCACATGTCTCTTTGTGGGGAATTATTAAGCCTTCCTAGGAAGTGTTTGCTTCATGGGAGAAGAAAACTGAATGCGATGTTTGGAGAGTAGACTCGGAATTTCAGGCTCGGTATCAATTAGAGAAACTCACTGATAATAGGGCCTCAAGGAGACTTTTTGTTTTTCCACTGAAGATGAAGAGGGACTGAGAATATGAATTCCAAAAAGAAGAGTTCTGGGAATGCCCCTAGAACACTGATTACTTCTTATTTCAAAGAATTAACAAGAATTTTACGGTTCCTTTCTCCCTCTGCTTTTCCTTTTCTCTCCTCACTCCTCTCTTGTCCTTCTTTTATTCCTTTTTTATTTAATCTTTCCTTGGCTCCTTCCTTCTATCATTCCACGTTGGACTATCACATGTCAAAGCCTATGGATATAAAGTATCTACAACAAATCTCCTTGGTAGCTCTATTTAGGGGGGAGTGTGTGTGTGTGTGTGCACGCGCGTGTTTCTGTGCATGTGCATAAGCAGTTGCTTTTACATTTGGAAAAATACACAAAAATAATTATTTATAATAAACTGTGATAAGTATCTTATAGGGAGTTGTAGCTCAGCACTAGAGTGCTTGCCTCACACATGTGAGGCACTGGGTTAAATTCTCAGCACTGCATATAAATAAATAAATAAAATAAAGGTCCACCAACAACTAAAAATATATATATTTTAAAAACTAAATATGTGTTGATAGGAGGAAGTGCTTTTCCTGTTGTACCTGGGACATATTTGTATAAGTGACTTTCCCATCATGTTCAGGGGTCCTTTCATGGAGTGGCACATTCTTTGAGTATGGTAGATGAGGCAGCAAAAGTGACATGGGGTCTGTCATTTAGGGTTTTGGGTACCACAGGACATCCTAAAGGGGATGTGTACTTTCAAGATGTGTCTTTTCTAGTATGAATTGAATGGCTGTGCTGAGTGGCAAAGGGCAGGCAGGGGGACCATTTGAAGACATTTGACTATTTTTCATGTAGAAAAGGAATGAACTGAAGTTCTGCAAATTCTGATTTTTTTTAAAGTACACATAGCCCCAACTTTAATTAATCTTGCTGTATAAAAATTCTAGAGATAGAGTATGACTCCTATATCATTTATGTAATGGAATTTAGGATGACTCACTATAAGATTATACCAAATAATAATTGCCTCCAAGGCATTTTAGACTTTTATTTTACTTACACATGTGGCTTCTGGCACAGATCTGAGAGTGAAACGCATCTGCACATTTTGGTCACACTGGTTCAACAATGCAGAGAATGGTCACTCTGCTGTAGTTGCCACTTCTTTGGTTGGGTCATGTGATTTGTTCATAGTTCATATGGCAGTAGTAGGTATATCTGCAAATTTCAAATAAAAAAATTAATTAGATGAGTTTGCTATGTAAATCACGGTTCAAGTCACCCAGCTAAAGCAACATGCCTGGCATCTACCTCATAAGTCTTGAAAGTTCAATTTGCTGCCAGCAGGGTCACTGTGGGAGTACACGCTAACCATTTGTGGGGATTATTTTCAAGTCTGAGCTAACAACACCCAGTATCCTTGCCTAAGTTCAGCTTGGCCTTCATCAAACAAAGGTTTATTATCATTTTTATTTGAAGTGGAAATTTTCCTGTCAGACTATATACATAAATAGAATAGGCACAGCCGAGGATTGGGGAGCCTGTGGATATCCATAGACTGTGGGATGCACCGAGGCACATGGGAAGTTGTTAATGCAGATGCGTCTTTTTATGCTTCTCCATGTTTTAGGTCTGTGATGGGGTCGAACAAGGAACCAGACCTGGTGCATCTCGAGGCCAGAACTGTGGATGGTCGTAAGTAAATGAACTTTGTCCCAAAGTCCATAGTCATGTTAGCTCTGTCATGAACTAATCTGTCACGAACCAAGTCTGTGTAATCACTGTCACAATAATACAAGTCATTTGGAGTTATGGACTGTTCCTGTCATCAGTAAATCAGGATTGTCTCAATAGTCTTAAATCTGTATATTAATATACATGTTTAAAATAGATAGACATATTAATACTTATGTATGTATAAATACATATTATCCAGATTTAATTATACTTGGATAGTGGCATTACTAGCACCACCCTTGCATCCAATCGAGGTATCTTTCAAGGTAAAGAGAAGATTCCAAAACTGAGTTCCAAAGTATTTAGTGGTCTTGCTGCTGCAGTTTTATTTTTATTTTTTGGCTCATTATTTTGTGAAATACCATCCAGGCAATGACTCCCTGAATTGTTTAGAGCTTCATGAAACACCTGGAAAAATAAGAAGAAAGAATCATGCTCTGTGTCCCCATCATGAGCAGCAGAGGGGAAGTCACCTGAGTCAGTCACTCACCCTCTGGTTCTTCTTCTCAACCCTAGGCATTTGTGCCACAGTGAAGGGCTACACTTTGTGGAGGTTGTGGCTTTAGATACATGGTATAGAGGGAGGTGGGTTGCAGATCCACAATTCAAACCCACGTGTGAATGTCTCCAAGATCAGCTTGGAAAAATTCAGTTAAACCTTTATACCTTGGTTTCTTTGTCAGTTAAATACACTGATAATAATGATTCTTTTAGTAGCTAACATTGATTTAGAAATTGTCCTCTACCAGGAATTATGCTAAGCACATCATGTACTTTATCAAGACAACTTTATAGGTTGCTATTCCCAAAGCCTAGGAAACTAAGTTAATGATTTAGCTAAGGCATATGGTAAATTCATAGCGGACAGTAGTGTCTATTTCACACTCACTATTCAGTGAGATTATAGAAACCAAAGCATACGAAGGAGTGCACACAGTGGTCAGCACTGAGCCAGAGTGCTGATGGACTTTCCAAGACATTCTCTGTTTCTAAACTGTTCCTCACAATTCTCAAGAATGCTCATTACTTCTGGTTGCCTCATTACTTCTATATAGCTGTCTTTGGTTCTCCTGAACACAGAGGCAGAGGAAACCTACACTTGAAGAGCTTTGAGGAAAAAAAAAAAAGAAAAGGGCAGGTCACCTGTGCAACTCAACTCCCCAGGAGCCATACAACCTCCAAGACCCCCATTCGAGATTTTTCATTTCTAGAGGTTTTTGTTTCCCCTTTGGAGACATGAATACATTACTTGGCACAGTTAGTTGGAGTGCAGAACAGGGTCTGAGACTGACTATGACCTTCTTCCTATGCACCCAGGCAGGTCTGTGCTTTGTAATGAGCTCAGCAGTTCAGAGCGTCTTCCCATCTCTGCAGTGGACTCTCTCAGGGACTGACCCTGGAGCACATGATACTATCTTGGATTCCAAGGTCCAGATGTAAACACAAGATGAAGATCAATATTTTCTGATGTGAAAGTAAAGGCATAAACAGTTTAAAGCTCTCTATTAAATTCCCATTGCTCTGATGATTAGGAGCAAAGTCCTAACTAACCTGGTGCTGGCCCCTTTCCCCAACCTAATTTCTGTTCTGCCTTTCCCTCCCTCCTGGCCTGAACGACTTTGGGCTTGACTTCAGTTCTGGATGCATAGGGGGTTCTGTCCTTGCCACAGGGCTCTCGTTCTTGACATTTCCTCTGTCTGGAAACCTTCTTCCATTGCCTCTGCCCTACCAAGTAAATGTAATGAATCACTGTAGATGGGTTACCCTCAGGTTAAGCACCTGTGTATTAGGGAAGACTTTCTTAAACTCCCATTCTAAACCAATTCCTTCTTTTGTTTGCTTTTGTCCAAGATTATTTTTTTTTTTTTTTTTTTGGTTTTATTTCTGATTGAAATAGTATATTTCATTGATGTGATTATTCGGTCATAACTTTTACTCCCCACTGGTCTATGAGTCCCATGAAAGCAGAGAACCTATACCTTTGTTAAGTTTTTTTTTTTTTCTACAGCACACACCACAGTGTTTCCATGTAGCTCACCAACTTCATGCTGAAAGAATGGATGAATAGTTGAGCAGTTGTTAGTTTTACCACCTAGCTAACTCAGGTTGCCTGAAAATTTTGGAGCACTGTCTCTCAAACTTTACCAAACATACAACCCATCTAGGGATCTTGTTAGGATGTGAATTCTGATTCTGTAGGGGCCCAAGATTCTGCATTCCTAACAGGCTCCCTGATGATCCCATGCTTCTGATCTGTGGAACCTGCTTTGAGGAGCAAAGTTCCATACCAGGAAACTAATGAAAGAGCTTTAGGGTCTGTCTCCCATGACTGCACCCTTGTTTAGAAGACTCTGGATGGAATTGGTAGCATCCCTGATTGCTTTTGTTTTCAGGCTTTAGGGGATAATGCTGCTTTCTGGCTTCTGGCATTGAATGCACATAAACCCATATCCAAAAACAGGTCCTCGGCTCTCTCTGATCTGCACATTTTCTCATACCTAATATTCCTCTGCTCCCTGAAGGCATGGTGGTTGATCACACCAAAATGCCATCTCAGGCTCAGCCTTCCCAAGACGTGAAATACATCAGTAATAACTTTATTTATTTTATTTTACTTTTTTTTTTTTTTTGGTATTTGTGCAAAGGCAGCATCTTCAGAAACTATCCAAGGGTGAAAATTCAATAAAGGGATTTAATTTGAAAAGTTATCCCTGTCAAAAAAAAACAGAAAGAAAAAATTACCTACCAATTGAAATAAAGGATCTAAGCATAATACCTGACCTGTCTCAGCATGAAAAAAAAAAATGAGATTGTCTTAGTATCATATCTCTTTTTCCTCCTTCCGTCTCTCTCCTCTTCTCCCCTCCCCCTTATCTACTCTCTTATCTCCAAGACTGTTATTACCAGGGCTCAAGGTAAAAGAAGCAGAGAGGAAGAGGAGAGAAGGCAGAACACAGAGAGGGCAGAGCAGCAGATGTTGCTGTTGCTGGCCGGATTGGAGAGTGAGTTTATCAAAACCAGTCTGGTCCATTTCTCCAAGAAGTCCAGTGGCTCTGTTCTCTCCTCTTATTTCCTGATTGAAACAATTCCTTGTTTTTTCACCCCTTTGTTATTATTTTATACAAAGTTGAAGTATATGGAACCATTGTTTATATTATAGGTGGTACATGTTTTATAATATGTTCTAAAACCATATGTATATATGGGTGTGTATATATGTATATATATATATATATATATATATATATATATATATATATATATATATATATTTTTTTTTTAACTTTGAATTTTTAAATTTTAATGTGTTTAAGAATTTTGTAGCTTGATACAGGAAAAATACCTCACTTGCTAGTTTGGCTCATCTCTATAAGATGGGTTGCAAATCCTTATCTGGGTTTGTTATTCAAATTTTAAACATGGTCTCATTTCATATATTCCTGTCTTACAATTGATAATTAATTTGCCAGAGTCCCTGTGTTTGAAAGGAGGTGAGCTCTGAAAAGCTTTTTGCGCCATGAGAGTCTATGACTAGCACACAGGTTTCTTACCAACTATGATCTGAACTGTGGATGTCTTGTACTTTACATCTGTGACAAGGATGCTTCTCTTTCTTGTGTTAGTCACAGTCTTGGGAGGTAAGCTGAAAAGGGCAAGTTCAATTACTATCAATCAGAGGAAGTATTATAGGAAAACCTTGAACATATTTATCAGGGACATTTTTTTTATTGGCTCCCACTTTAAACTGAGGACAAATTGACAAGTCCTCATTCAGGATGCAAAGACTTTTTTTGAACTTTAATATTTCTGTGTGGATGTGGGTATGCGTGTGAGGTTGTGCATGTCATTTGTACCCAGTACAACACTTAAAAAGAAATCCTACATTCTATTGACTTATCCCACATAGCTGTCTTTGTGTATAATGTGTAATATATGTTGTTAGAAAATGTTGACTGAACTGCTAGATTGCAAACTTTATAAAAAGATAGATCTTATTTAATCTTTGTTCAACATATAAAACACAGCTCCAAACTTAAAACATTTAAGGTTTGTTGTATTCATGAAAATATTTGAGTATCACTGTGTAGACATGTCTTCTTTATGTAAATGAAAATTATACTAAGATTTCATCTCACTCTAGTCAGAATGGCAATTATGAAGAATACAAGTAACAATAAATATTGGCAAGGATATGGGGAAAAGCATACACTCATACATTGTTGGTCAGACTGAAAATTGGTACAATCACTTTGGAAAGCAGTATGGAGATTCCTCAAAAATCTCAGAATGGAGCCACCACATAACCTAGTTATCCACCTCCTCAGTATATATCCAAAGGATTTAAAATCAGCATACTACATCGAAGCAGAAACATCACTGTTTATAACAGCACAATTCACAATGGCTAAGCTAGGAAGCGAACCTAGGTGCTCTTCAACTGATGAATGGATAAAGAAAATGTTACACAATGGATTATTAGTCAGCTATAAAAAAGAATGACTTTATGACATTTGCCAGTAAATGGATGGAACTGGAGACTATCATGCTAAGTGAAATAAGCCAGTCTCAAAAAGTCAAAGGTCAAATGTTTTCTTTGAATGCAGAAGCTAATTCAAAATAAGGGGGAGGTGATTTAAAAAAAATATATATAAGAAAGATCAGTGGAGTAGACAAAGGGGGATGAAGAGAAGGGAGGAGAGAAGGGATAGGGAAAGATAGTGGAATGACTCTGGCTTAAAATTCTTATTTATGCATCATGAACATCCAACAAGACACTAATTAAAATAAAAACTCTAAGTAAATAGCAGAAAGTTCAGTAGAGTAGAGGGAAAGGAACAGGAGGTGGGAGGAAAGGAAGATGAGAGAAGGCGCTGGGGACTGAATTTGAACAAATTATATTTCATGCTTTTATAATTATGTCAAAATGAATCACATATAAATGAAAAGAATCAATAAAATATAAAAGAGATGAGCACATGATGAGCACAGGAAACTTACTGACTCCCTGCGATGGGTGCCGCATTTCCCATGTATGTGGTTTTGGAGGAAAGGCGCATGCCTCTTGCCATCATGCGTCCCCTGGCAATGAAACACATATGCCTCCCTCTGCAGGCGTGCTTGTCTGTAAGCCGGTATCGTGTGGAGCGCCAGGCTTGGCCATGACTGCATCTCCCTTTCACTCTGAAATGAAGGGCCCAGCCAGTGACCTGAGTGTTTCTGTGCTGGTAGTGATCCATGGCAGCAGGGACAGGGGGCAGGGGACAATTACTGGTTTCAGGATCTATTTGCATGAGTAAGTAACCTTGTAACTACTATCCCAAGGACTAATCTTCCTCACTCAGGAAAAATAAACCTTGACCCTTTATCCAACTGTGAAAATAACTGCCCCAAAACTCTGTGAAATGAACCTCAAACTAAGCACCCTGTCAGCTGAAATAAAACAAAATGAAACTCCCAGCTTTATGGAACCGTTACGCCACTAATTCTGTCTTGAGTGGGAACTGGAAATCTCTTTCTACTCGCGGTCCTCCTGCCTTCCCATCTGCTTTCCACACTGAACCCTGTGCGTGTCAATATGTAGAGGAGCCCAGCACGGCTGAAATAAGTGGGAGAGGTGACAGGGAATGCAGTTCTTAAAAGTCCTCGCTGGCTGAACTGTGGAGTGCTTGGGAGCTTTCACTATGAGCATCAATTGCTTTCACACCAGAATAGCAACTTACAATAACAAAAAGGGTAGTTAGGTTGCAAACAGATCAAATGAAACGTGAGCTCTACTTCCTGGTCTTCATTCCCTTTCCCAGGAAGTTGTATTGTGTACTTTTTGTATATAATCCTTGCTGCTTCCTCTGCCTGGGACATTCTCCTCCTGTCTTCCTCCTATCTTGACCAATTGAGTGTGATTAGTCACCTCGGCTGGTTTAGATGCCGGGCTAAGAACCCAATTCTAGGGGAAGACTTTCTCAAATTCCCAATCTAAATCAACTTCTATTTTGTTTGCTTTTATCCATGGTTTTTTCCTTTTGCTTTCATCTCAGTTTGAAATTTTACCTCCCACTTGTGTGTTCTTTGATCATAACTTTTCCTCTCCACCAGCTCTATGAGAGCAGGATCCAAAGTCTAAGGATGATTACGTATGTGTACCTACATACACACACACACACATACACACACACACGACTCATACAGTATTCATGTGTTGTGCCAAAGTTAGTGTTGGTGATCACAAAAGTAAGCTAAAAATCTTTCCATAATATTAGCACATTGAAATGTAGCAGCTTCATGGTGGACCACTACGTAGAAACACACTATACAATGAACTGTAATTTAATAATCACTATGTTATTAAAAGATACATGGACTTTTATCTAATGCTGACACACACACATTATTTCTTTTGTTAGCAAGCACTTACACCTGTGTGAATAGCACACATTACTGAAAGAGAAATTGCTGAAGGGAAATCTCTGTGTCAGAACTTATTCATTTTAAATCTTCCTGGACTTTGTCACATTGCCTTCTGAAATAGTTACAGCAATGCATAGTCCCACAGCAGGAGAAAGCCTGTGTTATGAGCCAGCCCTCATCAAGGAAGGATGTTGTGACTGAGTCTTAACTAACCCATCCAACCCATCTGACGAGCAGAAAAACATGGCATATCTGTGCCATTAATTAGGAGCAAGCTTGAAATTTTAAAATTAATACTTGGCTATTTTGATGTCTTCTTCAGTTTACCTCAAAGAATCAAATCTTTCTAATATTTTAGAGAAGATATAACACTTTGGTATTTTTAGACAAAATCCTGCCACCCCGCTCCAGCCAGTTTCTGCAGTGGCAAAGCAGTCCCCATTTTCAATCCCCACATCTCCGCAGTCTCCACTTCCCTTCTCTCACAGTCAACTGAGGAATAGTTTCTAGGGCGGAGTCGAGGAAGAGGTGAGTGGTGTCTACCTGTGTTCCATTCAACTTGTGGTAGATTCCAGCAACTTCCCAGCACGCTGTACAAATGCATTGTCCCCTCTCTTCCAATCTCAAACCAAGCATCAAGGTTTGCAGGGTGCCTAGGCACAGAACGCTCTGCTCTTCCTCCTGTTGCTGTCATTCTGACCCCATTTTTCACATTGCAGAAGTCCCTTGATTTCAACTACTGGTGGTTTCAGTCTCTCTGATTCAGTAGGTTAAAGATGGCCCTGGAAACCAATCAGAAAAACAAGAAATAAGATAACAGCTCTCCCCACAGAGTAGTTAAGAACCTGATGGTTGGGTCCGAACAGGTTCAGCCAACAGGGCAGCTCTCATGTCCACATCTGTGCAGCCTAGTGCACTACTCCATCTGCCTCCTTTGTGCTTCCCTCTCTGTAAGAGACCTGTGCCTCTCCTGCCATCCTGAGGACAAGAGAACAGAGGTGCCACAGTGAAACATGTTACCCCAGGTCTTAACTCCAGGACTGAAATCTGGATTTGTAGTGGGTACTCAGGATCCCTCAGGATGCAGCCACAGCAGTCTGCATAGCATGTATATGTGACCGTTTCTAAGAATCTGGAAAATTAGTAATATTTCTGGATCTTCCCAGTACATCCTTGGGTGACAGTGGTGCTAGTATTGTGCATTGTATTTCCACTCTTGGCTTGGTGCCACTGCCCTGGGTCATTTTTTGCTGCAATACTTAAGATCGCCATTAGAGGTCGGTACCGTGGTTACTTTCTTCATTTTAGTGATGAGGAAAACAAGGCTTAGTGTTTTCCCCATTGTCTCAGAGCTAGGATTTAAAACCAGGTCTGGTTCACTCAGGTGCATTATTCGCTCATTGGACAAATATTGTTGGACTCCTATGCTGTGGCAAGTGCTCTCCTGGGTATGAATGAGGGATGGAAGGAAGAGCACAAAGGTCCTGCTTTTATAAAGGTCACCTTCTTCTATTTGGGGGAGGAAAACGGATGAGAAGCAAAGGTATCAAGCATTTATATGAGGTGTGTGGGTGCAAATGTATAAGCTCAGCAAAGCACAGCAGACTGAATCGAGAAGGATTGTGGAAGAGGGTGGATGAGAAAGAAATCTCTGATGAGGTAACATTTGATAGTTGAGCCAAGTCCTTATGGAAGCAAGGGAGAGAATTGTGTCTGTCTGGTGGACAAGCATTCCAAACAGATGGAACAGCATGTGCTGTGGATATGGAGTACAAGCAAGCTTGGCAGGCTGAGACATGACATGATGGGCAGGTGGCTGGAATATCAAGGGGCGGGCAGTTGTGTCCCTTGTCCTTGTGTGTTCCTTGATGGAAGGCAGGAATTATTCCCCCTCGTTTCTTGTTGAACATCCACAGTGTTCAAAGTATAGAACTCGGCATGGAGTGTGATAGAAACAGTAGGTTAATAAGTGAAGGAATAGTTGTTGGAATGCACTCATATAACTCAGAGGCAATCCCTTGAGCTGACCCTCTGTCCTGAAATTAATCTTATAATATGTAGATACGTGTTGAGTAAATACTGCACACCTCTCCCCACCTCAAAAAAGCTTGGAGAAAAAACTGTATTTCCTGCCCCATGCCCTAAACTGTTGACATTTCCTTCTCCCTTCCTTCACTCTCTCTCTCCTCTCCTGCTCTTCCCTACCCTTTGTCCTTCCTGCTCTGTCTCTGGGCTCTCTGGCACCCCTCCCCCTTTCCCTGTAAGCTTAATTTGGAAAGTTAAATGAGCCATGTGCTTCTCAGTTTTTCATGGCTGGGATGACCTTGTGGGTAACTTTGTGTCTTTGCTCAACTCAAGGAGTTTGTGCTGTGGATTTCTGCTGTGGCTTGCTTGCAAAACACAAATAGGCGTTTGCCAAACACGTGTCATGCCCTGGTGCTCTTGACCAGTATTTCTTCCTTCTGGGATGATGACTGATCATTGTCCTCATGCCAAGAAATCTTCCATGATGCCCCACCGTGATGCTCTCTCTGTGGAACAGAGTGAAAAGTAAAGTTGTCTCTATCCTCAAGAGCACTCTAGGACCTGGGGGACACAAGTCCACAATGCTCTGTGATACAAAGTGAATAAATGTGGCATCTCAATAGAACTTTCTGATATAGAGCAGATCATCTATGCAGATGTGTGAAGGTGGGATGCCTCTCACCTGTGGACCCTTGGCACATGCCCATCTCATCGGACACCCTCACCACCCTGCATCGAAACTGGCCAGTGACTTCTCTGTATTTCCAGCAGTTATGACTGAGGTTCCTCTCATATTCACATTTCCTAATTTTATAATCCCAGAATGTTCCTGTAGCAACCACGAACTCCCAAATGCCCAAAGGCCAATAATAAAAGGCAATGTTTAATCTATTTAATCACAGCATTTTATAAAGAAAGCAATGTCAAGTCTAAGCTCACCATGTCAAAGGAGAATGTTTGGAAGTTTATGATTTTCCCAGGAATGTCTTATCTTCTATGTGGACATTCCAGGGCAGAGGGATGAGTCTCAATTTTGAAGATTTCAATTTCTACATGGTACACATCACAGAGGACTCTAGAATAGGAAGGGAGTGCATTTGAACAGCTGCCTGATGAGCACATACCAAGTATGGTGTGTGTGTGTGTGTGTGTGTGTGTGTGAGAGAGAGAGAGAGAGCAGGCACGTGGGGATCTTTAATGGTAAAGCTCTGAAAATAATGGAGCAATAGAAAGAACAAATGAAAACTTACATGCAGATGTATGGGTCTTAGAAATTGTTCTGTTTCAAAGTTGAAATTAATGGGGCTGGGAAAACATTTTAAAGTGCCTTTTAAAAAATCTGTATAGTTCAGTTTTGTTTCTAGTTAAACAGCTACAGTAATAAGGCATATTATTTGCTGCGAAATATTTCTTGAATAATAGAATGAATAGACAGTTTCAGAGGTCTGTGATAGATATTTTTTTTGCTATGTAATTTACTAGAATATGAACTTGCACAAATTTCTTACCTAAGTCTGGGTTTCTTCAATTGTACAAAGTACCTCCCTCTGATTTTTTTTTTAACAAAGTTTTAAAAAGAAGATGAGGAAAAAAAAAAAAAAAAAACCACCATGTGATCCACTTAGCACAGTTCCTGACCCAGAGGAGAAGTTGCTCTGGTTAACTTGGAGGTTAATACTGCTGCTGCCATCAATGGAGACATTCTGCGAAGGGAGAAGTCTGCCTGTGCCTCAGGAAAAAGTCTATGGAAGGCCACGGAAGAGTTTAGACCGAGTAACAGGAGAAGAAAAGCAGTTCAAGCCAGCAGAGCTCTCTGAATGAGCATAGAGTGTCAGCCAGGAATAAGAACACCATTTAGAAATAGCAGAAGCCCTCCAGACGTGGACTTGCCAGCAAAGTCGCAGAGTTTTGTTTTATTTTGGCAGGACTAGGACAGAAACAGGTTTCTGTGGGTAAAGTATGGAAAAGACGTGCCAGATCTTAAAGTAAAAGCCTGCTTTTGAACAGCCTCTTTGGTTCTAAAATTCTAACCACCCTCATTAGAGAGTCTGGATCCTAACTTAGTAAAAGACCTTCTCAGGGGCTCAGAGCATGTTGCAGAAGGAGCTGGGCCCTAAGAGGTGGCTCCATCAGAGGGAGGGCTCACCTCTAGGCTCTAGGAAGGCTGTCCCTTGTGCTGGGTACAAAGGTGGTTTCACATTCTCCTCCTAGCCTGGCTTGTTTTCTGGTCCTGACAGTTAACCACTATTTCATACCATCTACACAGATTATTTGTTATTTAGGAATTATTTAAGGAGCATATTTTTGGTAACTATTTTTAAATTTTTATTTTTAATTGGCAAAGTAATTGCTTCTATTCATGGGGTTTCTGGGGTATAACATGATGCTCTGATTTATATTTGCAATGTGGAAATGATTAAATAAGTTTAATTAATAAATCCAACACCTCACACACTCTTCATTTTATTTGTGGTGAGAAGATTTAGACCTACTCTTCACATTTTGAAATATGCAATGCCTTATTATTTATTGTTGTCATCATTCTATGCAATAGGTTGCTAAATCTTATTCCTCCTATCTAACTGACATCTTGCACCCTGTGATCAGTACCTTGCCTTCCTCATCCATTCTCCTCCCAGAACCTCTGATAACTACCGTTCTGCTTTTTACTTCTGTGAATTCAACATTTTTGAGTTCAGATATAAGATTCTACAGGACTTGTTTCTCTGTCACTGCTTTATGTCACTTATCATCCTGTCCTCCAAGCTCATCCCTGTTGACACAATTAACAGAATTTCCCACTTTTTAAAGGCTGAATAATATTCCATTGTGTACATATACTGAATTTTGTTCATCCAATTCATTTTGTTGATGGACAGGTCAATTGCCTATGTAAGCTATTATGGAAAATACCATACTACACATGAGAATTCAGGTTATCTTTTCAACATAATGATTTTAATTCCTTTGGATGTATACCCAGAAATTGTTTTGCTGAATCATATGGATGATTCTGTTTTATCTTTCTGAGGAACCTGCATATTGTTTTCCATAATAATTGTACTAATTTACACTTCTACCTACAGTGTACAAAGGTTCCCTTTTCTCCACCCACTTGTGGCTGACAGTAACCTTTGGTATTTCTGATAAATCTACTGGGCCTTAGGTAATAGCTCATTGTGGTTTTAATTTGCATTTCCTTGGTGACTAGCAATGATGAGCATTTTACCATAATCCTTTTGGCCAGTGTATTCTCCTTTGGAGAATTATCCATTTAGGTCCTTGATCATTGTTTAATTTGGTTGTTTCCTTGCTATTGACTAGAGTTCTTTATATATTTTGGTGTTAGGCCTTGATCAGTTGTATGGTTTGCAAATATTTTCTCTCAGTCCATGGTCTGTCTCTTCATGTTACTCTTTTCTGTGCTGTGCCTAAGTGTTTTATTTTGACACAATCTCATTTGTCTATTTGTAATAGCTTTAGTTGCCTCTGCTTTGGGGTCATATTCAAGAAATCTTTGTCCAAGCCAATATTGTGGAGCATTTCCCCTCTATTTCTGTCTAGTAACCTTACAGTTTCAGGACTTATATGTAAATCTTTGTTTTGGGTTGGTTTTCACTTGTGATGTAAGATCAAAGTCTAATGGATGTTTCTGCTTGTGAATATCCAGTTCCCTCTTTATTTATGGAAGACACAGTCCCTTCCCCATTGTGGGTTTTTGTTATTGTTGTTTTGTTACATGGTACTGGGGATGGAACCCAGGTCCTTATACTTGCTGGCCAAGCACTCGACCACTGAGCTCTATCCACAGCCTCACTATGTATTGTGGTGCCTCTGTGGAACATTGGTTGATCTTAGTGTCTGGGTTGATTTCTGAGCTCTCTATACAGCTTCCTTGGCCAGTGTGTCTTTTCTTCTGAGTACCATGCTGCTTTTCTTATTATAGCTTTGTAGTAGATTTGGAAGTCATGTAGTATGAAGCCTCCAGCTTTGTTCTTTTATTTTAAAAGATAGCTTTGTGTGTAAGAGATCTTTTGTGATTCCATAGGAAGGGCGAAAAAATTGACCCAAACCAAACCTTGAATACAAATAAAGATGCTGTCTCAGAAATGTCTGTAATACTTTACAGATGTTCACTTTGATACACAGTGAGCAATAAAGAGAGAGGACTTTAATAAAAATTACAGCGACCTCTATTTAAGCACAGTCTAACCAGGTAATGGGCTATAAACATGTTTCCAGATTAAGGTCTTCTATTGTCACAACCATTGGTGAGATGGATATCACTTTTTCCCCATTTTATGGATCAGAGTTTGAGAGGATGAGTGATTTGCTTAGGTTCACAAGGTAGCCCTCAGGCCTGCACCTAAACCTCTGTTTCTCTACTCAAAGCCTGGCCTTGCAAAGGCAGCTCCAGTTCTCTGGATCAGCACAGGTTTGGGGTGGATGGGGACTGCATTATTTCAATCAGCAGCTGTTGCAAATAGTGAGAATGCTCAGAAAGAGCAGCACAGAGTCCTAATTACCTGTGGCAAGGAAAACATCTGTGTAAGAAAAGTAATGAAATTAATTCTAACGTGGAGCAGTTGCATACATTAATTGACATTAATTAATGCCAAATTACAAGACACTTCCTATGGAATCCCATCATACGCTCACCAGAATTGAATATGGAAAGAGTTCATCATACTTAATGCTATTACAGCAAGCCCTGGGGGAGTGAGAGTGATTGGTCTCTCATTATGAACTGCAGCCAATTTCTTTCTATTTCCATTAGAAGGAGAAAGGGAACAAACCAGGGAACACTTTACCAGGCAGGCAGCTCAGAATGGATCATTTACCCTTCAGCTTGTAAATTTCACTTTGAGCCATTCTAAGAAAGAATAGGTTTAAAGACTCCTTCCAGAGGCTTTTCCTGTGTCACCAAAATGTATACTTTGTCATTCTAAAGCCCAAAGACAGACTCATGTACAACTCAATTGCAGAATGCAGCATGGGTTGGAGGAACCCAGAACATGCTGGTCTCATAAGCCCAAAAGACTCTCCCTATCTACCAAACTGAGAGGTGTGGGACCAGCGATGGGTACACAGGTTGTGCAACCTCCTCACATTGCTGCTTTTCCTCTATTATTGAGATAAATGTTTTATTCATTTTTTCCTGAGCAGTCATGCATCTATTGATATCTATATATAAACAACTTGCCAAAAAAAAAAAAAAGGGGACCCATAATGCACATATTGTGGTAACCTACTTTTTAAAAACTTTTATTTTGGAATAATTTCAGATAGAAAAGTTACTGAGTGTTCACATTTTTATAACCCAAGGTATACCATTCAAAACTAAGAAATTCACTTTGGTGCCATACTATTAATGGGTAACTTCCTTATACAATATAAAATTCAATACATATCCCTTTGGATTTTAATAGCCAACTATGCATGTCCCACGTTTATTTAACTGTCCCTCTATTGGTCATTTTGTTTTCTCTAATTAAAAAAAAAATATATATATACACACACACACACACACACACACACACATCCCTGTGATGAAAAACCAAGTGGCCACCTCCTTGCATACATCATTAGTCCCTTAGAATTCACAGAGATGAAACTAAGACCAAAGGATAAGATTTTTAAGTATCTTGATCCCTATTGCCAGTTATCTCATAAAATATGAATTCATGGGTGTTTTCACTTGGGATTTAGGCATATCCCTTGATACTCTAATAGAAGCCAAAATATATTTGACAAAAAAATTGGCCTGAAACTCGCTGAGATTTTTCATGCCACATAGTGTGGTAGAAATAAACCAAAGTTGGAGTCAGGCCAATCAAGTCAAAACCCCATACTGCCATTTCTATCAATCATGAGTTTTTGAGTTTAACTCTCCATATCTGAAAAATCAGTTGATATATCATAGTCCGCAGTGTTGTGATGATTAAATGAACCAAGTAAATGTGAACATCCTTTAGAATGTCTGGCACAGAGTTGCTCAACAAATGTTACTCAGTCCCTCAGATTTATAATTTCATATAGATGAGCTATGAATGTGATAAGTAAATGTTGGTGTTTTTCATCTTATGTTTGTTTGGGGCTCTATGATGACAATAATAAATTTTTAAGAAAGAAACTACTGGATACTATCACAAAAAAGATAAGGAATATATATCCATCAGGAAGCCCTAGTTATGCATCAGCTCTAAAATTACAGTGGAACTTGTAACTGGAGGCCCCAAAATTCCTGATCAAGAACCTTTGATTCAGTTAGCTTTGACCATAGTTTTTATTCAGTATCTCACGGAAGGAGAATCATAGCAGTAGGGCTTTCTGTCTGTCTTTCCCACTCATCATGTAAGCTTCATGCAAAGCTTGGCTTCTTCAGATTATCAAGACAGTAGAGCAGTTTGAACCACCACATTGAGACACAGTGTAGTCCAGAGGCAGAGGAGGCCTTCTGCTGTATCACCAGGTACCTCCTAGATTTAAATGCCCTCTTCTAAATCTAGGAATGCCAAGAGGACTAGGAAAACCCAGAGTGGACCTAAACCCAGTGGGATTCTTCCCTACTTATGCGATGTTCTGAGTCACAGGGAAGAAGGATGAGTCTGTCCAATACTTTTTTTTTTTTTTTTTCCCCAGCAAACGGAGAAGAATGGAGTTTGAGTAGGCCACTAACGGTACCTGATACAGAAATATAGTTACAGTATTCAAATTCAGCTTAACCAGTTTTGTTTAGGATCTGTTATGTGCCCAGGTTGATCTCATCATTGTGACAGATAGCAAAAGAGAAAGCAAGAATATTCTCATTATTGATATAATTGGTATTTAAACAAGTTTGAATTTCAAAACATTTAACATACGAATTATTCCATAATTAATCCTATCTATAAGTCAATCTGTTAGATAATTTATATTGTCATCCCTATTTAATAGATGAAGGAAGCAAGATTCAGGAAGGTAAAGAGATTTCTTTTGAACTAAGCAGCTAGTAAATGGCCACAGCAGAACTAAGCTCAGATCTCAAAGTCACAGATTTTCATCATCTCTGACCTCAAGGTACCTTTTGAGAAAATGAAGTAACTTAAAGGCATCAAAAAGGTCTAGTGGAGTGTGAAATTGTACAGACGTTGTGTGTTATGGGGGGGGGGGCATTTGGAGAAGAGATGAGCCCCAGTTATTGTTTTTAAGGAAAAATATCCTGAGTTATGCTCTAAAATGGAACCACAGGAAGGTCTGGGAAAAGTGACAGGAAAGAATCAGCAGAGGTCCTCTCTTTAGCTCAGCCTAGGAGGTGGTTTCACCAGGAGCAGATGGGGTACTTGGGAGCTACCCCCTACCCACAGAAGGCAGCAGGATGAGGAAGATGATGAGGAAAGCCCTGTTTCTTCAGGTGCCTGTGAGCTTATCAGCAATTACATCTTCTTTGGTCAGATGGGGGCCAATGTGCATGCCGCCCCCTAGTGGCACTTCTTGTTGAGCATGGAATACCCGATGTGAAGGTGATCCTGAAAAACTCAACCCTGCTGATTTCCTTAAAATTACTTAGTTAATACTCTTGTCCTCTTCAATGTGCTACTGTCCATCCCCCTTGCATATAAGTTGTGGCCTTCATATATTTTCATTTAGAACAGATTTCTGCATGTGTCTTTAATTCTTAAAATCAAATTTACCCATTCATTTTTAATTAAAAATATATATTCCAATAAAGAGGTGTTGTTCAACATAGAATCATTTATTGCCTATTATGCCCCAGGAACTTAGGACTTGGGTAAATAAAAAAAGAAAAATAAAGTTACCTGTCTCCATGAAGATTGCATTCTAATTGGGAAAGGATACAGACAAAAACATTAACATTTGTTATTATGAGATATTCCATGGAGGGAATTAATGTGATGGCATATAATACAGAGCAGTCAGGGAAGATCCTTGGAAGTAACTGTGACCTGAAATCTAGAACCTTCTTTGGTAGCAGCCTGGGGAGAAGCACTGTAGGCAGAGACAAATAAAATGCCTCTGTTGTGGTGGAAAGTTTGGCCAAGTTCCTGAACATAAAATAGGCTGAATTAGAAGACTCACAGCAAGAAATAAAGAGATCAGTGTGGGAGGGAGAAGGAAGTTGGAGTGGTGGGCAGTGCAGATTTTGAATTTATTCTAGGTGCAGTGAGGCAAAAGCCATTTTAAGTAAGAGCTGAAACTATCTGATTACATAGGGGTCAGAATAGTGAGCACTGAGAAATAAAAATAGCTTCCCCGATATCACCTCCTTCCAGCAATGGAGACGGAATTGATGTAAGAGTGATTTATCAATATGGAGACTGTGCTTAACAGCAGGTGTAATTTGTAGTGAGATCCAGGGCTCAGCTTACTCATCTATAAAAGTAAGAACAAAGTTTTTGACTCGTGGGAATCCCTCTATTCTGTTTGATTTCTAATTCTTAGAAGAAGCATATTTATATTATTAAAGAATCATTATTTGTAACAACAGCACTTCCACCTGAGATGGTTAATGACTTAATATGTTTCCCTAATTCTGTCAAAGGTGAGAGTATGGAGGGGAAGCCTGCTAAAGAGAAGAATGTAACTATGAAATCACAAGCATTATTTAATGTCAGTGTGGGAAAATATTTTCACTGGGTTTGGGGAAAAAAATTAAAGAACAGATATTTAGTATTCTGATATGGCAAGAGTTGGTGAGACCACAGGGAGAGGGCGATATTGGTAATTGCAAGGGAGTCGAAGAATAATGATAATAATTGTAACAAAAATGATAGCAATTACCAGTGTGAAGATTGGAGGTTTGTTTAAAGACATGGACATGGCAAGGGAAATACACACCATCTACCCTGACTCTAAAATGCTACATGTATACCTCCACCCCGTTTTTTTTCTTTTTTCAGATTCACAATACCTTACTTGCCGAATGCAGAACTGCACAGAAACCAACAGAAATAAACCTTTCCCAGGCTACATTGACCCAGACTCTTTGATTGTCCAGGATGATTATGTGTTTGTTCAGGTAAGAAAGATCCCACTTGTACTGATTGTCCCAAAGACATTTCTCACTCTTATTTCTGTCTATGTCACAGCGTTTCCACCTGCTCACATGGCTTATGAGTAAAAATGGAAGGAAGGGAGGGAGGAAAGAAGGAAAGAAGGAACATATGGAGTGGGAAGCTTCTGTACATGCTGATCCTCAGGCAATGTCTAGAGAACCACATCAGCGGGTCACAAAGGCACTACCTTGAAGCAGGAAGGTGGCCTCCAGAATGACACACAGTTCCATTTGTCCCCTCATCTGATTTGTAGAGCAGCTCCCAGTCATTGCATATGACTGTGCAAATATGCCAGGCTCTTCTATCAGAGGAATACCAAGCTAGTCATCTCCTTCCTGCAACCAACTTAAGAGTAGGGAGAAAGGTGGGAAGGGAAAATGTGCTGCCTGGAGGTAGTGGGCAGCAGAGGCCAGAGTAAGAGTAATCAACCGTTATTGTCAGGACTGAATGCAGTTAGGATAAAGAGACCTTGCATGAGATGTGCTCAGCCAGGTTTTTCACTTCCTAAGAAAGTGAAAGGAGGGAAACAGTTTCCTTAGTGGATAGAAGACACTGGGATTTAGTGTGTTTTGCTTCTCTGGAGCAATTAAGGAAAATGTTAGTTCTGTAGGAACAATGCATTTAAATATTCAGTTATTGCTTTCCATTAATAATGACAAAGGTATAATTTCTAAATAGCTGATACATACTGTGTATCTGCACATATACATATGGACAAGAAATTTTGATTCAGAAAATTTAATCCCATGCTTTGAGGAAGGATTTTTTTTAAATGTTCCATATCAGCCTCTATAATTTTAAGTATTTCATAAATGATCTCACACACACACACACACACACACACACCCACACCCACACCCACACCCACCCCCACCCCATTTCCTTCTTTTTCAGGGAAATGAGTAATGAATACTCCCATAATTTCAAATGACATTCAAACAGTTATATACATTGGTCTGCCTAATTCATTTCTCTATCAGTGCTTCTCCCAGGAACCTTTTCTGGTCTCTAATAACTGTATCTAATCCACATTTGTAATTCGCAAATCAAAATCAATTCAGCATTCATAGATAGTTTGCTATCTGTGCCACTATAAACATGACTCTCTAACCCACAAAGAGGACTAAGAGGCAATCTGCGCATAATGGCCAAGCAGATGATAACTTTCCTGTCACAATCCTGAGTGTCTGATGTACGTTACCCCAAGTATTTGTTGACACTCTAAATATGCAAACTCTCACTGATGTTCTATGTCCAGGTATTCACATAGGTTAAGAGCAGCAATCAAGGAGAGAGATGCTGGCAGAGACTGTGCCCAGCCTGGTGCCTGTGCCTACGGGGAGAATATAACCCTTCTTTTTCTCTCTCCCACCCATCAGGATTCAAATTTTCCCAATTTCTTTCTAAAGAGTCCTAAAATAGATTTGGACCATGATCTTGGCTTGCCTTTCTGCCTAGCATGCCGGTGTTTCTGTCTATGGGATGTGCCCACAGTCATCAGTGTGACTTCATCAAAAGGGACCCTGGTGCCCAGAGATGTGAGGCTCCCCTTCCACTATTCAACCAGAGCCATTTCCTTCTGGTATGGCAAAGGCACCTGTTATAGGGCTGGAGAGCTGGGCTGGAGCTGATACACTCTAAGGCTTATATCATTTGGAAACAAAAAAATAAACCTGAGAATGTTTTCTGGCTTCTGAGCTACAGTACGAATTAAAAGAATTATATTTTTGTACAGTGGGTTCACTTTGGGCCTCTGACTAATACACATACCGTATGTTGGCTGATTTTTGAACTAAATGCCAATTCTGTACACTTGCCTGCACGGGCATCCATTCTGCTGCGTGGGCAACCAACTCCTTCAATTCAGGTAGCACTTCTGTGACCTGCGACCTTCATGGTAGCTCCTCTTACCACCTTGTTTTTATAATACAGCTGACGTCAGGAGGAAGACCACATTACTACGTGTCCTACCGGAGGAATGCGTTTGCCCAAATGAAGCTTCCGAAATACGCTTTGCCCAAGGTATATATACCCTGATTGGTTCCTTCCATTTCACTGCTTTCTCTGATTCATATTGTCCTGCCTCCACTCTGTTCTTGGAGACCTTTTCAGCCTCTCACAGTCAAATCTTTCTTATCACCCCACCTCTGTTTCTCAAACTGGACTTGCCTTACTTTCTTGTTTGCCAGTGTTGCTCCTTCCTTTCTCTCTTGGTGCCCGCCCCCCCATCAATCCCTTCCTTTCTTTCATTATCTCTCTGGAATTCTTGCTTTAGGAGCATCCAAATAAATTAATGGTTTGCTTTTGCTTTTCATTAGTAATTATTTTAACAGTATGCCTTGGTTTTTTCTATAAAGACAGAAACAATTTATTTGGATTCATTGTATATCAGCTCAACATGTGCGACTCATTTCTATCCCATTTTATTGTTACTATTTGTTTATTGAGAGGTGTTGCAATCACATGACAGCATTATTTCTCAATGGGATTTACTAAACGGGATAGTCTTTAGAGTTCTGAAGCACAGCTAATTTTTTAGACTTCCCCAAACATTCCCCTTTGAACATAGTGGTATTGGGAAGTTAAAGACCCTCAACCACTGGCAACCCCAGGCAATCTTTCCGGAAACACTAAAAAACTACGTTGATATGGAGCGCCACCTAGTGGAGGTCAAACTGATGTGGGCATTCAGAGCTGCCTGTTTGAGAGAGCTCAGATGTATTTTAAGTGCCCAATTTGTTAATATACTGGCGCTTAATCTTAGAACAAGGGAGGTACATGTGTAAAATGTTTAAGAAGGGGATTTTGAAGGTTTAAATAGAATTATAGGTGGACTTTGAGCTTTGGGGTTGAAAAGAAAACCTAATGAACTTTTTTTTTTTTTTTTGATTGGATGTTCAACACAGTCTCTTTCTCTTATATTTTCATCCTCTGACTTTGTAGTATGCCACCTTCAGCCAATACAGGTATCTGGACAAGAAATTATGTGACAGGCCTAGTACAGGGGCATAGCAGGTCTTCTCTCCCTGGAGAGCAATGATAACAAGTTGCTGACTTCTCTAGGCAGAATCTCTTAGGGGGCACCCACTCTACCCCTTATCCAAACACTGAACAGGGGGATGAAAGACCCAGCCATTAGGGGTGATAAGGCACATTGAATTACACTATTAACTCCAAGGATCTATCTTCATGAGAGTAGCTATTATTATTTTCAGCTGCTAAGAGATCAATGACTGTTGTAATTGCCCAGGCCCATGTGTCTGTGTTGGAATACACATGTAAGCACTTCTTCTCTTGATTTGACTTAACATTTTTTTTTCTTTAATAAGGTAAGAACTTACAACATTGAAGTTTTGCCTTAGAAGAAAATTGGATGAAGTTTGTTTGTAACAGGAAGACAGAGTGTTGTTAAATTGCACTCAGTAATCTATTAGGAAGGTTCTTGAAAGAGATGAACATATTGCCTCAGTAGATAAAACAACAGTTTCCCTCCTAGTGCTGAAATAAATTGTGATTTCTCTGACCCCCCCCCCCGCAAAAAAATGAAATAGTTGACTTGCAAGATTTGTACCTTTGAAAATAAGAATTACACTCATGTGGAATTGAGACCAGATCAAGAAACTGCGGCTTCGAGGTACTCACTTGGGCTCATCCTGGGGTGAATGTACTCTTTGAGTAAACTAAATCTGAGCCAAAACCAAATGCTATTTGCCAAAGACTTGAGGCTAGAACTAAAGTCTTTGGGCACCCAAGCTAGTGTCTTTTATACATATTTTATTTCTTTAAATGTAAATTAATAACTTCTATTGTTAAAACATAGCAGCACTGTCCTTCCCTCAAATGTGATATATCACCAGGGGCATGGAGAGTAAAAGCCTATTGACTTCAGGAATCCCCAACATGATAGTTTAAAATCAAAGAAGCTTGTGTGGACCCATAGCTGGGAGATTTGGAAGAAAGACATTTTGCATTGCTTGGTCACAGCCATCATGCAGATCACTGCTGACAGTGGCCTCCAGTAGCATGCAGCCAATCTGGAAGGAAAAGCTCTACTCTGAATCCAAATTGGCCATCTGTCCCCTCCCTCTGCTCTTCCGAATGAGTGTGTTCATGGCTCAGGCTCCTTTGAGCACTAAGGATAAAATGCAGTGTCTCATTTATCCTGTCCCCACAGAAAATGGGAGCTGATGTACAAATGAATGGATTATTGAGTCCAGGTGTGTTGTATTATATAAAGCAATGAGATGCTCCATACAATCCCATTAGACCTTCAAAAAGGAGGAGAAGTGATCTGTGGCAAAGGCCCATATATTTCCTGGCCTTCATCCGATCCAAGGCTGATGGGACTTTAAAGGAAGGAAGCTCGTTGCTGACCAAAGGAATTGAGACAAACCAGCACGTTCATGCTCAAATCTTCTTTAATCACCTATTGCCATTTGTCAACTCTTAAAAACCAGAGTTACCCAGAACCGTGTTTACAAATTATATATATATAATGGTGAAGAATAACCAGGGAGCGAGTTGGGTAAATTTTAATGTTGCCATTACCATTAAGAGCATGTGGTCCTCTAGATCAGAGAGACATAGTGACAATCTTCCTTCACTTGACTTACTGGGGGCTCATTCTGAGCTACTCAAGTGAGATAAATGAGGCAATACATACAAAAGTGCTTGGAGCATTTCGGAGGACAGATACTCTATAAAAGCAAGGTAATATTATTATTAGTATGGATCTGGTTGTCTCCATGGTGGAAGATCGATGTGTACCAGGGTGCAGGGGGGCACGGAGGCTGTTTGATTCGCAACAGAAGACCCAGATGGGAACCTGGATCTGTCACTAACTTGCTTTGAAACCTTGGGTGGCTGATTTGTCAATTTTTCTTTTCTTCATTTTTTTTTTAAATAAGGCGCTTAGATTTAAAATATTATTTTCTCAAATGTGTTACTCAGAATAAAATGTCCTCAGTGATGTTCTGCAAAAATTTGGTCCTATGATAATATAAATTTAAAGGAATAGACTCCATTATATGTTCCTTCCCTAGAGACTAACAGGAGCTCACTGGTATGCTGAAGAACCTTGAATGTACTCTCAGCAAGAAAGATCTTTAATTCAGCATTAATTCAGAATTTTACCAAAGAGCCCCTACTTTCCTTTTTACATCTTATTAAAAACCAACAATGCTGTTTTCCTACAGGTCAGTTATTAAAAATACTTTAATAGAAAAGGTATAAGATCCTGTGTTAGTCTAAAATCATGTGACTCAGTGAAAAAGAAAGAACACATTTTCCTGAAGACAAGGAAGATTTAGGCAAGATGGAAAAAGAAAGGTGACATTTAAATATGTTTGGCTTTTTAATTGAAACATTTAAGACCAACATCGTTTTTAAAAAGGCTATTCAGTGTAATTAGAGTGGATGAGGAGAAAGAGATATGTTCTCAGCCCATGTCTAGAGATGAAAATTTTAATCTACTATCATTATGTGACAGATTCTCTTAAGTGACCTGGAACTTGATGCATCTGTGCTTCAGTTTCAAATCCACAAAACAAGCCTCTCTGCAAGGTGGGATTCTATAGATGATCTGCTTTTGTTCCCCAATCAAAGATTATTTAATGTCTATAGCAAGGCTCACAGAAATTCTCCTGTGCAAATATTCACTCCAAAGGCACAGACATATAGATATACTAGGACCAGTTTACTCTTGAAATAGAGTAATTTGAATTTGGGGATTATATTATACTGTTGAAGGAAGGAAACATGAACTGGGAGTAGTTTTTTTGACAATTTTAAATGCCAGGGTAAGGACTCTGGTCTTAGCCTTATAGAGAATGGGGAGCCATAGAGGGTTTGTCCCTCAGTGGACAAAGGAAGGACAACCCTGGGGCTCATTTGCACAGCTAATTTCATTAGAAAGAAAACATTTGGATGAACCTCCTTTTGTTGAGAGCATTAGTGAAGACAAAATAGAAAAGCCAACTCACCTTGCCCGATCAACAAGGGGGATAAAAGTGGTCCCTTAACTGAAAATAGCTACCATTTATAGAGCATATGCTAAGTAATGGGCACTATTATAAGTGTATTAACACTTAATAACTACTTTTATCTTCACAATGCTATTTTTATCTCTATTTTGCAGGTAAAAATTCTGAGCACAGAGTTCCACCTGCATGGCTGAATTAAAGAGCCAAGATTTGAATTCCAGTTACAAGGGAGGGGGTGATAGCTCAGTGGCACAGCACTTGCCTAGCATGCCTGAGGCCCAGGGACCCAGCTTTGCAGGAAAAAAGAAAAATAACTCAAGCGACAATGAAAAATTTAGTATAGAGGTGAAGGAGAACTTTCCAGCACTAGGATTGTTACTAAGGAATGATAGCCAGATCTCCTGAAGTGTCTGAGGACAGAGCCAGGTCCATTTCTGAAGATTTGAGAGAGAACATAAAGGCCAAGAATCTTTCCACATTTTTCTTCTACCCTTGTGATATGTATAGCTTCGTATTTGGAAACTTTTTTTTCCCTTTGTTTTTATTTTTAATTTTTGGAAGTTGTATTGTGTCTACTGATTTGGGAAAAATAAAAGGCAGCTGAGAGCGTGTGAACAGGTATACCCTAAAAGAGACAGGGACCCTTGGTTGGGGATGGCAAGCTCTTGTCTGTGTTGGAATCCACTTCTATAGAGTTCTGAACAAGGGGAAAGGGTTTGGAATTTCACCCAGATGCAACTGCCCCCTGCTTATTATTAAAGGATCTTATTAAGATGCATATTTTGATTTCATAAATGGGCCCTGAAGTTCTGTGTATCTAACAAGCTTGCAGATGGCATCCATTTTCTGAGTCTGTGGACCTCGGTAAGAGATGAAGGGTTTTCTGTTTTCTCTCTGTTCCTGCAGACTTTCCTCATATTTGCCTCACATAAGCTTTACCATGTTTAAACTTGACAAATATATCAGAATGATTGGTTCTCCATAGGCATATATATTTAAGACAGTATTCATCAAATTATCTAATGAGGACATTAAATTATAACTGAGCCACTAAGCATCTCTCTTATTTTCTCATGACCTTACTGCCTGACCTCCCACATGACAAAGAAAATATATGATTAACCCTTATCTAATTGTTATTTTTATATATGCAAATAGATGCTCTCTGTCTTTCATCAAAATGCTAATTCTGATATACTTCAGTAGATCCCAAGCTTATTAGATGCACGCCAGTTAACGCATAAAACTCTTCTTCCCTCTTCACTTCCTGTATCTTCCTGCAGGATATGCATGTCATTAGCACAGATGAGAACCAAGTGTTTGCAGCAGTCCAAGAATGGAACCAGAATGATACCTACAACCTCTACATCTCAGACACCCGCGGTGTCTACTTCACATTGGCCTTGGAGAATGTCCAGAGCAGCAGAGGTCCTGAGGGTAACGTCATGATTGACCTCTATGAGGTATGTCACCAGGTACATGTGGTCGCTGAGCCATAGCAGTGGCTGGACTGGCCAAGGAAGAGACAGTGCCAGCCGTTGGATCATTTTATTACTGTTTCCATGTGCAGTCTCATTGCACTTGGGAGTTGAAGGGATTTATGGGATGTTCTTGTTAGTTAATTTGCAATCCACAGAACTCTCTGGGAGGCATTCTCTTTTTGACCAAGTCTGCAAGATGTGAAGGCCCAAAGAGGACTTGGAGAGTATCTGGGTAGATAGACAATGAAAGTGTTTGCATAAGTGTGTTCCACACATGGCCATTTGAAAATAGTTTGACGAGGCCGACAGGGTGCTGCGAGAAGAACCAGTGGGCAGAACTCCTTTATCTCTCTCTGAAGAGTGAAAGAGACAGGGACATCTTGGCATGACATCAGAGCACACTTTTTAACTCAGTGACTTCCCCTGGCTAATGATCTTCCTCTTCCTGGACCAGAATGTGAGATAAGATTAAGAGGTTTTTTCCCCTCCCAAATCTGGGAAAAGTAATTTAACAAACCACAACAAAACCAGAGCTTTCTGGATTCCCCAAGGGAACTAAGGCTCTTCATTCCTCAAAATAATACAAATTCAAAATAAATTCATACACTTTGGATCAACCAGTTTTGAGACAAACACCAATGCTTTAATTGCCTTTTAAGGCACAGTTAGGTAGAAATAAAGCTAGTATTGGGGGTTGTATTTTAGCATTTGCCAGTCATATCATGCACTAAGAAGAATTTATAATGGGTTATAATGTGTCATTTTAAAACATGCAGGATTTGGAAAATATTATCATACCTATATTCTATCTGAGAAAAAAATCTAAAATGGATTTAAATATGTAGTATCCTAATGTCACAATCATTTGGTGGAGGGTAAATTCAGACTTTCAAGTAGTTGTTTGTATAATAAGAAGCAAGGGAGTTATATCCAGGATGAAAGAAACCAATTTCACTTACAAAACTCAAGCCCATCATTGTAATTCCTCTTAGTGTTTTCTCTTTTCCTTCCCCTTCAGGAACTCCTAGAGATGTCTTCTAGGAACTAGAATTCTCTGTATGTATAAAGGCTGGTTAACAAATGGTCTGCCCAATTCATTGCCCAAGTATTTATGATGCAGTTATGACAGACTAGCAAGGGACATGATTTGTGTGTGTGTATTTAGAAAAAATGTACTGCAAACTTTTCCACTTTCTCCCCTGCCCATGTTTCAGGTAAATATAGTATCTTACATCTCAGCCTCAAATCGAACATGTATTCTGGAAAACATTTACATACTCTGGTTATTTAGTTTCAAATTCCCTTTGGATGAAATTTAATTTAGAGTATAGATTTTAGATTCAGGTTACCTGGGTGAAAACCCTTGCTATACCATTTGTTTGTAGTTTTGAGCCAAATCTATACTCTCTCAGCCACAGTGTCCTTGTTTAAAATATGGAGATAAAACACAGGACCTCCAGGATGGAATCTCTCTGAGAATGAAATGAGTTAATCCTTGTACGTGTTGAGTGCACTATCTGGAATACGGTAATGCTCAACAAAATGTAGATGACATAATTAATATATTCCAAAGAGTCTAAACATCAATATAATCTTGTATTCTTATAGTCTTCAAATATGCTCTCATTGTTTAAATGTTCAATACATTTCCATTATTTTGGATTTCTACTTCTTCTCATATTGCAATTAGCATTATGACCATATGTCCTTTTTTTTTTTTTTGACACAAACTAGTTGACTAGTATAAATTGTCACATTGCTTTCCTCCTTTGTAAATGCCCCGTGGACATTTAAATTTGAAGTGTGTCTTGTTGAAATACCACACATTCTCTTCCCTGGATCCAGAATTTACAATGGAAGTGTCTTCAGGTGTCCAGCTATTGTGATATCACACCAGCTGCCCCAGCCTAATCGCCCAGGGTGCTTTCTTGGGTCTAGTTTTGTCTTTGGTCTCTGGAGTACATTTTCTGATTTTTCAGGTAGCTTCCTGATTATTCTCTCCTCTTTTATCAAGTCCATTCAAAATAGAGTTTCCTGATAAATTTTGTTTTCTGCCAGAAGTAAAGACCATTTTAATTGGTCCCTTGATAATGGGAAAGATGACAGATCTGAGCAGGAATGACTTTGCAATGTCTTGTTATTTGCGATTGTTTTCATGGATTGTTTTCTGAATTCAAATGTTGGCATTGGTATGGAATTAGAATAGGAAGCAGGGTGACCTCTGGACATGGCAAACATTTCTTTGTTAATCCTGCAGTTCCCCTTTGTGTCTCTCTTGCAGTTGACTCTCTGTAGGGAAACTGCTGCCTCTGATTATCATCACTTTGAGCAGTGGTGTGACTGTATTATGTAAAGGTGTTCTGCATCCTGGGGCCGGGAGCGAAGCATCTTTGTTTTATTAGCCTGACAGTTCACAGCAACTTGAATTGAAATTGATGTGATCAGAATGGCAGTGCCATATCTGCTGATTACCTAGATACAAAGAATATTGGCGGACACAGAGCCTGGCACAAATGTTCCCTTAAATCTGATTGTTCTGGCTAGCAGGAAGCTGAAAGCCATCCAGCATGAATTTCCCAGTAGAGTTGCAATGAATGATGAGAGCTTAGAGATAAATGAAAAGTAAGAAAATCCATACATGAGTTATTAAGGAACAGAGATGAGCATCATAAGAGATGGGGGAGACAGGGATGGAATGGAGTGCACGTCTGCTCACATTTGGGGGTGACTAAAGAGGATGCCATTCATTGTTTATATGCTTCTGCATGCCAGTCACCTGCTGTTTCTGTACCTGCGTTCTCTTGAAGCTATTTTAACAGGGGTGAACTGTTTCAGCTATGAGCGTGTAGATGGGTCCATATCTCAGGAATCTACATTGTTGATGGGTCCTTATGGGAAATGCAGAAGGAAGCAAAAGTCTCATTGAAACCATTTTGTTTGCACATACATTAGAACCTGGTTACTCCATCCTTTACTCTAGCACTACATGTGTATAGGGAATGAGATGGGAAAATGTTGAGGACAAAGTGTTGGGGAACAATCTCCTGTGGTTTAATTATTAAAATTCCAGAATTTTCTCTTGAGTGTGAATTTGATATTGAACATGTCCCTTGTTTAAGATGGTGAAGAAATGTGAGCCAGAAAAGTTGGCTACAGATAAAACATGTTAGAAATGTTTTTGGTTGTTGTAGATGAGACATAATAATAATAATAGCAAATATTTTGGGGTGGAAATTTTGTACAAAGCACTGTGGAAATAATCTTCCATAACTATATCATTCAATCCACATTTGAACTTTGGAATATAGAGGGACTATAATCACTCTCCTCTCATTAAGTAAATAGAGGTTGAGATAATATATCCATTTTTGCAAGGATTCAAGGCTAGTTTGTGACAGAATTGGACCTAAATCCAAGAGTCTGTAAACTCCTCACTATGAAATATTGTTTCTTCCCTGAAAGATTAGTATCTGCACTTGTTTCTGATTGCAGATGAGTAATGGCATCAAGATTGAAAGACATTGCAGGGCAGGAAAATTGCATTAGACTTTGCCTAGCAGTGCAAGAAACCATACAGGAAGAAGAAAACTATCTGAGGGAATATTTAATACGAAGAGAATCAGCAGTTGATGACTCCAGACCTATACACCACCTTCAGAAGCAAGTCCTGACTTATAAGGCAGTACTTACACAAATTTTTGTGTGGTGGATGCATATGTGTAAGAAAAGCCTGGAAGCAAGTTGTCCTAAGACATTGCTATTCCTGAATAGCTCAAAAGTTCCAGTAGCATTGTATGAGTTAAATAACAGAAGACAGCATGCTTGATGGTGGCCAGAGCGAAAGGGATGTGATGAGTGTGTCTGAGACATGTGATTCCAGTGTATTTGGGTGGTGTGGATGATGAAAGGGAATCTGACAGCTTTGGACAATATCCTCCCTCCTTTGGGAAGGGAATATTAATTAATGATGATGAAGAGCCCTTTGGCTTAATGGGCAATGACAGTTCACCCAAGCTGAGTGGGAAAGGTTGTGTTGGGAGTGAAGCCACCTGGCTGACAAATTCAGAATGCACAAGAATGTGGGTGAATGGATGAGCCATGGCATGCATCAGGAAAGCCATAACCAGTGAGCAGGATGCCGTGGCATCTTTAGCACATTATGCATGTCCTGTCTTTAAAAGAGAAAACTCAACAGTCCCAGGACTGCTAATGTGACTTCTTGGAGAAAAACTACCTCTTACAAGAAAGGAAAGAATGCTGTCCAATCAAGACATCCTTATTACAGGATATAGAACAGGTTCCTGTCTCTCCAGGAGGAGAATGTCTTTTGATCAGGGGAATAGGGGAAGAAAGAACATTTAGACCTTTTTTTTTTTTTTTTTTTTTTTTAAATCAAGTAGGTTCGCTGGTTGCAGAGGCAACCCTGACTGCTTCTGAGTACGTGTCTCTTCTGGCTGAGATCTTCTCTTTAGAAGATAAAAATATCCCATCACAAAGCCCAAAGAAATGACAGTTATGAAAATGCTCTCTTTCTTGCCACACTTTTTCATCTGTTTTTAATTCTCCTCAAATTTTGACACATAGGATTTTTGATTTAAGTTGAGAGAGTGGAAATAATCATCTCTCAATCACCATCAGAATAGAAATAAGGAAAATACCAGCCGAAGGCTGCTCTCAACGTTACCTCTACATGAACCATTGGTGCAGGGGACAACCATCTAGAGAGTGAATCAAAAAAATGAGGAAGGTATGTGAGGTTCTTCCTTTAAATCAAAGAAATCCCAACATCTAGCACATTCTCATTCTCAAAAAAGAAAGAAAGAAAGAAAGAAAATCTGTTGAATAAAGGTACAGTGGCTTAGACAGTCTAGGTGTTTTATCCTCAGTGCTTAGGAGAGTACATGATACACAGTAGATGCTCAGAAAATATTTACTGAATGACTGTTGAGTACATTACTGAAGGATGACTAAAGGGTATTTTCCTATAATCATGATATCCCAATATGATATTTCTCTCATGATACTCAGGTAAGAGAAAAGTTTGAAAAAATAATATAGCCACAGTGTTATGAACTCTAGAGTTAGACTAAAAATGGAGTCCAGATCTAAGCTTCTCTAGCTGAATGACATTAGGTAAGTGATTGTCCACATCTGAGCCTTGGTTCAGTCATCAGCACAATGAGGATAAGTGACTCTTCCGCTCAGAGTGCACCGAGAGACCCAGGAGCTCATGTTTGCAGGAGCCTTTCATGAAATGTCTCGTTATTTATTAGCACTCAGTAAATTTATGTTATTTTTGTAGTTGTTACATCTTCTAATGCAGAACTCTTACTTCCTATTTTATGAAAACAAAATTGGGGCTCCTTGGACAAAGTGACTTTACCTTTAATAATTTTAAAGAAGCGATATGGTGAAGTGAACAGCAATCCAAAGGTTATATTAAGATTGGAAACTGTAATGTAAGAGTTCATAAAAGAAGACGAAGTTGAATTAACTTGTGATAAGAAAGAGTACAAGAAAAGTCTACGGGAAGATTGTCATCCATAAGAAGATTCTACAGTTGTTGAGACCAAGATATAACCATGTATATGCAAAACAAGATGAAGAACAGAGAAACGTTAGAGACAGTCAAGATGAAAAGAGGTTCTTATTTTTGGGAAAGGGTTATAGAGCTGGATCTTGAGGTAGAGGTAGAGACCCATCGAGAAGTTGTCTGAGAAATTTGGGGTTGGCCTATAAGCATGAAGAGAGCAAGAGAAAAGAAGAAACAGCACTGTATGATGCTCATGCTCAGGTACAGTAAATGTTTGAAGTTCTCTCTACTAGGTTGAGGTTTGAGCTATTGCATATTCATATTAAAAAACTAGTAAAAATGATAACTTGGCTTCTATAATATTAAAAAACAAGAAATAATTTTTCATGATCTTTGAGATTTCTCTTATCCAATTCATCCATATGAGAAGTGAAGAGAGAACAGTAGCTTCCCAAGACACCAGCCCTCTTGGAAGTCTTTCTGTAGAATTCAGTGGCATAAAAGTTAACAGCCCTTTCCCCAAAGGAAGATGAGCTTCCACCAGTGTGCTGAACCCTTTTCAAAGGAGTGTCTTTGCTGGAAATGCTGTGTCCACGTGAAGGCAGAACTTCTGCTGGGAACACTACATTTCCTCACCCTTGCCATCCTTCAGTTTTACTCAATTCTTTTTTTTTAATTTTTTATAGTTGTAGATGGACAGAATGCCTTTATTTTCATTGCTTATTTTTATGTGGTGCTGAGGATCCAACCCAGTGCCTCGTGCATGCTAGGTAAGTGCTCTGCCACTGAGCTATAGCCCCAGCCCCTTACTCAATTCTTAAACATGCATGTAGTGTGGGCACAGAAGGAGGTCATCTGGCAATATAAACATGTTCTTTCATCCTCAGTGGGACCCCCCACCTTATATACACCCACAAACACCCATGCATACCCACACAATTTCACATTTGGGACCCTTTTGAGATCCATAGGCCTGCAATGAGAAGGAACACAAAAGGCATTATGAGATCTTATTAAAAAAGCATTAGAAGAAAGTACCTCCTGCATAAATAAGGTTGCAGTGAGAAACACAGATGGATTGATCAAGCCCAGAGGCAGAGCAGAGTGAGTGGCACAGAACCTAGGAGCAGGGCTGACCATTTTTGCATACCAGGCTAGAGAGGAAGACAATAAAAGACACCTCAAATGGAAAAGTGCCTTGGCTATAAGAGGGGAAATAAACAGACTCTCTCCAAATATAGCCCCTGTTGATACACATTCCCTCTACTTTGCCAAGTTTTTATTCCTCAAGATAAACCTGAAGGCCAAGCTGCCAGAGATGAATTACAAAGCCCAACTCTCTGCTCAAGTAGCATTTGATAATGCCAAGCAGTTGGGGCCTAATAAAATCACCACTTCTGCACATCAGATGAACCAGATCTACACATGCATAACCCTACTCTGCTGCCCTTGGCAAAAGGAGGAGAGAGCAGGAAGGAAACTGGGCAATGAAAATATGGGACTAGGTAACATTTTTATTTCTTATCGTAACCCTCTAGAGTACTGAGTGACTAACTAAGACAGAGTCGTTTCTCATTTCTGGTTATGGTATAGAGAGAAGACCAGCATGACTTTGTTGAAAATTCTGATATATGAAATTTAATTTTTAAAGAACAGGCAGTTTGGTCATATTTAAGTTTCTAACAGCTGCTTGAACATATGCAAAAGTAATATGGAGTTTCCTGGTGAGCAGCCCTTATGGAGCTGGTATTGCAAATAACTAGATATAATTTGGAACTAACATAGTGTCATTGGGAGTTTGAGTGCCCCAATAGCTCCTGCCTAACTCTTTTTTTGAGGATTGACAATGCACAAGAAATTGTCCTAGCTGCTGTTGATTGCCCAGAATGTGGCTCGTTTTCCTAAGTAGTTCAAAGTATTCCTCTCAGCAACCCGTTTAAACCATTTATTTGTTTAACAAACTTGTAGTTCCAAAAGAGTACAAATTTAGCCCAACTCTAAATTATCCCAGGTGCCAAATCATCAGGTACTAACTAATGAAGTCTGACTGTGTCCAAAGCAAAGGCAAAGAGTGTGTCTTCTATTGATCGAAGCCCAACCTCTTTGATTTGTCACATTTGGAGCTGTAGTTACTGAAAGAATTTTGAAAGTCATACAGATTTGAGTAGGAAACCCAACGATCTGTCATCATAAACCATTCATTTTGTCTGCACCCTAGTTTTCTCATCCACAGCCCTGGGATAAAAGTTGCTAAAACAGGTTGATAGCAAGTGTTGAAGTTTGTCTATGAAGGACTGGGGATAGTGCTTGACAGTATTGTTTCACTCATCTGATTCAAAATATTCACTTGGTAATACAATGGTTCCAAGTTAAGTAGGTTCAGAGATGCTTACTTATCCACTTATGCCCCATGCATGTGTCTCTGGTAGCTTTTAATCTAAGTCTCCCCTCCCTCATCCTCCAAATGTGGCTCATGAGAACACTCTCTCTTGGTTATCGAGAGCATTAAGGGAGATGCTGCACATGCAGAGATGAAAAGCACAACTCAACACATTTCAGTTCTTTTCTTCAGTGCTCTCCATTATTTCTGGATTGGGATTATTTTCTGCAGGGTAAAATCTATGTTTGATCAGTCCAAACCACCTGAAAATTCAGTGCACAGTGGATAACTTGTTATTGCACAATTTTGACAATTGGTCAATTATTACCTCTTTCTTAACATATAGAAGAAAGCAAATAGTTATCTTCTCAGAGTTAAATAATTGATAAGAACTGCTAATGGTGAGAACAAAAACATTATAATAATGGGACAGGGATCAATTAGTGATTTAGAAAAACAATGTTTTCTTAAGTTTTAAGGTTTTTCTCAAATGTACACTGCATTTGGTGAATTAAAAGAGATCTTATACCAAAAAAAAAAAAAACCACAACAGTAATTATATTAGAATCTTTGACTTTTCTCAGTTGCCTAAGGCTACAGATAGCTCAGTAATTTAGTCATTAAGAGCACAAGCTCTGAAGCCATTGAGTTCTGGGTAAAAATTCTAGGCACTTACTGTGTGTCCTTAGTTTAATCTTGGGAAAGTCCCGTTATCTGGATGAGCCTGAGATCTCATATGTGGAATAGAGAATAGAGTGATTTTTTCCCCCCCAGGAGGACTGTTAACAGGATTAAATGAGATACGATATTTAAGACTCTGGGTGCTAGTCTAGCATACAATAAAAGTAGCGTTTCTTTATTGAGCACTTGTGAAGTAACAGAACTGAGCGCAACCAGAGTTTATCTCCTGGCAACTGAAGGCTGCTGCCTACCCACCTTAGGGTAATAATAAGCTTCTGTCAAACTTGTATTATGATTCCCATACAACAAGGGGCTGATCTGCTGCTTTCTGTCCAACTGTCTGGGGAGTCATACCTAAGCATCATCTGCCCACCTCCATTCTCACCCTATGTTTCTTCCAAGACAAATACTCTTGGCTGAAGTTTGACAGCCTGCTTTAAAAAAAAAAATGTAAACAAAGATGTCCCTTCTTCTCAAATGGATGTATTTTTCAGCCATGTCCATTTTTCCCAGGTAGCAGGGATAAAGGGAATGTTCTTGGCTAACAAGAAGATTGACAACCAAGTGAAGACCTTCATCACATACAACAAAGGCAGAGACTGGCGTTTGCTGCAGGCACCAGACACAGATCTCAGAGGGGACCCTGTGCACTGCTTGCTGGTGAGTCCTCTTGGTGGAGTAGAGCACCCCCACAGTGAAGGCCTGGAAGTGCCTTTAATAAGAGGATGAAGCTAGTTCTGGGATTTTTGTTCAGTTGATGAACAAAATGGGCAGGAAAGGGCGTGAAGGCAGAGTTTGCAGAAAAGAATCGCAGAGCTGCCTTTGTGATGGGCCAAGGAGATAAGAGCATATGATCAGTCTTGTGCTCATGTCCAGGATTTTTATTTTCCCCAGTTTTTTTTTTTTTTGTTTGTTTGTTTGGGGGATTTTTGTTTGTTTCTTTCTTTTTGAATTGAACCTAGGATCTCATGCATGCTAAAGTGCACTGATGGACATTAGCTGCCCTTTAACCAGAGTCCTGACAAGGACCTCGAATGGTAGTTTCAGGCAGAATATGATCATATTCATTTTTCATGAGGTGCTAGTCTAGCATACAATATTCTTATATTAAATATTCTTACTTTCTTGTGAAAAATCCCCTGTTACAGATCTAATGAGGAATACATTTATCTGCAAAACTGGTGAACTGAATGCAGAATTGTGTGACATATTCCCGTGGTAATGTTTGCTTGCATTCTGAGAGAAGTTTATGCCTCAAAAAAGGGTTAAGAATTACTAATTTAAACCCGTTTATTTTCTTTATATTATGTTCCACTCATTTGTCTTAGTCTATAAAGCTTGGGCTGAGAGAAGCAATGGCCTATGGAAAAATATGACCCATTGTGTTTTTCTAAATAATATCTCACTGAAACACAATCATGTTTATTCATGTCTGTATGGCCAACAAAGCCTAAGATATTTACTTTATAGCCCAGTGAAAAACAGTTGCTGACCCCTGCTTGAACTATGCTTTTCTTTTAATCATTTTACCTTTGGGCAATATATATATATATATGTAAATTTTTTATATATTTAATGATATCATGGTATCCAAGAGAAGGATCAAAGCTGGATCTTGCCTTCAAAGGAGTTTTCAGTCTACTTCTCTATTTGAGTGAGGTTAAGTTAATAAATGAAAGATTGTAGGGTCACATCTTATTGCTCTTAGTAGCTCTGAGGCCTGCTCCATACTTGACGCACCAAGAGATACTCAGTGAATGTAGGAGGGGAGAAAGAGATGAATCGTGGATTAAAGTCTCATGAAATTAATATGTTTTGTTTCTGTAAAATAGTTCAGAAGTTGTGTATAAGTGAAGGAAAAAGAAAGGTAGTATATAAACCTCTAGGTTTATATAAGAAGACCACTTAGTTTTAGCAGGAAGGGCTTGGTGCATGGTGCGTGTATATTCAGCCTGTCATCTTCCTGCCCGTCTATCCTTGTTCACACTCTGCACAAACCTGACTTTGATGTTATCCTCCCTCGGCTTGCTGCTTCCATCCTACAAAGCCTGGATGGTCACTTAACAGGTTCATCCTGCACAGCAGTAGGTGGGTCACCCTCCTACTCGAGAAGACGCCAGCAGCTAGAGCTTGACCTTATTAGTTGCAGAGGATATCACAGTTGTCACTGTGCATCAGGGAAGCAGTCTAAAATTCAGCCTCCCACTCAGCTTCCATCCTTATTACTGGCAACTGGGAGAAAAACAGCCATTTGTTATAGTGAATGCACAAAGCCGTTGACAGATTGAGTAAATATAATAGCGATTTATTGAATGCCTATACTATGCAAGGCACAGTCACGTGGCATGAAAACAAACAAAAAACAGCATCAAAAACCCCAAACAAGTTCATCTTCCTAGCTAAGCTATTCTAAGTTGGAATATTGTGATATTTAGTCACAGATGCATTGAATGTACCAGTATCTTAATACGGTCTTCCATTCCCACCAGGTACTTTTCAGAGAATGAGAGTGAGCCTATGAGAGAGAATAAACCATGTGACATGGTTTATAGGCTCTTCAGCCTCCTAAATGGGCATTAAAAAATGGCTCTTAGAAGGCTGGGGCTGTAGCTTAGTGGTAAAGTGCTTGCCTTGCATGTGTGAGGTACTGGGTTTGATCCTCAGCACTACATAAAAATAAATAAAGATACTGTGTGTTCATCTACAACTAAAAACATATTTAAAAAATAGAATGGCTCTTAGTTTTTTGGCTCAGTGGTAGAACACTTTCCTGGTATGTACAAAGCACCTCTGGGTTTTATTTTCAGCACTAAAAAAAAAAGAAATTAATTAATATTAGTAATAATAAAATAATAAAAGTGATTCAAACCCAACAGCAAAGTGTTCCCTGCATCCACCCCAACCCAGAATCATGAAATCATATTGCTGTGCCTCCAAAATAAACTTACACTATTAGTTCCTTCCATACCCCTGCTGGGACCATCCTAATCCAAGCCACAAGCATGTATCACCAGACCCACAGTGCTGGATCCTAACTTTATATCCCCATTTCTATCTGACAATCCATTCTCCACACAATAGCCAAAGCAAACTTTTTGTTTTAAAATCAACTTTATTGAAGCAAAACAGAGAGATAAAAAGCAACTACTTTAAGAAAATACTTTGATGAAGTTTGACAAATGTATGTACCTACTATCACAATCAACAATCAAGGTGGGATATTTCCATCACCCTAAAAATCCATCTGGGCTCTTTTGCAATTAGAATCACACTCCCACCCCTAGAAAACCCACTCTTCTTCCTTATATTAAAATAGATTTCTCTTTTCTCAAATTTCACAAAATGTTATCAACTTAAACTTTTGAAAATCCACATCATATCTCTCATTAACTTCAGCATTCAAATAGTTTTCTAGTTCAAATTCCTTATCATGACTGACAGGTCCCATATGATCTGGCCTGGGTCTACTTCTCCCTGATCTCTAACCTCTAGCTCCACCTTCCTTACTCAGAAGCCCTGGTTCAGAGGGGTGAGTTCTTTTCACACCATGAATAAATATAATGTATTCATTTATATCTTGGAGTATTTGAATTTCTTATTATTTTTTAAAATGTCCTTCCATTAATTATGCTTTTTCTTGGCATTCAGGTTCCTACTTCTCAAACAGCTTTCTTGAGAATCCAGTAAAGTTATATTCATCCTAATTCTTTTTTTTCCCCATGACCTCTACTCTATCTGAAATCAGCACATATATCCATTGACTTTCTCATCCACATATCCCTGTTAAATGCTTCATGAACATGGGACTGTGCCTGTCTTTCTGGCCATTCAAAGATCAGCTCCAAGAATCATATCTGCCACAGGGCAGGTGCTCAACATCCAAACCGTATTTGGGAGTTATGCTTGGAGTATACTTGAGAGTGTTGTTTGAGTTTCACATTTGGACTCCAGTGGAAGCCATGTGTTCCCTTGGATGATGACAAAGAAGGATTTGTTGTAACATCCGTCTCCTGAAACTCTTGGGCTCAAGTTGGCTTCAAAGTCAACAAAATCACAATCCTCATTAAGATTGAGGAGAGATGAATTAATGTGATGGAGATGTGTGGTACCCAGGAGTCCTTTATCCTTCCTCCTTCATTAACCCTATTGCTTACTGCATTTTCAACAAGGATGCTTAAAAAACAGGTAGCTGACTGACGGAGGTAAAATGGCAAAGGGGTGGGGAGGAGAGACCAAAATCACTTTTTAAAAATCTGCCAAAGGCCACAAAATAGCAAGGAAAATCTTTGAGCTACAGGAGACCCAGACTGTTAAAAACCTTCTTTAGGCTCAGGAGCTGGTTGGCAGAGAGGAGATAAAAAGTGATTTTAGATTGTGAGGACTTGGAAAGTGACAGTGTCACCTAAAGCACAGGCTAGTGATGAGAAAAGAGATTTTTTCCAGCAGGGCTGTTACAAATGTGGAACAAGTTCAGAATTACAGCCCCAAATGGAATGTTCCTGGGAAAATGTATTCTATAGAAATAAGACATCCAGGGTAATTTGGGGCTGTATTTTTAGGACTTTCAGATTGATTGCTTGAAGGACTCAGCTGGGATTTCTTTCCTCTGAAGACTGCATTGTACAATTAGATAGGGTATTACAGGTCATGGTCCACTGGCCTCGAAGCCCCGGGATCGGGCTCCCAAGAGGCAAGATGTGAGCTGAACTGAGCCTGTGACAAATCCTTGGTCCCCTGGGGAAGGTGCAGTGTTTCATGCAGGGGGGCCCTGACTTCTTTATGGATTCCTTTGGCAGTATTTTACTGGAACTGAGCAGGCAGTTGTCCCAAGAGATTCATGACTGCTTTCCACCTCACTGCGCTGTGCGTGACACTACATGTGGTGCTGGTTTGGAATAGAACCGAACACCCCACACCCAGCCCATTGTCTGAGGGCCTCCCTCGTCTTTGCTATTAAATCTTTACTGAAGAGCTAATGGAGTCCTAGCTCCAATTCAAAGTCAGAAACTACACAAAAATGGGTGTATGGGAGTGAGGTGGTTATAGGTATTTGGGAATTTGCTTGCTGCCTTGTTATTTATGAAATTCTGATCAGTCCTTTCAGTACAATATTCAGATCAGTAGTTTTGGGGAAAAGGTACTGTGAAGATAGTATCTAAAGGCTGTTATAGAGGTTGGAAGGAAAAAGAATTTTAAGCTGGTTGACTCTCAAATACTCTCTAACCATTTGTTAAGTTCGTTTATATCATAGTGTAGAAATGTCTTCTATCATTTGGTAATTCCCCATTGGTCGTGAGAGTGCCTAAAATAAGGGTAGATAATTAATGATTCACCTGGAAAACATTATGCTAAGTGAAATAATCCAGGTACAAAAAGACAATTACCACATGTTCTCATTTATATGTGGAAACTGAAACACTCAGACTCTGAGGAGCAGAGGACAGATGGTGGATGAATGGGGAGATGTCCATCAAAGGGCACAATGCTTCCATTAGACAGGAGAAGTAAATGATCAGTATTTAAGGTGAAAAACTAGTAGTGGTTCAATTAAATCTAGCAGACATTTATGGAATACTTGCCATGGCCAAACTATCTTGTCAGTTAAAATAAAACATAAAAGAAGAAAGGTCGTTAGAACCTAGAAGTCCACCGATGGGCTTTCAGGGTTTGTGAGCTCCTTGAAATTGAACGGAAACTGTGTGCTTGTCCTTGTGCTTTTATGTGATCCTTAATTTGTATCAGATTTTCAGACATTATACCTGACCCTGAAAAGATTAAAGACTAAGGATCCAATTGTTCCTAGAATTGACCAATTGATGATGTGCCATGGCTCATGCATATGTGCAAGTCAGGCTTGTGACTGGTTCCTCCATCCTGTGTAAATCAGCTGCCAGGTCATTGGTGGTTTCAGTGTGCATTCCTGTATTTTTTTTTCAAAGTTTTTCCATATTTTTCTCTTTTCACACTTTTTATTGGTGCATTATAATTGTACATAGTGGTGGGATTTGTCGTTACTCTTTGTACGTGCGCAAGATATAACAACATAATTTGGACAATATCATTTCCCACTATTTCTGGTATTTCCTCCTCTATACCCCCTCTCTCATCCCTTTTCTCTGCTCTATTGATCTCTCTTTCATTTTATTTTTTTAAATGTAGAAATAGAAGAGATACAGAGAACTGCTCTTGGAGCAAGCTGTGCTTTGACTCTGTTGCATTTGAGACAACCCTGGAAATATAGAAGCAACATCTGTGACCATTAGCATAGGGTAGGTAGGTGTACAGGGCCTGCTTGCTAACTTGATAAAAGAAGGCAGCAAAGAGCAGGACATGGTGGCCTGCACATGTAATCCCATCTACCCTGCAGTCTGTGGCAGGATGATTGCAAGTTCAAGACCATCCTGGGCAATTTAGTGAGACTATTGTCTCAAAATAAAATTTAAAAATAGCTGGGGATGTAGCTCAGTGGCAGAGACCTTGTCTATCTTCTGTGAAAGCCTAGGTTTAATCCTTAGAACTGGGGGCGTGGGGGGGGCGGCGGCAGTTGCTGTTGGGGAAAGTGTCTCTGCATGGTAAACTGTTCATAGGAATCCCAGAGCCTGGTCTTGTGTCCTGCAGGAACTTGGAGTCACTTGATCGTCATTATAATAAAATCTCTCAATTAGTTTTAACTTTGGTGACTTTTAACTTTTTGACAGATGTCCAAAGCAGGTACAGAAGTTTAAATTAAAAAGTGACAATGAATCACTTAACATTGTTTTTCTTCACATATTTGGGTAGACTATGTAAATGCTTTGAAAAATAATATGAAAGAAAGGGGGAAAAAGAAAACCACAGAATATTCTCCATGTACCAGCTGGGGGCAATCCAGTACTACAAATGTGAGAGTGGAGAAAATATACACCAAAAAGATCATTTCTAATGTTGCTGCTACTGTGCAAACTGGTGTCTTTTCCTCTCCAATCAATATGTCTTGGTCCACTGAACACCATAGCAACAGAGCAGTGAACAGCCAGCCAATTGAAAACGTCCTGTTTCCTTTGTAATGGTGAGTTTCCCACACCAACTAATCCTTGGCTCAAGTGGCAACTGAGCTTCACAGTCTTCCAGCTGTGGCAGCAGCTGGCTCAGGATTGCAAGCTGGGTATTCCCCAATGCAGGAATTTTCTACACTCTTAGAAGGTGCAGCAGGCTTTGCATTAAGCCTAGATGTCTAGTTATGATGCCCAACTCCAGTATGCTTCTTGGGATGCCATGGAGATGGTCACATTACTCAGATTGTATGATTTGTGATCAATTCCATGTACCTCTGGCATTGTTCTGAGTAGAATAGTTAATCAATGTCTTTCGTGCCCCAATAAAAAAATGCAGTACTTGATATTACATCCTTTTATTGATTCATCTTTTTAATTGGATTCTATGCACAATTCCACAGAAGATGCAAAGAAGCAGTTGACGTGCTCTCTTCATTTGTAGAGTATCTCTTTAGGAGATGAAACTGTACCATACCTGAAATAGGTTACTCAGGATTGTGCATCATAAAATAAATTGTAGTTTATCAGAGAAGGGGAGGCTCTTTCTGATAAGCTGCAGTTGTCAGGAAAATGTTCACGGAGAATAAGATTAAGGTCCCCACTCTATCCTGTCTTAATGTTGGCTCAGCATTGGGCAATACTGACCTGGGACATCAACAGCATTTAGCAGTATCTATTCTAGTCTTCCTCTTGGACAAAAGGATGCCAGATACATGACTCTGGTGTTTATTTTTAGAGGGGCTATCTTTCTTACTTTTACAGAGCATTATAAAGTGAAATGTTGTTTGAAACTTTTACATGCAATTTTCATACAAAACCAATCGATTGTTTCTTGGGAGTTTTACTTTCTGTGTTGACAGTGAGGAAAGCACTCTCGTACTATCTGCAGTTTTATTTTGCTAGTATTTTGGTTACTTTTATTCCTGAGTTTCATTTTTAGCTCATCATTTACTCTATCCTATATAAATTTAATCATTGTATCTCTGTAGTCCTCTGAATATCTGTTGACTGAGACTTACAGAGCAGAATAAAAGTAATAACAGAGATACATGGGTGATTCCAAAGACTCAAGTCGATAAGATTAGAAAGTAATCTTCCTGGGAGATGAAAAAAAAATATGGGTTCAAACACAAACTTGTATTTTTTGACAACTCAGTACAAGGACTATTTTAAACAAAATTCCTAGAAGATTTATTATCCTCTTTTTCCTTTTTTTGGAAAGCTGTTGATATCTTAATCAGGGAACTTGATCAAGGTTTTCAGACATAGATAAACAAACCCCTCATATTTTCATTTAAATTTTTGTTACTACTGCATTTTGTCTACAAGTATGACTACTGTATTGAATAAAATGGATTCTAAAAGGTAAGGAGGTGCAGGCCAACTTTGGAATTTTAATAGAGACACTGTGTCTGTTGTTTGGAGAATGTTAAGACAGGGGTACATGTCACACAGTCTTTTCCCAACTAAGACTGGGATTTCAACTGAAGAATGATTAAAAGAGGCCAGCTGACTTTTTCAAAGTTCTCCTGGCCTGACTCAACCTTTTCTGGCTTCAGATTCCATTTCTCCTCTTAATCGTACTGGCTATACCCTGCAACTCTTCTGCTTCTTTGTTATTGATGTTCCCAATGTCTGAACATCTTGCCCACAGTTCAAAGCCTACTCATCCACCATTTTCTCCGAGGAACTCCCCCTGCCCAATCCAAAGTTGGACTGTACCTCCTCACTTTCTAGAATCTCATATAATGTGTTGTCTGTATTTATCTTATGGCTGTTAAAATATTCTCTCTCTTTATAGTAATAAATAGAAAGATCTCATGTTTTCTACTTGAATTGTAAACTCTCAAATGACCAAAAATGAGGCTTTGCAACCCTGTCATAAACTTCCTCTAGAGTTTTATGTATATGGTACTTAAATACTCATCAAATTACCAAATTGGCACTTACATCAGCAAATTACACCTACAGTGAAGGAGCTTTCTATTCTTGCAAACTTGGCAATTGTCTTACACTTAGTAGACACTAGATATTTGTGGAATGCAAGGTGGTAATTGGGTGGACGAATGGGTGGTAAGAGGACACAGGGATGGGGAAAGATAGATGGGGTGATGGGATGGACAGATAGATGGATGCATGAATGCTCTGAATTGGGGCTTTAGGTGACCATTAGCTTTTGTGCTGTTATGACTCTCATTTCTTCCCTGTGTAGCCCTATTGCTCACTACACCTTCACCTGAAAGTCTCTGAGAATCCCTACACATCAGGAATCATTGCCAGCAGAGACACAGCTCCAAGCATCATAGTTGCTTCAGGTAAGAAGCTTGTCTCCTTTGCTTGCTGCTGTAGATGGTGCTGATTTTAAGAAGCTAGATATCCGTGGTTGGAATTTAATGAGAAGGCTAGAAATATTTTCAAAGGCACCTAAACCATTAACCCTGAAGCAAGTATGTTGAAAACCCCTGCTTGGACAAAATGCTTGCAGTCAAAATCCTTCTCAGGCCATGCAGACTGCTGATCTAGGCCATTGTTAGTTTTTGTGGAAAGTTCTTTTCACTAATGGTGATGTACTCTTTCTAGGTAATATAGGTTCTGAACTGTCAGACAGCGACATCAGTATGTTTGTCTCTTCAGATGCAGGGAACACTTGGAGGCAGGTAAGAAAAGGCCCTGGGTTGTATTGCCGAAGTTTAAATAGCATAAAAATTGTTCAATTTGGTTCAAGTCTAGGAACTTATTTAGCAGTGGTACATGCTACACATGAATCCTAAAACATACTATGTGTTTTTTTTTTTTTTTTAAATAAAAGTCTCAGGTTGGGGTTGTGGCTCAGCGGTAGAGCGCTCACCTCGCATGTGCGAGACCCTGGGTTTGATCCTCAGTACCACATAAAAATAAGTAAGTGAAATAAAGGTGTTTTGTCCAACTACAACTAAAAAATAAATTAAAAAAAAAATCTCAAACAAATCTTTTGAATTTAGCAAATTTTTGTGCAATTTCATTTCTTTTGTTATTTAATAAAGATAATTCTTAATTAGGGCCTGGATGTAAAAACATTTATAAGTGAACATTTTTTTTTTTTTAAATTAGATCTGATGGAATTTTTCCCATAAAAGAAAAAACAGAATCCCTGTGGATTTATCAAATAGGAACTTGGAACTTAAAGGGTTGATTGTATATCTAATTCCAAGTTGCCACCATAAATTCCCTTTGCCTTAAAGCCAGAACAGAGAAGAATGCAATGATATAGAAATGGCCATTACCCAGGTGGTGTTTTGAGATGCTTAAATCTCATGTGCAAAAGACAGAGTAATAACCATCAGGATGCATATGTTAGATAAAGTAGAAATGGAATCACTTTAAACCAATGTGTTTAGCTTAAATGCTTCCTGCCTTTCTTCTGAATGAAAATTAGATATCCCTGGCTTATAAACCAGGCAGTTAATGAGGTTTAGCAATCATAACAAGATATGAGCCTAATGCATGGTTGTTACACTTCAATAAATATGTTTTAATAACTCACTGACGTTTAATTATCATATAATAACTAGTACTGTAAATTAAAATCTAATGCACAGGTAATCACACTTGGCAATGAGAGCACTCTACTTTGAATTTTAGAAAAAAAAACATCTACATGATGGTCCAGTTGCCACTTATTACCTTCAAACGTTTGAAGAAAATCTGTGGGATTCTCAAATTTTAAGAAAAGCATGGCAGGGAAAAAAATTGCATAAGAAACCTCAGAGTAACAAATCTTAGAACTACGCAGAAACATAGACTCTTTAAGGAAGAAGCTTCCTCTGGAAAAGAGAGATGCAGTATTCCATTTTCTTCTTCCCAACACCCTAAACAAGCCATGGAAATCTCTACTTCTATGGTCCTGGTGTTTGTCTTGGTTTTAAGAAAGAAACAAGGGGAACAAAAGAATCTGTTTGTGTATATCATCAGACAAGGCTCTTGTAGCAATCTGACTACAAGTATAGCACACGTCTGGTAGAGAGGATTTAGAGATGTTGCCTCATGTTTCCATTTGACTTCAAATTATTTGCTTCATATTTTGAGAAAGTCTCAATAGCACATGTCCCCAAGGTGACAATTTCATTTTGATCAGAACTACTTGCAACTTGGCGGAACTTTTGTGAATTAAACAAGAGTACCTTTCTTTGGTAACACTTGGAATGTTGGAAAATTAGATAGAACAGGGTACCATAACACAGCAAGTCCCAGTTCCCATCAGGGACTGTCTGCATGGTCTTTGGCAAGTCACTACATTTGTCTAAACCTTAATCTTTTAATCTGTAAAAATGAAACTATTGAAGAAAACAGTCTTTAAGATTCCATCCATCTAGAGATATATATGCCGTTTCCTGATATTCTGACATCATCAAAAATGAAAATAAACGGATATTACCCTAATGATAAGAGAATATTAACACAAACACGTACTAGATGTTTTTAAATTCATTTTCTTCATACCTAAATATCATTTTACATAACGCCAATGGTACATGTAGCCTAAGTTGGGAAGCATTGTTTAGCTCAATTCCCCCGCTAAATTTAGGGAGATCTATTTTTGTCCTGGGAGGGATTTTTGCTCTCATTTGAAAACTAATTCTCTGTACAGTGGGTGTGTGTGGACGTGTGTCCATGTGTGTTCGTTTTCCTCATCTAGATCTTTGAAGAAGAGCACAGTGTTTTGTACCTAGATCAAGGTGGAGTCCTGGTGGCCATGAAACACACTTCTCTTCCAATTCGACATCTTTGGTAAGGGCACCTGCTGCCTGGGGGACATGCACCTGCTGGTTCTGCACTACAGGACTGGCCTGGGAATCAGGCTATCACACTGTGACTGTGCTTAGTAAAGTGTCAAGATGAGCTTGAGTTTAATCTACACCTTTGCTCCTCTAAAAGAAGATTGTTGCCTGCAGTTTTGGCAGGGGGAAGGTAGAAATGTAAAAGCGGGGGTGATTTTTGTTCTGAAAAGAAGAATTTTCAAATGTGACTGTCAAAACATATCACCAGTACCTTTTTCTCTCATTGCAATCACAGGTAGGAGGATGTTCACTACTACTCAGTCTCTGAGTAGTTAAACTTGGTGTTATGTCCTAAATAACATCTCCTCAAATACAGAATGTGTTATGTACATTCTGCACAGAGATTAGCCGTTTATGATGGTCATACTCCTATCTGTTTCTCCCGTGAAGCTTCCCGAACTTCCTTTTTTGAGGTGACATTCTGCCCCTTTGCCTGTATGTCGTCCCCTGGTGGATGTGCAAGGTCTACCTTCCAGAGGGGTTTCTAGTCGGCTTCTTCCTCTGTGTTTGAAAGTGACTGTCTCACATGTGAGCTTGTTCGAAATCAAAAGCCTGGTTTTCCCTCTAAGTTGTTACTTTGATGACTAAAGAGAAGGCTGCAGAAGAAAAAACAAGGCTTAGTTAGCCTGGGGAACAGAAATCCACAGAGAAGGAGAGCAAAAGAAAATCTCCTGTAACAAAATGCCAGAAACTGGTTCACTCATAAAGAACAGAAATTAATAGCTCTCAGTTCTGGAGTCTGAAAGTCCAAGATCAAGGAGGCACTGACAGATTCAGTGCCTGGTGAGGACTCTGCTTTCTGGTTCTCAAATGGTGCCTTCTTGCTGTGCTGTCACCTGGTGAAATGAGCAAAACAATTATTGAGGCCCTTATAAGTCTTTAACCCTGTTCATGAGAGCTCTGCCCTTATGATCTGATCATCTCCCAGAGCATCCACCTCCTAATACTACCAACATATGTGAGGGCACAAACATTCAGACCATAATGGTAACCCTCAGAGGGGCACACTTCTCCACTCTCATTCTCAAGGGCCCATCCTTCTGTTCTCATCCATTAATTCAATGAGGGGAGCTAAGATTTACAACAATGTAAAACCTGCCACCTTTTGGAATTTGCCATTTAGAGATAGGTCTGTTGAAATCCATCTTCAGGATCACATGCTGCTAGATACCAGTGAGGATTTGGAGAGGGTCACACTGAGGTCTAAAGACTAATATAATATCTAAGTTAAAAAAATCAGCCAGAGACTCTTATGATTCCCATTTTACACAATTCTCCCTTATTGGGATCTTAATGCATGAGTCCCACTGGTTTGGCTACCTGTATTTGTGCCCTTTGATATAATGAAGAAGACCTAATCAGACGGAAGGAGGGCTCATTTTGACAATGCCCGAGCTGCCTTTAAAAATGCAGCCTTTCTTGGTTGATAGTATATTTTCTTAGAAAGGACTTTTTATATTTTCTCTTGAGATCCTTGACTATTGTTTTCCTCTACCACTAGGTTGAGTTTTGATGAAGGGAGATCTTGGAGCAAATACAGTTTCACTTCTATTCCACTTTTTGTGGATGGGGTTCTGGGTGAACCTGGAGAAGAAACACTAATTATGACGTAAGTGGAAAGCTATGGTATGGTTCAGCCTTAATATAGGAGAGTAAATCCAGAAAGATGTTTTATAGCTGAGTCTGCTTTGATTTGCTGCTGTTAGGTTTGAAGTTGTTATCACAGTCAGTGCCCCCTGCTACAGGAGTCCCTAGCAAAAAGGAGCAAAAAATGTGGGCAATCATTTTCTTGGCTCTGATAGGTTTGAGGAGACTCAGACTGGGGGTGGTAGCAGAAGAGAAAAGCTCTTTTCTTTCTATATTCAATGAGTTAGGGAAATTAGAAGGAATTATTTCAAGAGCAAATAAAACTATGCATTTAAAATTTTAATATAAGCAGAGTGTATATGCAGAAAATCTCAGGCGTCTAAGTATAATTTCTATTTCAGTCAGAACACAGCATTTGATCAAAACCCCACAAGGGATTTTATTTTTCTCTGGCTCTTTACCTAACCCAATTGTGAGGCATATTAGGAAAACCATGAGAACAATCTGTTCTTGTGAAATTGCATTTACACTCATTCTTGTCTGAAAAGTGATGATCATTAATTTGTGAAAGACTTGATTAATGAGTCGGCTGCCTATGGGTTTCAAAATATGGGCTTTGAACTTGGAATACAAAACTGTGATATTTCCTTCCCCTAGAAAATTGGCCATGGAAAAACAGAAAAGGAAGGTTTCAAAGTAGTTGATCCTGTCATCATTGAAAATTTCAAAATCAAAGTAAATAATTGGCTTGTTTTCTAACCCCATACTGCACTTTTTTCAATGATAGAAAACATCAAGAAAAATTTAATATGCCTAATAGCTATGCTTTTGCTCATGGGAAACATAGCTAGATTAGCAATTTATTCCCTAATTTGCTTTTATTCAGTTTTTATATTTGCAGAACATAAATTTTAAAAAGCTTATCTAAAAATCCACTTTGTGGCTTTTATCTACATGTATCATTGTTGATTCAATCACTGCATTAAACACCTGATTCTCTGAGTAGGGCGAGTAGAATGTTCAATGTAGGAGCACATCATTACCATTTGGCTGTGGTATCTACTTCCCTAGGGACTGGTGGAAACACCAAATAGCATGGAAACCAAAATAAAAGAAAAACGGGTATATTAGCTCTAGAATTTTCAAGTATAATCTTGGACCACCTAGAATGCACTTCTTATAACTGTTTTCTCTGTCCTTTTTGTCACTTATTGTCGTGGTACAACATATTCAAGTGGGCTCTTAAGTTAAATACCCTGAGATCCATCTGTACCCCTGATTAGTGGCTTGAATTTGGTATGGAGGAACCTCTTTGAGCCTCAAGTTATCCATCTTCAATGAGGAGCCCATAATGGAATCCTCTTCATAAATGTATTTGGAGAATTAAAAGCTTTGACCCATATAATGTTCCTGGCATAATACATGACACCCCTATGAACACCAGGTTCAGAGTTAACACAACAAATGCAAGCTCTTGTTAATACTGTTGCCATTGTGATTACCGTGTTTACTTTTATCATCATGAACCCTGTAGAGTGTTTGGACACTTCAGCCACCGCTCTGAATGGCAGCTGGTTAAAGTGGACTACAAGTCCATTTTCGACAGACGATGTGCCGAGGAGGACTACAGGCCTTGGCAGCTACACAGCCAGGTAAGGGGAAGACAGCTGAGACTGAGCCCTGGGCAGGGGGCATGAGAGGTGCTCAAGGAAAGCTCATCCTTCAGACTTAGAAACTGGAGATCTCTAGGCCAAAATGCCCATTTCTTCCTTTCGTTCTTTCTTACATATTTTGCATGACACAGCATTGAACAAACTCAACATTTATATCTTGTTGTGAAGTTATTTCTGTTTTATTATGCTAGAATATAATGAGATAAAATTCAAATGTGCTTGGCTTAGACTTACAACTCAAAATGAAATACCAACTCAGCACTGAGATTCAAACATAATTTATCTGAGCATGTCATACAGTGGGGGCAGGGTGAGGAAAAGATCTTCCACTTTATCTACCAATTCAGACAGAGGCAAAGCATAAAATGACAAACTAATGCTCCATAAGCAGTTCCAGAAAAACCCTTCCTGTCCATTTCCTGGATTCCCTGGGAATACATAGTACTTCATGCCTCCTTCTAAGGTACTCAAAGTATAAGAATACAGAATTATGAATAGGAAACTTTCCTACATCCTGGCCTCTTAGTTATTCAGCTCACATCAAAAGGCTTGGATGAAAATGTCCCTTTAATTTTCTATGGCTGGAACCATTTCTACAGGCCTCTCTGAGGATCTAGTGGAAGCTCTTATTGCAAAGCCATCACTTTGTTCAGGCAGTGAAACATGGTAGGCTCCAAACCTGGACTAAGGAATGCATTTGCATGAAGATGTGTAATGGAGCCTCAGGAAAGACAGCCTAGAACCAATTAAACACAATTCTGCTCTCGTTGTTCAGAAGCACAAAAGATGCTATGTTTGACAGTGGGCGCTGCATTAGCTAGAAACACCCTCCCTATTCAGAGGCTCAACAATAAAATTATCGCTCACTTACATTGCTGCTATTTTCCCCTTTGGGATGCATAAGCATTGTGATATTCAAAGCTTTTATTTATTTCATGGAAAACACTGAATTTAGCTCTCTTGTTTGTCTGGTAGATGAACATAAAATCAGTGCTATAAAGATGTGTGGGCCGAAGCATAATAAATCGAGACAAAATGGTTCTTTACATTTCTTAGCAACACTCGTATTTTGTATGCTCATAAATGACCAACTGTATAAATCTTTTGTTAGAGGAGAATTGAACTTAATTACTACTGGTTTGCCAACTAGTTATAATCTGTCTTAATTATCTGTGTGTCCTCTGTAGCACTAAGATGTAACCCTCCCCCAGTACCAGTTTGTTAAACACATGAAAAGTTAGGGATTTATTAGATAAATTCCAGTACTTCTTAGTGTTATCTTTATAGTCACATATTATTATAGACATCAAAAACAAAATGCGGTTAGCACAAAAGTACCACACCAGAATCTGTGTTACACTGAGGTTTGTGAATATCTCCCTAACCTTCCCTAATGTGGAACAGGAAACATACAAGCTATGTGCCCAGCTGTGTGTGATGGTTGTCTGCTCACAGGGGGAAGCATGCATCATGGGAGCCAAGAGGATATACAAGAAGCGAAAATCCGAGCGGAAGTGTATGCAAGGAAAATACGCAGGAGCTATGGAATCTGAACCTTGTGTTTGCACAGAAGCTGATTTTGACTGGTGAGCTGGCACCATTATTCCATGGAGTCATTCTATATTTCAAATACACGTGGCCCTTGAAGAGAGTTTAGATTGGAAATAGTAGTGACATATGTAGGGCTCATGGCAAACCTCAGATTCTTATAAGATTATCTCTTGGGGACATCATGGTTACTAGCTATGTGCCTACATGATGACAAAACCAGGCATTTCTTTAGATTTAAAGAGGATTAAGAAGATAGTTGGTAATTATCTTCATAGAGTTGATGGATACTTTGGTCAAAAAGAGAAGCTAGATCTATCCTATGTTACTTTGGACAGCAACTCTGAAAACAATAATTGGACTTTGCAGGGTACGAAGATAAAGTCTAGATAAATTCTTTCTGGAATCCAGGGTTTTCAGTAGGAAATGATGGTCTTATAAGGCAGTAAATTCTCTGTCTCTGAAAATTTTCAATCAGTGGTCAGCTGAGTACAGCTAATAGAGATGTGGAAGACATTTGTGAACTCATTGTAAGGATGGATTTGATAGCATTATGAATTTTTGAAGTGGTAAAGAAGCTGGTTAAAACTGGAGAAGTACTGAGACTTTGAGTGGTTTAAACGAAACTCAGAGTGCCGTAGAATTCTTGCTGGAACATTTGCTAAGCAGAAACTTTGCTTATGGGACTAAAGATGAGTACCTTCACTTCATTCTTAGTCAATGTTTAGTGGTCAGGTAAGGTTGACAAATTATTAATGGTAAATGATTGTTCCATTTGTAATTATCTCTACAACATTTTATGTTATTTATTTTCCTCTTCTGTATTTCTGTTGTATATAGTTATGCGTGTGTGTGTGTGTGTGTGTGTGTATTTTTTACTTTAGAGAAAACAATCACTAAATAGGTATGTAGATGTTGAACAATTGAAATGTGACCTGGATAAGAGCTTTATCCAGGTCTTTAACAATTTATTTCTAACTGTGTAACCATCACAGGTCAAACACCTGATCATCAAAATATCAGTGATCAAACTGAGACATTGTGTGTGTGTGTGTGTGTGTGTGTGTGTGTGTGTGTGTTTATAAAATATTTTAGAAGAATTTTGCCTTCTCTAACAGTAGGACACTGGAGATGTTCTCTGAATGAGTAGTACTGGGAAGGCCTGACAAAACTGGGCTCCAGTGGACTAACAACCACCCATAGCTATCCCCTTTATTGATGGATAAGGCAAGTCAGCTGGACACAGTGGTGCACACCTGTGATCCCAGCGACTCCAGAGGCTGAGGCAGGGGGATTGTGAGTTCAAAGCCAGCTTCAGAAACTTAGTGAAGCCCTAAGCAACTCAGTGAGACCCTGTCTCTAATTATATATATGTGTGTGTGTGTGTGTGTGTGTGTGTGTGTGTGTGTGTGTGTGTGTGTAATATATGGCTGAGGATGTGGCTCAGTGGTTAGGCTTCCTGAGTTCAATCTCTGGAACCAAAAAATAAATAATAATAAATAAATAAATAAAAGCCAGTGCTGTGTCTCTTTGGGGTCAGCCAAGGCAACAGAGCTGCGATGACTTTAGCTCACAAGGACTTCCACAGGAGCCTCCCCAACAATGACTTCTGTTGTAGTCAGTGCAACATTACACTAATAAAGTGACAAAAATAAAAATACCTGTCCTGCACTTTGGCACTGACATCCTGAAATATATTTATAAGAAATCTTACCATGGGTTTTTCAGTCAGTCATCACAACCTCTTTCCCATCATGCACTTTATTCAAGGATTTGCAGAGGAAGTTAGCATGCTACACTACCAGCTTAGCTTTGGCCTTATGTAACAGTCATTTGTTTTCGGAGAGCAAATTTATTCTCTGGTAGAAAATTTGAGAGGATAAGTAAGAAGAGAATCCCCAATTCCCTCGTTTCTCCTGGAGACATTTCTTTAGGTTTATTTTCTGCAAGGTTCCAAAATAAACCAGCATGTTGTTCCTGTTCTTCATGTTCAATTGAGTGGAGGAAACCCAGGATACGGAAAGCAACCAGGCTTCTCTCCTTCCCTATTCCTTGGCCCTATCCTTGCATTCATTTGTGATGGGGATCTGTCATCATCTCACCAGCTGAACTGCATTCAGACAAGAAGAAAATTAATCATAAACAAGGCCATTGTAAGGTTTTTCTGGTCAGATGGGATTTGGGGGAACTGCATGATTTGTGAAAATATTTTGGAAGGCTCACCATGACGTTGTTGGGCTTTTACTGGTGGCTGGGATTTCAGTGATTCCACCTGACTGCAGTGTAATGAAAAGTGTTGTTACTGAATGTTCCCTTTTAGCTTGGCTCCCTGGACATTGCCCCAGGTGACCTTGCCAGGCGTGCTCCAGCATTTTTAATGTAATTCCCTGAAGTGAGCACTGGGTGTCCTGGAGGCAGCGATTCTGAAGTCTTACTACCCATGCTGTGTTGAACCAGCACCAAATTTAGCTGGTATGTGCAGAATTCTAAGTACCAGCTGCCTGGAGACAGGCCCCTGAGCTCAGCCGATGTCTTCCTTCCCACCCCTCATGTGCCAGCATCTCACCTCCATTACACAGATGGGCCAATTCCTACTAATGCTTGCTGATTGCTGCCTGCAATTTGTGCATGCAGAGGTGCAATTTGTTGTCATCCTCTGTGCCTGGTTTCATCTCCCAGAAGCCAAGAATATCAGGCCACTCAGAGGCCCCTGGAAGCAAGCAGAGAGGACTGGGAGAGAAGACAGACAGTTTCCAAACCAGAGAGAAGCTATAGAGCTGTTAGTCCCAACTGGCAGCAATTACTACCTGGGACAAAACTTTTCCTAAGGGGATGCTCTAGACACTTCTGAAGGACATTTTTTTTTTTGGCCATGACTTTAAAACATATGGTTTGTGCACAGGGAAACCTGGCTCTGCTTTAGTCGGTAAATCCAGATGTCTTGGAAGAGCATCCCAAAGACATCACCGGTAATGAGGCCTGTGCCACATGTGGCTGTATTAAACTCTATGGAGGAGTCGTTTCTAGGGCTCCAGCTTCCACCACTGCCTGGTTTCTAATTACATTCAGTGTTTCTTTCTAATGAGAACATAACCCACAATTTTAACTTAAAGGTGCTTAAATGGAATTATCGATTCTGCAGGAGGTTTTCATGGATTGTTGATAGATAGTCTATGGGAGGCAAGTTCCATTTTTAAGCTATTGATTTAGGGAATACATCCTTTTGACTGACTGGGGTAGAAGGTGGCTGTGGACTAACATGGAATTGTTCTGCGTCATTTTCCACCTACTGAAAGGTTTGTCTTGGCTCTTTCCCCCACAGTGACTATGGCTATGAGAGACACAGCAACGGGCAGTGCCTGCCAGCATTTTGGTTCAATCCATCCTCTCTCTCAAAGGACTGCAGCATTGGACAGAGCTACCTCAATAGTACTGGGTGAGTTTCGGAGGCAGTGACCTTGAGGGGGTCAATCTTTTCGGCTTTTGAGCACATGTTCAACTGACAGATTTACTTGTGATCCAAGACTGTGTAATGCATGTGCTTCATTTTAATAAGACAGCACAGGTTGGCATTGATAGTGCACTTTGTATCTGGGGCTAAGACTCTGGTTTCAAATACACAAAGGAGGAAGGTTTCCTTGGAGGAAGAAGATGATGATGCTATTTACATAGACATTTCTTCACTCTTTGATACTTTATCAGCTCTTTACTCATGTGAGGTTACCTTTTATACTCACTCCATCTGCATGAGGAAGGCCAAATAGATGATTTTTTTTTTAAATGTGCTTTTTGTTTTGTAGATGTGGAAGCCTGAGTCAAAATGGGAGCTCATTAACTTTTCAACTTACAAGTTTTAACAGGAGTGTGCTTTGCTTTCTGTCTGTAGTAAGGAATTGCCTCATGTGAATTGGAAACAGGACAGTTTCAGGATCTGCAGGATGAATCAGCAATCTGGAGACCCAGAAAAGCTGATGGCTTAGTTCCAGTCTGACTCAGAAAGCCAGTGGTAGAGTTCCTGTCCAAAGGCCAAGAAGCTTGAGACCCAGAAAGAAGCAACATTTAGGTTGGAATCCATAGATTAGGAAATAGCCAGTGTCCCACATTCTGGGACATCAGTCATAGGAATTGTCTCTTACCTGGAGTGGGTGTGGGGGAGACTATCAAACTGTCAGACTTTCTGTTCTCTTCAGACCTTCACGTGATTAGTTTAGGTCTACTCACATCAGGGAGGGCAGTCTGCTTGTCTACCTATATAAATGTTAATCTCATCTAAAGACATCCTCATGGAAACACCCAAAACAATGTTGAACTAAATATCTGGGCACCTGTAGCCCAGTCAGTTTGACATTGAATTAACTATCACCAGTGATTTAAAGGAGTTCTATATTTAGCTGTGATAAAGGCATTTTGGTTAGGATAAGGAAAATAAGTCTTTTCTTTTAAAGATGTATAATGTCTGTGTTTTGTGCTTGGATAAGAAGTATACATATTGAAAACTTTTGAAGATGAGTAAATGAGTACAGTATTGATCATTGTACTATTTTCTCTCTCTTGTGCCTATTTCCAAATTCTCATATAAAAAGGTTAAAATGATAGGAAGAAAAGGGAAGGGAAGGAGATGGGAGGGAAAGAAAAGAGAAAGAAGAGGAATTAAGATCTTAACAATAATCTAGGTCTATTTGTCCAAGTTTCTTTTCATTTCTAATGCCAGCTGCAGGATACAGAATCCACTGCAGGAAGTGAAATTTTCATTTATGTACTTCTTTATTAAATTTTTTTAATATTTTAAATTTTAAAATATTAAATATTTTTATAATATAAACCAAATTTTATAAATTATTATTCTAAAGGAGTAAAAGATGCAGAAATGGACTTTGACTATTCCTATGTCTAATGTTAGGGATTCCTTTGGATGAAGGAATACCTTTGGATGAAGGAATAAACTATGATTCATTTAAATAAAAGCACAAAATATGAGGAAAATGTAATAGGTCAGAGAGGTCTATAGCATCTAGTACCTTGGAGAACAAAATAAAAAGGGCTGATTATTTAATTAAACTTAATGGAGAAGGAAGGCAAAGACAAAAATATTTGATTATTTGAATGTACCAGCATGTTTGGACATTGTAAAGAGCACTGGGGATCCCTAAAGGTAATTTAAGAATTGCTTATTTCCACCACCAACTCAAATCAGTCCGAGACATTGTATTATTCTCTCTTTGGTGTTAATGAGAGGAATCTGAAGCTCAATAGGTCACAGTTGTTCCAGATCTGATGCAATCACAGGAATAAGATGGAGTGACCTCTTACTTTTCAGTTTATTGAGATTGTATAAGTCCTGAATATACTGACTTATATAAAATGAAACATCAAATGATTAAGTTACAATTTCCTATTCAGAAGCATTTATTGCCTGTGCCCTTGAAAAATTACAGTTTCCGTTGATTTGGTGATAAGTGTCCGGGTTACATAAATGTGTATCAATGCAATTGTTTATGTTCAATAGTCAAAATCAGAACATAGTCTCCTACAGTACAACCTGCACCCTCAGGGTTATGTTCTTATCAATGAGCATTAAAGATAGCTTCTGACCCCAGGTGATTTTTATTAGGTTGCTATCCACCGGGTTTGTGCATTCCATTCAAACATTTTGCACAAAAGCATCAGCATCGGCCTAAGAGCTTATGTGAAAAAAAAAAAACATGTGATAAGTTCTAGGCATCAGTAGGTATGACCTGCACTTCTAAGAATGGTGCTCATAGGTGGAGGAGTAACCACTGGATTAGGGTCCTATAGGGGTCAGTCGGAGGGAGAGGTGTCAGTAATAAACTCACTAATCAGTGTATCGCGTGAGTCACTCATTTTGCATGGGGAACTGGAAGACCTTCAGTTGGGACAAGGGCCTGAGTCATCTTATAAGACCTCACAACATCAAATTCCCATGTGCAGTGTTTGTAGCCAGCTCTAGAGTTGTCAAGTGGAAAAATGTAGGTGAAACTGAAAAATAACTCTGTCTTTCCTAATGTCGGCGCAGCATATCACCTCAGATGTCCCTTGGCTGTGTGTTGATTCAGCAATATTTCATAAGCACAGATTCAGCATGTAATATTGTAGTCACTACAATGCTGCTACCTTTCTATTAAAAATATTTATTTACAAAAGAATTGTATAGATATGTTTTAGGTGTTAAAAAGTCTGCTTGGATCATTACCCGATCCTAGCCCCATTCCCACAACTATTTATTTGGTATTCATGCTTCCACACACTTTTTTTAGCATTTGCCGGTGAATAACTATGCCAAGAGAAAGTATATAAAATTAATTTGGAAGGCTGTTTTTGTGTGATTTGCTGTTTTTATGTGATAGATATTCTGTTTCCCTTTTTAAGTTAAAAACATATTTTAAACATCTTTCCAAGTCAGAATATAGAAGGTTACTTTCCATCTCATTTCTTTTTATCCCATGGTATTAAGTATTATAGAATTATTTAATTGTTCCCTTTCATGAACATTTGGGTTGGGTTTTTTTTTTGCCACTATAAACAAGGCTACAATTAACATTCCAATACCATATTACTTGTTATTAAAAACACACAAAGCTAATTAAATCTCTTGGCAATGGAGGTGTTTCTGCTAGATTATAAAGCAAATTCCACTCAGCCAACTGGACCTGAGTATTAGGAGGTGCCAAATAGTTCCCTTACAGGGTTTTAAACAGGAACCTCCTGCCCACCTGTTGCCTGTGAGTCCCACAAGGTAGGAATTTGAATTAACTGCCACCCTCTTTAGAGGCAAATGCCAGTGGATTCAGTAAGGGTAAGATGAGGGGAAGCTCAAGTAAGATTTTCCTAGATGAATCAGGTAAACAGGGTCCTTTCTGGCACAAAGAACAAGAGATGACTGGTGACAGGGCCACACTGGTAATCTTCTGATGGCTCTGACACCAGTGCCTGGAAGCTATAGAAGTAAGGAGCCACTGTGCCCCCTGAGTCTCTCCAATGACGGTTTTAACCTGTCCTTGAGAAGCTTGTGCTCAGTCAGTGTAGGATAACCTCAGGACTGGGATGAAGTGCAGAAGAATCCCAGCTGTGGCTTGGCCTGCAGTTAGTGCCTGCCTGCAGGTTACTCCTGGGCTGAACCTCCCAGAATAGCTTCTGGAGCAGAAATGTAGTCAAAACTTGAACTGAGTGGGTCTGTTAAACCAAAGGTCACCCTTGTCAGTCCAGGGCAGTAAGCAGACCTCCCAGCATCACCATTTTGAGAGCTTAGTTGGAAGCAAGCAGGAAGACCTTCCTACTTTTTATTTAGTTTTGAATGACTCAATGTATAAATGGTTAGGGTTGATTTTATAATCAGCTTACTACTGTGTGTATAGAGCAGTGTTCTCAGGTTTCACCAAGGTGGAAAAATTCCTGCATATGTTATTAATATGCCAACAGAAAGGCTGTTTTGTTTTTTGTTTTTTTTTTGCCAGGGGCAAGGGGTACCAGTGATTGAACTCAGGGGCTCTCAGCCACTGAGCCACATCCCAAGCCTTATTTTGTATTTTAGTTAGAGACATGGTCTCACTGAATTGCTTAACACCTTGCTTTTGCTGAGACTGGCTTTGAACACTTGATCCTCCTGCCTCAGCATCTCAGGCTGTTGGGGCATTGGGTGTGCACCACCACACCTGGCTAGAAAGGCAATTTTTGAGGAGATGCCAAAATGTTTATCAGCTTCACTGTATAGAAGTGAACGTTTGGACAATTTCTGTTTCAGTTCTTGGCTAAAACTTAGAAAAGATGGTTTAAAAAAGAAGTGAGTAAGCGCAGAATATGCTTCCAGGGGGCCGCCATCCTGACTCCTAGTCCACTGGTATCAGGGTTTCTAATGTCCACGCCTGGAGCAGCGAGTCAGCAAAGCCCTGCTGTCTTCCACTGTCAGCTACCTGCCTGGTTCACCTCTGGCCCCTTAAAACGTCCACAAGCCATTTCACATCGCGATGAATAGTAAGGGGTTTGCCTGCTTGAATGGAAAGTGAAATATAATTAAGGATATTTCATATGGTGTAAAAGAGAGAGATTTTTGAATGAAATGATGGAGGGTTTTCCATCCAAAGCTACCATTGACTGTTATCTTTCGTGAGTGATTTAGTTTCTTTGAGCCTTAGTTTTCTTAACCTATTACATTTTGCTATTTGCCTTCAAGTGTGAATAACTGTGATACCATATAGAAAGCATGTAGCAGAATGCTGGGCACATGTATTACAAGATACAAATACCATCAATTGCTATCATCTAAGGGTTTCTCTAGAGTAGAGAAAAAGAGAGGGGTAGGGAACTTTCTTTTATTGTGAATCTGTAGCCCAGACATGTATTTGATGCCTGGTTGTCACTGCAATGCTGATATCTGGGACATTTTTCATCTAAACCTCTGCTATGCTGTCTATAAAACAAAAAGAAGTACCCCCATAGGCGCCTAACGTCACGTAATTAGAAAGTGATGGAACTGTGGTACACCAAAACACATGTCTATCTTCCATGCCATTTTGACCAGAAAACTCATTTACCTGACTGCTAAACATGTTTCTTTTGCTCAAACAAAATGACAACCATGTTAATTTCATATTCTGTTGCATGTAAATGCTGAAATAACCTCAAATTCATTCCCCTTTTTTCTCCACCAGTATCTATAATTATCTCAGTTTGCACATACACAAGCACAGCCTCATTGAGTTATACCTACATATGGTTAAATTTTGTTTATAGTGTGTTGGAACCAAGGAACACACTGCAAATTTAAGTTGCTAAATTAACTAGGACATTGCTTGTTTCATGCCAGTAGTAAAAGATTCTGTAAATATCAAATAAAGTGGCACTGGGTTGGTTTGCTCTAAGAAAACAAGATAATCTTCTCAAGGGACAGATTTCTTCTTGCTATTAAGTTGCAGTTATTTCTAGATGTATTTTTTTTTAAAGTGCATGTAGAAATTTCTTTCTGTGGAATTTCTTTATCGGAGCCATTAATTCCTCATGGAAGAATGTTCAAAGACAACTCTTACTATTTCTCAGGGTTAGTTTATCAATATATGATGGGGATATTTACTCATGAAGCACAATTTTAAAATGATAGTTTAATTTCTGTCTCTATATAAAATATTTAGTGAGTCCAAGAAAAAAAATACAGACTTAAATTCTATGAAAAATAACAATTTCCATACTATTAACATACATTTTGAATGTTTTAAAACAGGCTTTTATAAACATATTCCTCTCTACATCAGCCATAGAAACACTGAACCCCTATCTAACGTACCATTCCCTTGAATTTGCTATTTCCAGGGACATCGTGAGCTGTGATCTCTTCCCATGTGACTATTCCAGGTGCCCTGTGGGGATTTTGATGTTCTGTCTGATCTCTGTTCAATGAAATTTGTCAGTGTGCATCAAGGAGAATAATTGGCCCTAAAAGTGGTACATGTGTTTAAAGTCCACAGAAAGGAAATCACTTGCATTATTTACAGACTGATCGCTGCAGGGGACTGTGTAGCTGTTTTCTAGCCAAGAACTCTGCAGTCTCAGTGCGAACACACAATAATTTCTTGTTGATATGAAGTTGACTCCTTAGAGTATGCTTCTTAGCTGAGGTTTCCCATCTTTTCATGCGAAGTCATAGGGATTGGGAAATGAAGAAGATGTGTATTACAGTCATGGACACATACTTCCTCTTATGGTTGTTCCTACCCACATGGAATAGAATTGGCATTAGTGTTTCTCACCCAGGTGCTTTGGCAAAGTGGCACAAGAACAACAAATTAGCCCAGAGTCCCTGGACTCCTAATCATTTTCTGTCTGACCTTGTGCAATTCTCTAAGCTATCTCCTTTTCCTGATGTGCAAAACAAGGGGATTAGATGATCTTTGAGATGCCTTCAAACTCTAAAATTTCCTTGATCAACTGAAATGATTCAATAGTAGGTTTCCTTGGACTGCAGGTGTTCAAAAAAAGGAAACATGTTTCTATAATTCTATTGACAATGAATTGACTCAGATTGTGGATCCTATGAGCCAGTTCTCATGATTCTTTATATTAAGCCATTTAGTCAAGTGTGGCCACATGCCCCATTTTATCAAGCTTGTGTTCAAAAGGAAGTCCCATTCCATTTACTATTCAAATTAAATAACTTGTGCTTTCATCTTGCTTAATGCAAGAGCTACTTTATTCCATCCACTTGGTCTTTTGTCTCATTCCAGGCCCTTATCCCTAGGTCTGCCTACTTGGTTTAAAGTAAAAGTTCAGAGAGTGGTTTTGCCTTTAGGTAAAGAACTTGGAAGACCTCCCTAGTCAGCCAAGGACTTTCTAAATATTGCTATTAGGGTTGTTGCATAGGATGATTGTTGATTCATGGGCACATTGCTATCCCTGAGCATGCCTTATCACCTGGATTCCAATTAAAGCATCTTTGAGCTGCCTATACCTACACACAATGGATACATATAGCCAGCCACCAGTAAGGCCTGTCAGCTTGGATGTCTGGCACAGTCCCTTTTCATTGAAGATGAGGAGACCTGGACTCCCCCACCACTGCTTTCCTGGGGGCAGTTTCTCTCAGTAAAGTGGTGGAAGAACCTATCTCTATTCCACTGTTAAGCCCTACTACTGCTGACAGAGGTCTGTAGGTAATAGCTCTTTCAATTTACGCACATGAACATATACATGTTGCTGTTTCCTCATTACATGCATTGTTAAGAGTAGTGGGTCTAGGAATATTTTAAGTCTTAGCCACACACTGTACCCAGACCCAACCCCCTTCTGTGTCCCTAAGGCTTGCTCTATTTCCTACTTCATTAAGTCCAGTATCATTAGAACAAAGCAGAGTTTTCCCTTGAAACCAAAGCACATAGTCCAATCCACAAAATGAAACTATTTTATATTTTTCTCATTATGAGTGCTAATATGGGAAACCATTGCTCAGTGGCAATAATATCCATCTGGGTACAGCAAGAACTAGAGTTCCAGTTTACCTCGGTCATTACATGTTCTAATTCCTATGGGGGGAAAAAAAAAAGGAAGATGCATCTTTACATCAAAGCCTGATTTCTCGGCTTATTTTTTAAAGCATGAGTCAAAGTGTAAGAGGAGGAAAGAGCATCCCACATAGAATGAAAAACAATTGAGAATTTGGTTCCACAACACTAGTTTTAACCTCCAGGGTAGTGGCATTTAATCCTGGCTGCAAGCTAGAATCAACGGGGGACTTAAAGTGAAAACAAAAACAAACTGATGTCCAAAGTTCCCAATTAAATTCAGATTCCTAGGGGAAGGTCCTAGGCATCATACATGTATAAAATGCCCTCAAGTGATTCAAAGGGTCAGACAGAAGTGAGATTTCTGCATCTTATAGAATGTCAAAGAGATAGGTGTACTCTCATATTCATTGCAACGTTACTCCCGTGGGCAAAACATGGAAGCCAAATAGGTGTCCATTAGTAGTTGAATGAATAAGGGAAATGTAGTATACACAGTGGACTACGAAGAAGTCTTTAAACAGAATGACCCTCAGTCATTTCCAACAACATGGATGGAACTAGCGGACATGCTGCCAAGTGAAATAATCCTGGCACAGGAAGACAAACACCACACGATCTCACTTGCTTACATGTGGAATCTTAAAAAATTGCTGCCATAGAATCAGAAGAGAAAGGTGTTTACCATAGTGGGTAGATGATAGTGAAAAGGGAGATGTCCTTTAAAGCATACCAAGTTGTAGTTAGACTGGAGAAATGAGTTTTAGTGATCTGTACGGGACCACAGTTAATAACAACATATCGTGCATGTAAGATTTTCCAAAAAGATAGATTTTTAATATTCGCACCACAAAAAAAAATAACTTGATGTTTATGTTTGTTACCTTGATTTAATCTTTCTACAATGTCTATATTGATTACATTGTACTCTATAAATATGCAGTTATTACTAGATTTGAGATCTGCTGAGCTTACACAATACTCTTACCTTAATAAGTGAATAGTCATAAATACATGTAGTCCGACCACACCACCCCAAATTCATAAGAGGGAAAAAAAAGGCTGAATAGAAATATCTGCAGTATGAAGACTCACAATGCTTCTTTCCAGGTTTAGTCTCACAAAGAAGAAAATATAGCCTTCATCTTTTTAAAAAAATTGTCCAGGCAGCACATAAGCAAAATGAAAGAAAGTATGGGTAAAAAGGAAGAGGTGACAGAGTCATATCAAGATAGGAAGGAGGAGAATGGCTGAAACTGGAGGTGTTGGAGTAATAAGGCAGTCTCCACTGATGAGCTGTAGGTAATATCAAAGGCACATTTGCAGAATATTTCCTTTTCAGTAATTGTACAAAGACTCCCCTGCCATTACAAAGCACTTTTCTTCTTGGCAGATTGAAGAATGCTTTACCAACTAAATGCATCTCAGTAATATCCAGAGCTCAGGTCCAACATAATCACAAGTTGCCTTGTTATTATGGAGGTAGCAGCCCCATTTAATAACATATTAAATGCATTATTCATTTATGTAACTCAGACCCAGGGACAGCTGCTGGGATGAAAATAGAACCATTCTGTAATGCAAAAAGCAGGTGTGTGCTTACTTGAGTAAATTAACTCTGTATTTCTGCACAATTTTCTTCTAAATTTCAGGGACAGGTCTGGTAGGGCTAATGTGATGCCATTTTCATCCAAGAAATAAAATGGTTTCAGAATGGTTTTTAATGACCATTTAAAAAAAAAAAAAATCATCAACAGCCTTCTCTGTGGCGGAATCCCAGGAGGATAGATTCGTGCTTTGGGTTGAAGCAGAGCTCCTGTTGCTGCAGGATTTAGGAGAACCTGAGGTGATGATTGGTCAGAACGGGTGACAAACAAAAGAAATACTCTGCACCTCATGATGCCAGTAGCAGTGGTGGGCCAGTGCTGGTGCTGCTCGCCAAGATGGAGCCACAGGTGTGTTTGATGCTATGCAATTAAAAAACATAACCTGCCTTTAGTTTGCACACTGCCACACCTCTGAAACCAGCAGGCAGTTTCTAATGCACAGTTAAACTCCCTGAGATGCCATGATTATTCTGGAGGGTTTTGCTGGTCATTTTCTTGCTACCATTGCTGTTACCAAAATGTTATCATTCTGCAATGTATGCACCATGGGAGTTTTTTTTTTCCCCCCTCTTTCCTCTCCCACCTGCCCTTATTTTCTCTCTTAATCAGTTTACACTCATAAAAACATAAAAAGGGATTTCTTTTCTAGGCTGATGTTCAAATTGCTCATGCATGACAATGACCCAGCAGAATGGGCAGTGATCTAAGTGCTGGAGCTGGAATTTGGAGGCTGCCCATTCAGCTAGGTGTTAACTCCTTAGTTGATGGATTATGAGGAGAAGCAAGGACTCCCAGGATAGAGATCAGCACTGCTCATTTGGTGGGTGAGGGGTGAGTGTTTGGGGCAGCAGTAATAACTGATGCTATGCTGGTATGTCAACATGTAAACTGATGCAGTCATGCCAGTGAGGATTTCTAGATTCTCAGCTCTGCTTATTTGAGCACAAGGAGATCCTCAAGGAGCTTTAAAGTTTATACATTTCTCAGGAATCCTGTGAAATCATGCAATTCAAAGAATTTCTATTACATGAATCATGAAGACCTCTTTAGGAGTGTAGATGTGGGTCAATCTTACTACTGTAAAGAGGCAGTGCAGGGTAATAGTAAAGAGAGGATGTGTTATACGGACAGATAATCCAAATTGGCCATGCAAGAGGACACAGAAGCAGAAGGAGCAGAAGAAAAGAAGTGGTTTCAAGAAGATTAGAAAGACATTTGGATGGAGCCGAGTAAGCTGGCTGGGGAGAATCTTCAGAAAAAGTAGAATAAAATCATCTTGTAGAGGGCTTATGTGAAGAATTATAGTATTCACAGTTTATCTGGAGGGCATTTGGAAACCATGAAGCTTGTGAACAGGGAAGAGAAATAACAATACTAACTGAAAATAGTTGAAAACATTTCACAAGTACTTGCTAAGTGATAGGGCAGTTTTCAGCAATCTGGGTACATTAATTCATGGAATTCTTGCACCTACCCCATGACATGAGTTGAGTATTAATGGTTGGCCTTGTGCTGATCCATAATGTCCAAAGTGCTTTTGCAAATTTCTCATTGATTTTTTAACCCTGCTTTTAGCTTGTCAATCCTGAGATTCAGGAACGGAGGGAAGGACATTGGCTAGATGTAAATGAATTGGAAAACTGCCTGCAGCTCAGATAGATCCAATCTATTGCCAGTGATGTCAAGTTTTCCTGGAACCTAGTTTTACCCATTCTTTCATGTACTGCGTGAACTTTTCATGGTATAGTCACCAAGCTGAGTAGTTGTGACAAAGACTATGTAGCCTACAAAGCAAAAGGCTTATTAGCTGGCCCCTTAAAAGTTTGCCAACCTCTGGTCTAGTATATTTTGATTTCTTCCAATTTATGTTCTACCACTAACTCTGGAAAAGTGAATTTGAGAAATCAAATATAACTACAGGGGTTGCTGAGCCCCTCGGGGGGAAAAAAAGATGACTTGGTAATACTGAACCTCAAAGTTCTTAAAGGTTGGTCATCCTGAATATACAGATTCTAATTTACCATGAAGCTGATAAATTTCTAATAAATTGAAAGGGACATATTTGTAAGATAATTCATTTATTCTTTTATTAGAGCTAACATGAGAATAAGCAAAAGTTTGAAGGATTTACTCAGAATGCAAAAACTGAAGCCTCCTTGGTGTAAGGTTTCAATAGTTCAATCAGTATACCTTCTCAAGAAATGATTAGAAATTACCAAATTTAGCCAGCTTTTTCTGTACTATGCCATTATTGTAGCATCCTTTCTCTGAATTGTAAGTTCCCTTGCCATCTATGCAGTAGTCCCCCTTTATCCACAGTTTCACATTCCACAGTTTCAGGTACCCATGGTCAACTGCAGCCAAAAAATGTTAAATGGAAAATTCCAGAAATACATGTTTTATTAGTTTTCAACTGTGTCTCATTCTGAGCAGTGAGGTGAACCATGCCTGACTCTACATCACAATGCCTTTGTCATTCAGCTAACAGCATCTCATCATGTAGCCATTGTTCACCTCCCATCATCATAGGAAGATACTGGGAGTTCAATAAGATATTGGGAGAGAGAGAGGGAGACAGAGAGAGACCACATTCACACCAATGCTATTATAGTCTATTATTGAAATTGTTCTCTTTTATTGTTATTTTTGTTAATCTCTTATTGTGTCTAATTTGTAAATCACACTTTCTAATAGACATATGTGTATAGGGAAAAGCTTGTATTTATCAAGTTTGTTACTACTCATAGTTCAGGCATCATTGGGGATCTTAGAACATATTCCCAGGACTGTATTATTCATTCTGGTTCTTAATTATATGTTCTTTAAATGATCTCCTTAATTATCGATTTATGTCTCTTCATCCTGATTTTTGACTTAGTGTAGGGACAATGTCTTCCACTGTGTGCATTTCCTACAATGAAGAAAATGAAGAAATGATTCAACAGTTGATTTTATGAATCAAAGAAGTCAATTAAGATGCAAATAATAGATAACAATTTGTTGCTCCAATTATTTCTCTCTATTGGAAGCTAGATATGAATCAGCCCTAATGCTCAGAGTAAAAGGGAAGGTAGGTGGGTGATGGCCCTGATGGTCCTCAGGGCCAAGCAGCTCAGTGTAGTAAAATCGTGGGAGTAATCTTCTTTGTATAGAGCTAGTTGACAACTTGAGCTTTTCTCCTTTTAGGTATAGAAAGGTGGTTTCCAATAACTGCACTGATGGCGTGCGAGAACAGTACACGGCCAAACCACAGAAGTGTCCAGGGAAGGCCCCTCGTGGGCTCCGGATCGTCACTGCAGATGGAAAGCTGACAGCAGAACAGGGGCACAATGTCACTCTCATGGTGCAGCTGGAAGAGGTAGGCTGATTCCTGTCTCCCCCTCTCACCTTCTAGAGCTGGTGATTTTGTTCTAACAAAGCATAGTTTCCTTTGCGTATCTTTTTTAACCTTCTCATTTTTGATGCAGTTGTTTTTTGGTCTTTTAACTTTGCTTTATTGGCACTTTCAGCAAAATATATTCTCAGGATACATTAACAGTATTCCCAGAGTAATTTAACCCACACATATACTCACCAACCTAAAAGATGCTAATGCTTTTGCCCTCTCAGCCTCACTTCTTGGCTTTTTTTTTTCCCAAAGGGAACAGGCTGGTCAAACATACATCACGAAGGCCAATCTAAACATCACCAAGTCTAATATCTTTGACAGTTGAGAGCTTGTATTTTGGTAGCACCTGAGGGATATCATTATGAGCATCAATTATTTTTTGCCAAACTATGGTTGTCTGAAATTTCTGACTACATAGATGGCAGATAAGATGAAGTTTCTCCTATGAGGTTTAGAATGCACACAGGATTTTTGTCATCTTGTAAATGAAGAAGAAGGCCTCCCAGGGATAAGTACTTTCATTACATTATTTCAGTTATTACACCAGGCAGTCCTACCTTCAACCATATTTTGGGGGAAGCTAAAATGTGTCCAGCACTGTACGGGGCCAAAAAAATAAAAAGGGATTTTAAAAGTCAATATTAAATATATACCATTGCCTTCCAGTTTCCTCTTCTGACAGTTCTTGGCTTCAGGTCTTTGACATGCATGGACTCCCCTGGAGAGCATTTTCAAATGCTGTGTTTTGGTCACATCCCCAAAGATTTTCATTTGGAGAGTTGGCATGGGGCCTAAGAACTCCTTTTTGGAGCAAGTTCACAGGTTATGCCTTGTGCTTGGAGGAAAACAAACAAAAACAATGTCAGTGTTTTTGGGAGAGGACAAATAAGGAGAGAACAAAATCATAGGCTCTGGGGCATGACTTGAAAGAAAAAGGTGAAGTAATTAGGATTGCTTTGTCAGGTTACATCAAAATTATTTGTATTTTTGTTCCTCTGGGATAAATGAATATTGAGTTTGAAACTGTGGCTTAGATGATGCTTTTCCTTCTGGTCCAAGGGATACTTAAAAACCAGTGCTTTAATCTAATACTTTTTTCCTAATATTCCTAAATGAGTGCCTTTCAAGACCAATATTCTAAATACTGAGATTTCCCCAAAATCCTGTATTGGGACTAGAATTATACAAGTTAATTTAGGTCAATTGGAATTGCTTGTATTTCACATAAATAAATTCTGTGGGGACTTCTGCCTGAGGCTATGACAGATTAGCTTGCAGCAAACCAAATCAAGAAGACTGGGAAGCTAGGTTCTCTTCTCGAGAGATGAGGGATTCAATGGGATTAGTACAATATTTTATCTTATATTTCTCTTCAAGAACTTTGTCAATTGATATATTATACTATATAGTAGTCTTGGATTTCAGATTCCTAAATAAGACCAGACAGAAAGTGTTGGCTAAAAAGGAATAATAAAATAATAATAATAATAATAATAATAATAATAATAATAATAATAATATAAGAAATAAAGGAAATGAGTAGTAGAGCACTTGCTTAGCCTGTATGAGGCACTGGGTTTGATGCTCAGCACCACATAAATAAATAAATAAAATAAAGTATTGTGTCCATATACAACTAAAAAAAAATGGTAGAAAATGATGAAATGATAGGTAGGTCTAACACAGATGGAATTATAGGCCTAGCAAAGAGGGACATAAGGAGCAAGCATCACTTCTGAAGAAATAGTGGCTAAGAATGTTCTTAGAGTCAAGAAATGGAACAGAGTCAAGAAACAGAGGTATATAAAATATATGTTTATGTATTATCTAATGAAATGAATATATATGTGTATGTGTACTTACAGAGAATGTATATATTTCAGTAACAAATACATAAATATCAATAAACAAATCATAGTCTTTTCAATAATGGTGCTGCAACATTGAATATCTACATGGGGTTTTTTTTTTTTTAAAGAGAGAGTGAGAGAGATAGAGGTAGAGAGAGAGAATTTTTTAATATTTATTTTTTAGTATTTGGCGGACACAACATCTTTGTTTGTATGTGGTGCTGAGGATCGAACCCGGGCCGCACGCATGCCAGGCGAGCGCGCTACCGCTTGAGCCACATCCCCAGCCCCTCTACATGGGATATTGAGGCCATTGACTATCCTGTGTCTTCCCATAATACGACAAATAATTCTCACTGGACTGTCAATCTAATTTTGAAATATAAAACCAAATTTTCTAAAAGGAAACAAGAGTATCTTCATGACCTTGAGTTTGACAAAGATTTTTTTTTTTAAAGGAAACAACCCGCTGGGCATAAAGAATCTATGGTTTAGAGCACATTAACAAATACTATATAAAATCAAACAAAATATAGTCCTTTGTCTTTAGATCTTTTTTGGGAAAAAAAAAAAATCTCTGTTGGATTCTTAGGGAAGAATTCATTTCCTAGACCAACCCTCTACTCTGTTTACCTGCATTGTATATTTCCCAGAGACACATGGAACCTGATTATGATTCCCCAAAAGGTATCTCTTTTGTAGAAGTAGATGCTTATTCTGTTGCTCCATTTCTTAGAACATAGTAGAGCACTCTCTGAAGTAAGTCCTTTGGCTCCTGGTCAGCTCAGACTTTTGCACAAATGAGAACACACTTGAGGGGCATGGCCTTATCTCAGTTCCATCTAGCTTTCCAAATAACAATGATTATCAGGCATTTCACAATGGGCTGCCTGACATGGGAAAATGGGAACAGACTGGGTGACCTGGTACTAAGATGTGTGAATTCATGCCTTCTGCTCTCAGGAAGGGAAAAAAATATTAAGTCAATTCATTCCACTTGAGTGGGCGAAGCTACATTGGCAGGGATGAAATCTGCTGCCTTCTGCTGTCAGACATGGCCCCTGGATGCTCTTATCTCCTGTGCAGACATGGAAGCCAAGACAACTGACTCCCATCAGGAGGCCCTGGAGACCACACATTTGAATATGGGATTCTGTGCTTATTCTTCACAGACTCTTGCAGAAACAACCTCAGTTTTTCTGTTGCTCTCTTGATTATGCACATAGGCATGTGTGATAAATGTAATGAACAAGGAAAAGTAAAGGTCTCTGTGTATCCAGGGAGCACTGAACTTTGGCACAATTAATGACAATTTGGATGTACATTTATTGAGCACTATCAGTTCTAGTTTGCAAGTGCATCACTTGGATTATCTCATTTAGATCTCACAATGCTCTATGTAAATAGGTGGTGTCATATTTGCCATTTATAGATGATGTAGCTGAGGCCCAAAAAAGCAAAGTAACTTAGCTGAGATCATACACGTACTAAGTAGTAGACTCAGGAGTCAAGTTCAAGCTTGTAGCATCTTTCTATAGCTTCTCTATGATAGAAAGAAACATTCTCTGAGCAAGAACTTCCTGTAGTTTCTATGCCTCTGTAGAAACCCTTGGCTGGGGGCAGATAGTAACAAAGATAAAGAAGTAGAAAGGAAAACCAACACCATCTCTGCCCAAGCCATACAGGTGCTCCTGTATTGTCAGACACTAGTTGGCAAATCTACCAATATTTTCCTTATTTTATGAGATGATTTATACTTTCAGACCAGTTTGTTGAAAAACATTTCAGCAAAGAGAGATACTAAATTCTCTCTTGGGTTTCTCCCTCTTTGCAAAACTATGCCTTTCATGAATGCCTACTTATATCTAACATTGTTGAATTTATTCTAAAGAATATTGAAAATCATAGGCTATGAATGCAGTACCTAAGGAGTTTAGAATCCATGTATAGTAAATCAAATTTCTCCTGTGGCTTAGGTATGAATTAAAATGTAATTGTTTAATAAAAATTAAATCCCAAACTAAAATGATTTTAAAAATTCCCCACAACTGGCAGCACATGTTGTTTCTAAATCCTCCTCAGACATCTCTGAGCATTCACTTCTCACTTGAACTTGATGCACCTAATTTACTTTGGAAATAGTGTCTCACTCATGCCCAGTATCTAGTGCCAAGTGTTATAACAATAGGAATATTTAATGTCATTCCTCTGAAAAATAGCAAGTCTTTCCGGTACCAAAGGGATCCAGAGGTCCCTGCTACCTTATGATGTGACATCATGGTTGTGATTAATGCAGAAGTGGATGAAAGACTCCCCTTCCCTAGAGGGATATTTGTTTTTACTTGTGCACTGAAGCCTGTATCTCTGTTTCATTGTTCAACTTTCTCCTATAGTCTTGTGATCCGTCTTGGGCTTGGAGGATGTATGGGCTGATGAAGCCCTCTTTTTTGTTCTCAATTACTTACATCCAAACCCCTTCACATAGTTTCCATCTCCTCTGCCTATTAACTGAAGCACCATAAGGCTCAGGAAGCAATAGTTAGATGTGTATCTATTTATTTGTTCTTTAATATATATTTTTCTAAGCACCAATTTTATGTCATGTACTTTCCATTCACAAGCAGACTTACTTTAGGTGTAAGTGGGAATACATGTTTTTGAGTTAACTAGGACCTCTGCTGTATTGAACACTATGTAAAAATCCATCCATATGAAGCATAAATGACTAAAAAGTACAGAACAAAAAAACAAATTTATTGCATCACATTACAATAATATTTTTTACATTCTCAAACTATGAATATCATTAAGGTAAGAATCATGTCACTTCTAGTTGCATATTGATAGAGCACATTTATAGAGAAAAAATAACTCAATAAATATGTGTGGATTTGAATAAGCTTCTCCAGGAAGAACAGAGATAAAGCCCAAACTTGAAAGGAAAAGACTGTTGAAGTTTGAATACCTTACAAAACAGGTTAAAATCTCTGTCTGAAATCTAAGTCTCTTCTTTTATCCTCTAATTGTGCATGTCCTAATCGCAACACAGGAATACATGAAGCCAAGCCCAGTGGCCCATGCCTGTAATTCTTGCTTCTAAGGAAGCTGAGGCAGAAGGATCACAAGTTCAAGAGCAGCCTGGGACATTTAGCAAGACTCCATCTCAAAAGTGAAAAGGGCTTTGGATGTTGTTCAGATGTAGAACACTTGCCTAACATGAGTGAGGTCCTGCATTCACTCCCCAGTTCAGAGAGAGAGAGAGAGAGAGAGAGAGAGAAGAAGAAGAAGAAGAAGAAGGAGGAGGAGGAGGAGGAGGAGGAGGAGGAAGGAGCAATGGTAGAGAAGAGAGAGAGAAGGAGGAGGAGGGAGGAGGAGGAAGGAGCAATGGTAGAGAAGATGACCTTGATAAAACTTGATAACATTGCTAAAACCAGAGCAAAGCAGAGAACTTTCTCTTATTAACAATAGAAACTCAAAGGTAAGGTTACCGAGGCTAGCTTGTAATTTTACATATGACAATAAGTAACTAAGCTAGAGTACTGAAGATTTTACCTGTGTAAGAAATTAAATCCCTTCTGCAAATAGCATATGAAGTCACCCTCAAAATTTGGGTGACATAAGTGACTTCCTAACACAGTTTCTATAACATCCCACAGTCTGCCTTACCTGAAGTATTACTCAGAGGTCAACATAACTGTTAAGGTTGATGAAAAATTTCATTGTCAGCATCCATCCCTTCTTCTTTTAGACTTGTCTCCATATGTATGCTAAAGGAGTGGGGAGCTTCATTATAATCAGAAAGGCAAAGGAGTGGTCTTGCTTCCATCTCAAACTCATTGTAGCACAACTGAGAAGAATACTCACATACACATACACACACATGTGGGCATGTGTGCGCACACATGCGCGCGCACACACACACACACACACACACACACACATTGTATTTGTTCATTATTGTCTCCATAAGAACAAAGAACAGTTGATCCAGGAACCAACCAAGAAGGAAGTGGAAGAATCTATGAGGTTGTGTCTAAGAAGCCAAACCTTTTCAACTATGCCTGAATCTTACCAAGTCCTTCAAAGATGTTTTTGCACTGAGACCTAATCATGCAGTGAGAGGTGGCATCTCAGCATTTGGAGACTGACTCAAGGTGGATGGTCTCTGGAGCACTGACAAGCACGTGATGAGCCTGCAGACCTTCAACCTGATAACTCAACTGCACAGAGAAATCCAGTGCAAGAACCTGTAGGCACAGGGTGGTTGGTGAAGGACCAAATCCATCTCCAGAACTCAACACAATTTGGGAGTAGTGTCTGCATGTTACAGAAAATAAATCACATCTGTTTTATACAGCTGTAAGAATAAAGAGATGCCATTTTGTACATACTTTAAGACTTTAAAATTAAATCTGAGGCAAGAGACTAAAATTAAAACTTTGATTGGTATCTCATTGTTTCAACACTTCCATTTACATACAAACACTGAAACTTTAAAAGGAAAATTCATGGTTACAATTTCAGTGAGATTTAAGTGAAACCTGAGGGCTGTGTCCTCATTAGATGGATTCCTATGAGCCATAATTTCACTTTCACGTACATTGAAAGGCTGATGGGGCATGGACGTGCCCACAGTGTAATAACACTTCGTAAATATTGCAGGGTGCTGATCACCATCAGATGGTAGAGAAGATGGCCTTAATAAAATGTGCTGTGAGATGCTCCTTTGTTTGAATTCATGACAGAAACTGACCTACTTTTTCATCTAGAAGAAAGGCTATTTGGAGCCTTTAGAAGTAGCACAAAAGGGTTGGCAGACAGTGTTAAGTTGGGGGCAGATATCAGATTCAAGGCCAGCTCAGTTCTGACATACAAGCCTCAGTTGTTTTCTCCTTCTACACAAAGAAGCAAGAGCTGATTTCAATGAGCCATAAAATTTGAGACTTTTCTCGTGTATTATTGCTTACTCCATTCAGCTTTACTCTCTTTGACTCTAATGAGGCAATTGAGCCACTTCATTTCTCTTCCCGTGTTGCCTGAGGTTACAAAGGAAAGAAGGAAATGGGGCAGGCAGTATGGGTTGTCTTCAGCCAGAGGCTTAGTGTCTAAAGTTCAAGTTGCATTGGTGTTGGGCTCCATTGTTCTTTCCTCTCAAAAGCAGTACACATAAGTTGGGGTATTGCTGTTCCTTGGGGTCTCAGAGGAGAGATGTTTGCTAAGAGTTTTGCTCTGCCTTGACCAGCAAAGGGAGATACCTGGCTGATTACTGAGGGTTTCATTCAGCTCAATGAACATCCTAGGGCCTAGAGTCCTGAAATAGTCTTCAGTTTGGAATTTTATCCTCCTAGCCTGCTTGATTGAGGCTCTAACGTCCCACATCATCCACAGGGTGGCATCCACCCTCCAGTATGGGCTTCACCACACCTGCCAATCCTTGACTGTGGATAACTTCCTCCAGCTCAGGCTTTGCAGTTTACCATTCATTATTCTATGCCTCAGCCTCAGGAGCTCAGTGTTTAACCTAATCCATAACTGATGTGCAATGGAAAATTTCTACCATGTCACAGCAACACTTGAGCAAGTGCTGCACCTTCACCAGAGCTGAGATGATCCCAGCAGCCCAAAGATGTATATAGGATATGTATGTGTGGGTGTTCAATACCATCAATGACAAGAATAATGGAATTATAAAAGTCACTGCCTATCTGAACTAGAAGTAGCAATGAGGATCCTTGGGTCTGCCCATCTTTAATTTACAGGCAAAGAAATTGAGATCCAAATGTTTAAAGTATTTCAAAGGACATGCAACTATCACTTCTAGCTGACCTCTGCAAGGCACCTCTTCCACATGTAGCACCCCCCTAGACCTCTATAAACTCACTTTGATTCCACAACAGCCTAATAATTTAGAAAGGGGATGAAGCAACTTCAAGGTAAGAAATGATGCATCCATTTCATAGAAGGGGTTGTGTCACTTGGTTAAATCCACCAAGTAATGACAGGCATAAAAACTGAAAGGTATGTGAAAATGTCTACAGCAAAATCTTCAAATAGCGATTCCACAGCTGTTATGGTAGTCTTGGTTATGTGTATGTGTCCAGGAATTCTCCTTGATTAAGATGATATTCACCAATCTGTTGACAATCTCCTTTCTAGGTGGCAAAATTGTGTGCAATTTTAATTTTCTTTTTCATCATTTTTTGACATTTCCCCAATGAATACACCATGACGTCTCTCTCTGTTTCTTTCTTTTCATAAAGCTTACATATTTCTATTACATCTTTTACTACTAGGAAAATCTGGTTGCCCAGGTTGATTCCTAAAGGAATCTTCCTACTACTCATTTAAAAAAATGTAATTCTGTTCTTATTACATAGTTGAATGTTTTACTTTATGAGTGATTTTAAAAGTCACTCAGAAACATTTATAAGATTTATGTCCCTTGGTAACTCCCTAGTTTTCCTGCCAAAGTCTACTGAGGTAAATTCCTTAAGCCACCATGTAGTGGTAATATAGAGAAAATTCTTAATCATTTAAAAATATCTACATGGAGTAGAGAGGCCCCAATTTATAGTCATCTCTCTACTTACACAAGCCAAGTGTGCCTCTTCTATGTGCACTGTTCTACCCTAAGCCAGGCACCAAGTACAGAAGACATAAAAACAAAATTTGAAAGTCTATAGTTCCTTCAAATACATGGTGTTATATCCATTTGGAAGTGAAGGAGTAAATCATTTTATGAGGTTCCTATTGGAAGTTCTTGATCTGAATGTTACATCTAGAAGTACTTGGAAGTTTAGTTAGGCAAATCCCAAGGATCAGAGTCCTCAGAGAAAGGCTTAAAAACCGATCTAGTTGCCATCTGATTAATAAAAGGTGAAATATCATAAGTCAAGTCTAATGATGTGTTGGTCAATACTGTGGTCTCTCTGGTATCCCTGGCCTTGACAGGCCTGACTTATGCCTTAAAACATTATGTATCATACTCTTCAATGTGGTGGCCATTCCTCCTCCAGGTCAGACGATACAAGTTCATGTTGCTTTTGCTTGCAGAGAGGGTCTCCTGGGGAGACACCTGTGCTTTAGAAAACCATCTCTGAACAGGCAAGGGGAGGAGGCTGCCTCTGTCCTGCACCTCTTCATGTGGTTCAGAGCTCAGGTCTGAAACTGAAGAAAAGCCCATAGGGCATGATTCAAACCAGAGGTGCTGGGGAGACCCTCTCCAGCTGTTCTGGTGTGGCAGCCTCAGCTTTCAGCATTGGTAGCACCTCTTGATAGGAATACAAGAGGCCCAGGAACTTGCTTGGAGACAAAAGATAGGACAGGTGTAACTGCCTTTTGTCATAGAGTGGTTTGTTCTGCATAGGAAGTTCCCAGATCACCATTATAAAACCTCCCCTGGGAAGGCCCAAATGGCAGTTATAACAGTTACTTCCCGATTACAGTTCTCATTCATTGTCAAACACTCACACCACCAGGGGTCCTCACAATCAGAATTTTGTAGCTTCCATGGTATTTTATAGAGCCTGGCATATTTCACTGGGAACCTCTTGAATCAGTATTTTCAGAAGAATTTTTTACATGTTTGCATGCCCCTAAAGGGATTTAATTAGTGTCTTACTCTGTTTTGTACTGGTCTAATAGACTGAGATGAGTAATTTATAAAGAACAGAGATTTACTTGTTACAGGTCTGAAAGCTGGGAAGTTCATAGTCGAGGTACTTACATCTGGTAAGGGTCTCATGCATCATCCCATGGTGGTAGGTAGGTTGGCAAGAGAACATGTGTACTGATGAGAGAGAAGGGGCCCAACATTCATATTTTTATCAAGAAGGCCCCACCTCTCAGCACTCTTACACTGGACATGAAGTTTCCAGCTCTTGACCTTTGGAGGACACCTTCAAACCAGAGCAGTCAGCCCTCTGATTTCATGTATGAATGGATGCCCACTCTAGCACCCAACTAGGCATGAGCACAGCAGAACAGGATGAGTGTCCTGTGAATGAGTAGGAGTGTGAGACTTGGAGTTAAAAAGGACCAGTCTAATGATTCTAGGAAAATTCAAACAGGCTTGAGTCTTTCAGGGTTGAAGATTAAATAAGATAATACAAAGAAAGCAGTTCCTATTATTTCTTGCACAAGAAACCTTTCTCTGCTTCCTAGTGACCACCAAGGTATGTTCTAGAGTAATCTAATTTGCACCCTCACTTTGTGTGTGAGTCACATGAGTTCAATCATATTGAATAAGTGCAGTGTAGATAAAACTTGTATCCAGTGCTCCTTCAACTGGCTGATGAAATATCTAATTTGAAGTCCAGGGTAAAAGGAAAGTGAGGAATGGGGAGACAGGTAAACGAGAAATGAAAGATGGAGCCCAGGCAGAGAAACACATGAGATTTTATTTGTCAGAGCCAACAAATAAAGGCACATCTCTCCATAGAAGGAGAGAGGCAAAACAGGCTTGGGGATCTGGACTTTTATGGGGCAGTCTCAGGGATTAGAGAGCCAGGCGGGTCCTGATGCTGTGTGTGTGTGTTTGTGTGTGTGTGTGTGTGTGTGAGAGAGAGAGAAGTTTTGGGATTGTTATGAGGGAGTGGTGAGCCTTTCTCAGAAACGCCCTTGGATGGGAAAGTGAAATTTTTCTTAAAATGGCGGCTGTCACTTAAGATGGCCGTCCAGATGCTAAGCAAGGACCTTACACAGGGCACGTTGTTCCATAGTTTTCTCCTTTCCCACTTGTCAAGATCTTGCTAACCTGAGTCTGCCTACCTGGAGTAGTAGGCTAGGTAATGCTGAGTGACTTGCCCCCTGCCTAAAGATTGCTGTAGGATAAAGGGCTGAGGTCTATGATTTCTCTTTAGGATGCTCAGTGCTGCGTACGGATTTTTATTTTGGTCTTTTTTTTTTTTTTCCTTTTTTAAATTTTTTTTATTTGTTCTAATCAGTTATCCATGACAGCAGAATGCTCTTCACTGCATTGTACACAATGGAGCCCAATTGTTCACTTGTCTGGTGGTACACTAAGTAGAGTCACATCATTCATGTAATCATACACATATACCTAGGGTAATGATGTCTGTCTCATTCGACCGTCTTATTTTAGCCCTAATTTGTGGTCACAAGAGTACTTAAATAACAACAGACACCCAAACTAAAGTTGACTATATTTAATCTTCAAATAAAATATTGGTGTCACATTCTGCTTAGGTCGCATATATTTAATCAGTATTTCAATATGTATGGCAATCAGTATTTCAATCAGTATGGCAATAGTGGAGATAAAATATTGTGATTTGCCATGCTTCTATCCCCCTTTTAAATCTAATGGGATCACCTTTTCCCCACATTTCTCCCCTGTCTTTCAGAGCTCCTGTTGTCTTCGGGCCCCTCCCTTTACGCCACTCAGGCCAGAGAAATCAGCATGGTTACATTTGTTAACACCCTTCTCTGTTCTCATACCCACCCACTTAGACTATGGTATATATACTGTGACATTTTTTGTTTATTTTTAATAAAATGGGATGTACTAACTCAGTCTCTACAATGCAGTTTTTGTTGGATGATCTTTAAGCTCCTTCAGAGACAAAATGTTACCGAACCCTGAGTTAGGCCCACTGTCATGCTCTGACAATGAGCTTGGTTTCATGTAGCGGGTCTCTGACACTTCCTTGTGTCTCTGTGTCTTGCTCCTGGACTGAGGCCTCCGTGTGGAGTTTCTGTGGCATTTATTTTCCCGTTCTTCTCTGAGTCTATGTCACAGAATCTGATAGGTTCACACACCTTTCACTGCTTCGGTTAATCTGGGCTTCATTGTGGCTGATTGATACATTTGCTTTTCTATTACAGAAGTCAGTGATGCCCTTGGAGAATCCCCATCTGGCTTTTTCTTGTGGCTTTTCTGCTTTTGCCAGGCACTTATTTGAGCCAGTCTTCTCAGTTCTACGTCTATATTAGGGCAGGTGACTAAAGGGCTGTGGATGTAAAGAATTTCCTGTGATAGTCCAGGGGTTTGCTGGCCTGGGTTCAGGTGCAGAAACAATGGCTTTCATTCATTAAATTCAGGTAACTCTCAATTATACATAAAGCTTCCCCAACTATGGATTATGGAAACTGAGTCTTTCTCATATTCTCTATCTTCTCTATGGATTGAGAATGATACTGCTTCACTGGGGCCAGATAGAAGGTAAGAGTATGGAATTCATACCAACCCTTCTTTAGTTAGAAGTGTCTAAGTCAAAATGTTGACAGAGGGAAAAACAGTCAAAGCTGCGAATAGAGTCAAGCAAAAGAAGAAAGTCAAGCCTCATCTTTGTTATAACCTTGCTCTTACCCTGAAAGGTATTATTAGGAACTCTTACCTGAAGACACTCAGTGAGAACTGTGCTAAATGGACAGTCTAAAACCCCTCCATAATGCTCTTTTTTTTGAGAGAGAGAGAGAGAGAGAGAATTTTTTTTAATATTTATTTTTTAGTTTTCGGCAGACACAACATCTTTGTTTGTATGTGGTGCTGAGGATCGAACCCGGGATGCACGCATGCCAGGCGAGCGTGCTACCACTTGAGCCACATCCCCAGCCCCACAATGCTCTTAATAGCTGTGTGACTCTAGGAATCTTATTTAACATGTCTCCGCCCCAGTTTCCTACTGTATCAAAGAGAAATTGCATCTAGCCTTTCAATCTCCCGGGTATCTTAACGGCTAAATGAGATAATATATAAAAAAATACCATTTTGATAAACAAACATTATAAATGCACAAAAATCAAACTGCATTAAACAAATAATTATCTGAATCCAGACATTAACAGAATACATTCCAGCCTTTAGGAGTTTGCAAATGAGTGAGGTATCAGCCAGCGACTCATTTTCCTAGAGAAGGCAGCTAATCTTGACTGCACATATCCCGGAACTTCTGTGAGTGATTGTGCTGTAGTCCACCAACAGGGAGTTTAGTCCTTCCATCCCCGGCTTTATTAATGCACCTTTAGCACTTTGAATCCTAAAGCATCCTGAAGAAACTTTATCACCACGTTAAAATCTAATAAGAATAGCATCATTTTGTGCTATACCATATTCATCTTTGGATGAATCCAATCACAAGAAGGCCTGCATTCAACAGTCTGAACCAGAAGGCCTCAACCCTGAGTACAGCCCCATGTCAATGGGGGACCTTCTAGATCTGCAACTAGACTGAGCATCCTCCCCAGAAACCATGAAACATGGTTCTTGGGAGTAGTTGGGCATCAGCATTCAAAAAAGTATCTATAAGAGATGCTGCTGTCAAATGCTCAGAATAACTGATTACGACACCAATAAACTATTTGAGTTAGTTTTCAGAGAGATATAACTTCATGAGGCAGCTCCTGTTCTTTAGTTTGCCATCATCTACCCCAAATTACCTGCTCATTAGCTTCCCAGCATACGTGGACCCCTTTCGTTCCACCCTCCACATGGTAGCTGGAGAGATCATATATCACCATGCATCTTACCCCAAACTCCTGCTTGGCACACTAAATTTAATGGCTGTCCATTGCTCTTAGAAGAAAGGTCAAAATCAGAAACTGGACCCTCAAGTCCCAAAAGGCCTCTGTCTCCTCCCCAGCCTCATTTTATGAGATGTTCTTGTCGACTCTTTCTTCTTCAGTCTCCTTCACCTGTTTCCACTGTACCATCTCCCCTTGCCACAGAGCCTTCCACATGGGTTTCTCTCTTTCTCATCGCCTCCCCCACCTCCCACTCTCTCACTCAGTGTCTTCATTTGGTTACTTTATTTTCTTCCTTTAGGTTTTCTCAGCTCAGTTATCATTTTCTCTGGGAAGACTTCCTTGAAGTTCCCAGTCCATGAGCCTCCCGGCTCTCCTTACTGTATGAGCTCACCACGCCCCGGGACACTCCTCCACGCCTTTTTGTTACTGGTGTGATTATTTAAAATACATTTATCTCACTAATGATGTGGAAGCTCGTGAAATCCCAGGCCATGTTTGTGTTGTGAATTTGGTTAATATTTACCTCCCTGCAAAATGTGTGAGTGTTTAGGTGACATATATGTATATTAAGGTTAGATATATGTCTATCTAGATATATGTACATACATATAGATAGGTAAATGGATCTTCTAAAAACCTGATTCTGCTGTGGTCTTGGATGGTAATATTTAAAACATTTTCCATTAGAGATGCTTATCTCTGCATTCATGTAAACATTGAGTAACTCCCTTCTTTCACCAACTGTATGTACAGAGAACTTTATCATGAATCACGATGTCAGAATGTTATCAAGCCAGAGGGCCACATGAAATCCAGACAGATAGAACTTGGAGGGGTTTTATGTAACTGACAAGAGGTCTAAGTCAAGGCCAACTAGAGAGAAACAGTGAATACCAAGCAGGAAATTCACAGCAATGCAGACTGAAATGATGTTGGCTGACATTTTACTCTTGCCCGTTCTGTGGGTGGCTTCTCTCTCCTTCACTCTCTGTTTGTCTCTCTCTCAGGGGAGAATGAAGCAGAGTTGGCTGTAGGTGGGAATCTCCCCTCCGTCCTGTTGTAAGCGATGGCCCCTGTCTGGTGCCTTCTTTGTCCCCACAAAGCCTATCTCTCTCCCTCTCCCACTCCACTGCTTGTCACATGCCCTGGAGAACCCCGTCTACCCCTGATATTTACCCCAGACCCTCGTTTCAAAAAGTGGTCTTTTCCCCAGGCACACACCTAGGGTTGGCTTCCCAACCACTCTGTCAAAAACCCAGAAGACCTGGAAATGGAAACTCACCAGAAACACAAAGACAGATTCATCAGTCTACTCTGGTTGCCCAAGTGAAGGACAAGTTAGCAAGAAGAGTTGACATTTATATTTATTAGTGAAGGGAATTCAAGTAATTGCACAATGCCTGAGCTTGTGGATGTTTGCTTTATAGTCTTGAGTCGGGTTTCTTTTTCCACCCCAGGGGAGGACTTTGGCCTGTGTGTTTCCTGAGAGCTGTACTAGGTTCTCAATGAGCGTTAGTTGCTGTGTGCCCCTCGACAGTGCTCGGGTAGGCATAGATCAGAGGAGTAGGTCACACAGATTCATAAGATTTGAACTGCTTTTCCTTTGGCTGTGAAATAATCCTTTAACCATCAGCTTTTAAATTTGGCCTTTTCAAAAAATATGATACCATATAAACCTTACTTAATCAAAAAGACATTTCTAGTTTAAAGGTATTTTTTTCTTTTTCTTTTTTATCTGAAAATGGGAAAGACTATCAAAAAGAATGAAACATAGTTTGATAAAGATGGACTGTGTGAAAGAAGTTTTTAGTTTTTGTTGTTTTGCCAATTTGGTCTAAGCAACTTTGCTTCTTGAGAAACTAAAGAGGTCTGAGGTTTTGGAATAGAGACTTTACCTTCTGTCTGCTCATGGGAAATTTAGAGTCATATAATCCCAGTCCAGCTTTGCAGAAGTATTGTAGGTCTTTTAGAGCTGTGTTGTTTTTATAGTCATTTATTTTTGTGTAACATTTTATGGATTACTAATTATCCACATATTTTTAAGAATCTTTTGAGTTAAGATGGTATGATAGTATTGTGTCCCTTTCATAGATTTGGTAACTGAGACCAAAGCAGGCTGAATGATAGACATGTATGAAATCATCTAGCTTGTTAATAACACAGTGGGATTCAAGCCTTGGGGCTTCAATGCTTTACTCACAGTGATATGTTGAAATAGATGAACCAAAATCCAGAGGACCAGGTCAGAATCCTGGTCCACCAGTTACTAGCTGTGTTAATCTGAGTGAACGATGAAACCTTTGTAGACTTCAGATTCTTCATCTGTAAAGGCATTTGAACTGTCCCTGTTCTTTTGTTCAGACTCAGATTCTGAGAAGACTAAAACGAGACCATTTTATTAATACAAAATACTGAATTTTAAGAGAATTCAGTGTCCTATCTGATGTCAGGCTAAGTGTCTTCTACCCTTCCTCTAACATGGTTAGGGAACCAGAAACAAAGAGAATGACTCAGGAGACGAAGGAGGTACCTGGTGACCACAACAGGTAGGCTGAATTTTTGAAGCCACCTGGGTGCAACTTTTATTGATGTGGATGATAAGACTGTTAAGAAACCTTTTTGAGTAATTGAATATCAAATTGAACCTGATAATCAAACATTGTTAATTTCCAAAGCCTTGAAATTTCTGGTAGTTGGTTCCCTTCAGGTTTGGAGAGTATCCATCTTAGCAAATTCCTGTCTGCCAGGGAGTGTCAGAGGGATTCTATCAAAACAGACAGATGCTCCCAGCTGTTGGAGGAGTCAGGACCAAAACAAGCCCCAGGCCCCTAGAAAGTGCAGCCAAGATCTGACTCCCTTCCTGCTGACTCTGGGCTCTTTTACAGGGTGATGTCCAGCGGACACTCATCCAAGTGGACTTTGGTGATGGCATTGCAGTGTCTTACGTCAATCTCAGCTCCATGGAAGATGGGATCAAACACGTCTATCAGAACGTGGGCATTTTCCGAGTGACCGTGCAGGTGGACAACAGTCTGGGGTCTGACAGCGCCGTCCTGTACTTACATGTAACTTGTATGTTATTACTGTTGTTGGCTTATGACATAGCTTAAATTTGTGTCCTTTTAAAATGTGATCCCGCATTTCTTATCCAGAAGAAACAGAGGAGTTACGTTTTAGCAGAAGTGGGGAAGGAAATGAGTCAGAGGGCAAAGTAGAGATAAAGTAAAAAGAAAATCCACGAGGGGAATCTGAGCCATCTTGGAATCTGAATTGCTTGAAATTGTAACTGCAGTGAGATTATTTCTTCCAGGTACCCCAGAGATATAACACCTGCATGTGGGCCTGAACCTGGGCAATTTTCAGAACGTCTCAGTTGAAACTTGGCATGAGTGGCCCCCCACCACCAGCTCTTTGGTTACAAATGGTCAGAAACAATAGAAATGCACAGTTCAATCAAACTAGCACAGGCAAAGGAATTGCTCCCCTAGCCACTTATTTCTGTTTTCCAAGTTATGTCTTGCTAAAAATCATCCTTTTAACATTTTCACTTCTTTTTTTTTCTTTTTCATGTGATTTCTGGGCTACTGTCTAAGGATGGTTTGGTATTCCAGAGAAGGTGATATAGAGGGAAAGAGTGTTAAGAAAGCTACCCTAGGAAAGAGTTCCAAGACATGCTGTAGCTTTTCCCATTGAGGAATCAGAAGGCCTGGCTGGATGTAATGAGATAACAACTAAATTATGTTGGGTATATTGTGTGTCATAAATATCGTATGCATGAAGTTGTCCCCCATAGTCCTCAGACTCATTTTGGTTCTTAGAAAAATAGTTTACATTAAAGTAATTTCTTTATATTAAGACTTAGTTCAAATTTCAAGTCCCCAGAGAAAGAGTATTAAGGCCTGACAATACTCTATACCTCTCCCCTGCACCTTGCCCAGGGAGCAAAATCAAGTAATGAAAGTAACATCTAGGTCTCTGTCTTTAATAATAAGAATAATATAAAAACTGTGTGAAAGGACAGGACTATTTAGGGATGCCCAAGAAACAGTGTGGTTGCTGAAGAGTCCAAATATATTACTTCTTCTCCATCTTTGCCTATTATACACTCATGGCTGGGGTTCTCTGAGGAAGCACACGCTCCCTTATTTGGGTCTAAACAGAGTTGGGCATGGTTCCCACTTTGCTAACTGTCTCCCCCACTTTGGCTACACTTTATTAAGCTCTTCCTCTGTATGCCAGGTAGGCTTTGCACTATAAGCTCTTTATGTGTATTATCACACTTCTCAAAACAATCCTATGAAGTAGAAGCAGTGAGAAACCCTGCTTTGCAAAGGACCACAGAGCTAAAAGTGAATTGTTTGAGGTAGCTGATGTACTACCTAACAGAGCCAGGCCCCAGACTCAGGCCTGCCAGTCTCAGGAATTCTAGTTCTCGATCACTATAGTTAGGGTCAGTGTGAGGGGTGGCTTGGGGCTGCAGGCACTATCTCCATCAGTAGATTCTCTCCCTCCCTACCTTGGTAGACATCCTGAAGAAACATGAGTGTTTAGGTTGGAAGTAGCTTCCTTGCTACACAGCTATGCAGGTTTAAGATGCATTGCACAGGTTCCCCTCCATCTTATATAGCCCAAGACACAATACCCCCTGTCCATCAGTGTTGAGGGCAATAAAAGGGATGATCATGAGAATAATCTAAAAATCTCTGAAGGTACACCACAAACAAACGTTAATTATTGGTAACCAAAAAATGACTTGTGACACAAATGACAGTCCATTTGCTGAGATGGTGGCCTTTCTAGTAGCTTATCATTTCCTACAACTTGTTCTGTGAGGGGGGATTTCTACTAGACAGCTACCCTCCTTGGGAAATGGAGCTGCAGTCCACTTCTCATGTATTTATTATGCATTCACCTCACTCCAGTCATGTACAACTCTGGACCTAGAAATCAGGAATGGCTCTGATCTCAGCTTCTCAGGGCCTCCCATTGAGTCCTCCCTGGCTCAACCTCCCTGACCCCCTGTGCACTTTTTCTCATTTGTATACATGATCAGATCCCTTGAGGGATCTACTGCTTCCCCTAAGGACCCTCCCCGATTTCCTAAATCCAGGGAAGGAAAGCAATAGATAGATGACCTCTGCTCAAGATTAAGGCCTGCCAAAGCCCAAGGCTTCTAAAAGAAATGAGTTTCTTTGTTCTTCTGCATTGTTTTTTCATTCCATCAACCTGGTTGATCAGGTAAAATAGCAGGAGATGATTTGTGATTGAATGTTTGTATTCTGACTTTAATCTTTCAGACTCCTCTTGGGTGATGTGGTTGGGTAAGCCCACCTCCTCATATTAATGGAACCCCTTTCTGAGCCTGGCCTTGGGGACGAGAATTTACTCTTATATATAGATTGTGTTAAAGCAGGATCACATTTAAAGCTGTTTGTAGCTCACATTCCCATAATGCCCACACCTCAGCAGGGTCCACAGGTTCTGACACGTTAGCTCAGCACCTCTTCTAAAGGGTCTGGGGTGCTTTACTATGCCCTTAAACTAATTTTGTCTGTCTTCACATCTGTACCGTAATAAATGACTTAGGCCTCTTCTTTCAGGTAGAGAAAAACAAAGATTTGGAGAAGCCCTCCGATTTTGGCACTGTTTTACAATGAAAGGAAGTCACAATAAGAACAGCACTGAGTCACACTCCCAAACTTCTAATGCCTGGGAGGTGTAGTAAGTGATTTTTAGTGCCTCAGTGCAGGTGGGGGACAGAGTTGGCTTTGTGAGAGAAAAGTTTGTAAAAGTACTAGACAGAGTTTGACATGCTGTTTAAGTCCAAATGCTAGTCATATTACTCTGTCTCACTGAACCTAGGTTTTTTTTTATCTATCAAATGGAAGCACATCTTGTTCTCAAAAGATCTATCAAGCAGTACCCTGTCAACTAACAACATTTGGTTTTCCATCTGAGCTACAGAACTAGCCACAAAGCTTGCTAACCTCCTCTCTGCCTCTGACTCACTGACTCCCCCATCGGTCAACTCCAGAAAACCCATTTCTTGTCTTACATACACATTCTCTCCACTCTCCAGTGCAGAAAGGTGATTTTATTCCAAATCAGAGGTTTTTCAATATGGGTTTGCAAAGGTCATCAGAAACAAATGGAGCCCATGTTCCTGCTTTAATGCATGCAGGAATGGGCCAGCCGCTCTCATGGAGCGCCTGGGTAATTTGTTGAAGGCTGACAGTTGGAAATTCCTTGGGGATAGTATTCACTGTGCTCTGCTGTTTTGCAAACTAATGAGACACGTGCTGCGGCCAGCATTGCCTTCAGCTGGATGGGGCAGAGAATTTAGAGGGCATGCAGATTTTTGCTCAGAAAGCTGCCCTATCACAACCATCTTGCAGGAAAAAAAAGAAAATTGAAGACTCTGCAAACTTGCAGGATGGGAGGTGAAAGTAGATGAGGTGGATGTTCCTCAAACCATTTCCTTAACTGCTCCCTTACATAGGAGCAATTTGCAGATATCTCTCTGGCCCCACCTTAGGGTAAAGTTATCCATATGGCTTGAAAAAACATGTGGCTTTGCAACTATTCATGCCATCATTATATTGACCGGCAAATCAGAACAGGTTTTTGTTTGGTTTTTTTTTTTTTAAATGTGGTTGAATGAGGCACCTGCTCAGAATTAAATAGTAATTTTCTTTTTCTGGGTTCTATCCCTAACCTACTAAATTAAGATAATAGGAAATGTAGTATCATAGTGTGCTTTGAACACATTAGTATGCTTCTTATATATGCTGAAGTTTGAGAAAGTCTGATTTAGGAATATCTTCCTTATAGTTCAAATCCCCTTTACTTCTTCTAGTGTCTTTTTAAAAATCATTTCAGATAAATAAGAATATGACATATTTGCAATATTTAATTAAATATTCAGAAGTCTTCAGGACATAAATGCTAGAGGGAGATCACAGCAGTCAGTGTGCGCGTACACACACACACACACACACACACACACAAAACACACACACAAAATGTTCAGTCTCACAGACATCAGCTGTTTCCTGCAGCATGGGAGGCAATACAAGAAAATGATAGGGAAACCCAATTCACCCAAGTAATTCCTAATTCTCTCAACCATCTTGCCAGGAATATTCATATGGAGTGATGCAGCGCCACCTGCTGTCCCTTTTGTGCATCGCAGGCACCTGTATGCTAGAGCAGCATCTACCAATTTGTTTAGCTCTTTGAGCGGAACCATCAACTGGGGACTTCCATGGGGTGGAATTTTACTCTGTGGCTCCTTTAGGGAAGACTTCACCCTCTGTTCAGAACAGAGATGCTTAATGGTTAGGGTTCTGGACAGCAAAACCCAGGTATTTTATGCCCATGAAAAGTAGGTAAAGGCAAGAGGCCAGGCAAATCTGAAAAATGTCACACTTTTATGGAGGTATAATGTATATACATGCAAGTATAAACTTATACAAGCCCATCTATATGTACTTCAGAGCCTACAAGGCCAATGTGCTGTGTGTCCTTGAACCCTGATGAACCTGCTCGGCTACACATTTCCCTCCATCTTTCCACTTAGCTGTTCTTGCGTCCTTGCTGGTCGGCTGACATGGAAAGCACATCTTCTCCTCAAGGTCTTTATACTGGAGCATCACAAACAGACACTTGGTATAATCTTTCACTCTATCCAGGCCACTGTTCAAACATCATTTCTTCTGAGAAGGCTTCTTTAACCACTCCATCAAAATTAGCCCTGCTTTATGTTTTCAATAACTTTTTCCCTTAAAATTACCTAAGCTTATTAAGTGCTAAATATCTCTGGGACCTAAGATAATACTCAATACCTAAAAGTACTGTTTAGTTAGTTTTTTCATCACTGTGACCAAAGGACCTGGCAAGTACAGTGTTGAGGAGAGGAAGTTTATTTGGGGCTCATAGTTTCAGAGGTCTCAGTCCATAGACGGCTGACAGCTCTGGCCCAAGATGAGGCAGAACATCATGACAGAGGAAAGTAGTTCAGGATCTGGCAACAAGGACACGAGAGATATTGACTCCCCAAGGTCAAAATATAAACCCCACAGGCTCACCCCAGTGATCTACCTCCTCCAAGCATACCCTACCTGCTCAGAGTTACCGTCCAGTTAATCCATATCAGTGGATTAATTCACTGATCAGATTGCATCTCCCAATTCTACCATTCCACATCTGAACAATTCTTGTATTGTCTCAGACATCAGCTTTTGGGGGATACCCCATATCAAACCATGACAAGTGCTTAAGAACTATTGATTGAATGAATGACTGTGACTCACTAACAAGGTGTCCTATTTGTCATTGACACAATGACAGGGAGAGCATCACAGAGGAGGTGATGCTGGAACTGAAACCTGAAGGCTGACAGGGCCGTGAGAAAGGTGTATAAGCACAGGCCCTGCAGAGAGCAAAGGTGTGCCTGCCGGGGGAAAAGTGTGAGTGGCAATGGCAAGATCTGCACAATCAATGACGGCAAGAACAAGGGGCATGTTCCAAAGCCTGGAGCACACTGGCACAGAGCCCTTCCTGTGTGCCTCTTTCCTGGGCAAGCCTAACTCAGCCCCAAATATAGTGTGTTCCATGCTTACCAGGCAGATTCCCACTCACATGCTCACACACACAGGCACACCTACACACACCTTTGAAATGCAAAAATAATAAAGAAAAATTACTTGTGGAATGATTTGGGGATTTGCCTACTTCTCACCCCAATATGATTCTCGGCAGGTCCCCATGATTCTGGTTTGTCACCAAGGCTATAATCTCTTGGAAAGACCTTGCATCTCCCTGTGAAATCTTGTGTGTTCATTTAAGGACGTCATAAACTACTTGTAAATTTTTTTAACTTTCGCACATCTGTAACTCAGGTTATAGACCTGGAAGTAAGATCTGTAAATACAAATGACATTGTTTGCAATATATTTCTGTTCTCCAAAGTGGTGAGAGCACCAGGCACTGCCCTTAGGGAAGGTGGCTGTGATGTTTGCGAGGCTTCTGAGTAAATATGCGTTCTCTCAGAGCAGGGAAGGCAGAGCAGCGGAAGCTCTTCCCTCTCCATGGCCCCTCTTTGTCTTATGTCTTAGGTCCCTTGGAGCATGTGCACCTATCTCTTCCCTTTGTCACCACAAAGAACAAGGAGGTCAATGCAACTGCGGTGCTGTGGCCCAGCCAAGTGGGCACCCTCACTTATGTGTGGTGGTATGGAAACAACACGGAGGTGAGTCTGCCTTCTGTACAGGGCTAGTGACTGAGGCTCGGCTTATGCTGGCGGAAGCCAAACAGAAGGGAATATGGCTTATGAATGCAAGAGTTCAGGGGGAGCCGTAGCTTCAGGGCCAGCAGGCGGTCTGTGTTAAGTATCTCATTACAAAGAGGCAACCCATATCCATTACAACCCCCTCCCTACTGCCGTATAAATGCATGTACACACACACACACACACAATGACCTCACATCCTAAATCAGACACGTCCTTTCTTTAGGTCAGCTTCATCTTTTATGTTTTCCGTAAATATTCCTGGTACTCAAAAGTCAGCAATAATTTTAAAACCAGTAGAGACCTAAACCTTCATTTACTCTTAGTCTTTCCTTTTGCAGATGAGAAGAGTGAGGCCGCTACAGCAGAAGTAGCTTCCTCCAATCTCTTCTAGGTGCTTCATAGAGAGGCAAAATCCCAGGCCTTCTGCTCCCTTTATTCATTTTTCTTTCCTGCCCTCCAGGCTGCATGGTCTTTGTCAGTTTTGAACTCATTCCACTCTCAGAAGATTAAATGCTTCCAAATGTCAGTAAGGTAGTGGGATTAAGGCCCAAAGCATCCCTTCCCAATAGGGCACTCAGATGAACCTCCCTGGACAGAGACGCTCTATCATCTTCCAAGAGTTACATTCACTCCGTGGCTTTGCTCTTCCAATGCTATCCACCTCATTTTAGTAAAAACGTGATTTTCTTTGAGACCTGAATTTTGGCTTTAACTGGAGACGTAGCTGTGCACATGCAGGGAGGAGAGCTCTCCTGCACCTAGACCTGCTGCAAGCCTGATAGGGAAAGAAGCTCTCACCCCCACTGCTGACACAACAGAGTACAAAGGAAGCTCCTCGATTTCCTCTGAAGCCATGCATGCAAATGTAGCCCATGGGCCCACTGTCCACAGTGGGAAAGGAGAAATCAATGCTATTTGCCTGAAAGCTGGTATAGACTGTGAAAGCACCGAACAACTTTCTTCTCTGCCTCCTATTGTTTTTTTTTTCCTTAATTTTAATATAAAACAAAATTCTCAACCAACCCTATTAAAAATAATTCTTATGCTGGACTTTAGTCTGCCCTCCACCATACAGGGAATTAAATGAATTTTGATTTTAGAACTAATTAAGATGGGAAAGAAATATTTGTGAGTAGTGAGTCATGGGAGGTCAGCAGATTAATAATTTTTTCTTCTAGAAACTTGGCATCTGCTTATGTTACAGGTAGCACTCCTCCAATACTTTTTTTTTTTTTCTTGAGTCCTGAAACCACAATCCCATAACTACTTATTTTCACGGAAGCTACTTCCAGGAACCTGTTGATGGCGCTTCTCACAGGAAGCCGCCACACCTCCCACCCCTACCTATTGTCCAGTTTAAGTGTCCAAGGTTGCTGTGTTCCATTGGAATTTCATATTAATAGTAGACCCTAGAGATAAATGTTTGGCAACGTATAGATTTTCTGTGGCTGCTATTAAGTTTGGATTAATAAGAGATCCCCTTTCTTGTTTGATTTGAAAGTGTCCTTGGATTAAAAGACGTGCTTGATCAAAATAGATTGTGAAAAAAGAGAGACATGTATCCCATCAACAAGAAAGACCTGTTGATTTTCCAGTCCAGAGTCAGGATGATACCAGGAGAGAGGTGTCCAGTCCCTCCAAAATGGATAGAATCACATGGGGCCATTGTTGCAATAGACAGCCTCCCCTCTGGCCTGCATTTCAGGTGATGGGGATGCATAGAAAGTTCCATGCTAGTGTACCAGGAAGAGCCCCTGCAGAGTTATGGGACCAGCTGGTTCACTGCTGTTTCAACTTTAACTTTAGCAGCTTTCTGCTTGCTCTGTTTCCCATTTATTATAGCCCTTGATCACCTTGGAGGGAAGCATATCATTCAAATTTACTTCAGAAGGAATGAACACCATCACAGTGCAGGTCTCCGCCGGAAATGCCATCCTGCAGGACACAAAGACCATTGCAGTGTATGGTGAGTGCCTGTCTTTGCTGATCTGTCCCTGTCCCCATGCTCAGATGAGGATGTATGGTACCATAGCATTGGGAGTCCTTCTGACTTAGACTTTCACCTAGACAATCGAGAAAGAGCTGAGATGATTCTGGTCTCCTCCTTTAGGGAAATTTGATTCACCAACAAAACTGTGGCCACAGGACCCAGAAGGAGTTTGTTCTGTGTTTGTTTCTTTTTTTCTTTCTTTCTTTTTTTTTTCTTAAGAGGAGAGAGAGTTTATTTTTTGAGTTTTCGGTGGACACAACATCTTTATTTTATTTTTATATGGTGCTGAGGACAGAACCCAGTGCCCTGTGCATGCCAGGTGAGCACCTTACTGCTTGAGCCACATCTCCAGCCCTGTTCTGTGTCCTTGAAGTTGGTCTGAAGCACTTAGACTGTTGGCTCACTCACCTCAGGTGGAGCAGGCTGGGTTTCATTATGAGTAAAGCCGGTTCATTTCACTTGAGATGCTGGAAGCATTTGAATAGCTAAAACCAGTTCTAAAAGAAAAGAGCTAATGCCGCAGCATTTTTTGAAAGTTCAACTTTAAGAGAAATCTTCCATTATCAAATTACTTTTAAAAATCTCTTTCAAAAGTCAGCATTTAAAAAAAATACAAAAAAACCCGAACAAATAAAAAACCCTCTACTCGACTAAAAGCAAAGCAAAGGAAGGGTCATAATAAGTGGATATCACTCTTAGCAGTAGACTGGCTATTGAACAATCTGATGTACAGGACAATTTTGTGATCAAGGTGGGAAACTGAATGTGGTCAAAGCATCAGAAAATGCTGAAATGGAAAAGTGTGATCATTGCTTGGAAATGGGATATAAAAACAATACATCCAGATTGATACCATTTTGGTAAGTTTTTTTTTTTTTTTCCTGCATAGAAAGCTATTCAGGTGGATATGAACCAGGTGTTTTCAGTAGAGGGTAAAAAGGCAAACATTTAATATTAATATGGAAGGGGTTCATATGCATCACAGATTATTTGGAAAAGAGGATTTAAATTTAGGTTAGGAAAGTATATGCTGTGCCAAAAGAGAGAACAAGAAAGAAAGAAAGGCCGAGAAAGGGCAGCAGGACCCCAGTTCTGTAAATTAATTGATGCTGATGAGATAATTTGGGACTTCTTTCTGTGGAGAGTCAGGTTTTGTTTTTCAGTTCTCATCTTGCCAGTTTGATGTTCAAAACCTGAAAATCATTTGTAGGCCACTTTAAGCATGTCTGAGGACCCAAGGGCCAAGGACACTATTCCATGCATGGCCGGCCGGGAATTAGATTTCATGATTTCTCTTCTCTCCCTTCCTCCTGAAGAGACTTGATCAGTCCAGATAGTAACAGGAAGAATACAAGGGCTGAGAGTTTCCTAACTAGGCCCCATCAGTGAGTATGGCCTCTCTGCCAGGTGGCCATAGAGTGGCTGTGTGCAGTGGGGAGAACTTTTGCTTCTCTTTCCTCCCCCACCTCTTTTCTTGGTCCCAGGAATGCATTTAATCTTCGTATCAAGCCTACTACAACGCAGGTGATATTATTAGTCATTTTCTCCTGGAGGTAAATAACTTGCCCCACTTAGTAAGAGGTAGAGTTGGACTTCCAACCCAGACCACCTAGTCCCAGGGCCCATGGTCTGAAATCACCCTGATTGACTGACTTTGGTTTCTTTTCCATCGGATGCTCTTTTTCCTCTCTCTGCCCCTTCTGGATGTCACAGGCTGCACTAATGGTACTCAGCAATTAGCCTGACAGATGTCCTCTTGGTTAAGTGTATGGGTAGCCTCCTCATTAGAATCACAAAGAAAACCTTAAATCTGGAGGGGTTTTGGCCTTTTCTTATCAGGTGCCATTTTACAGATAGGAACTTGAGATCCAAATATGGATAACTACTGGTTTAAAGTCATTTCTGCTATTTAATGACAGATCGATCCAGCAAGGTCATGGTGAAGGTGATAATAACTAACATTGATGAAGCACTTACTCACCACCACCTGTATCTGTTCTAAGCACTTGATGTATATGATCTGTTTTATTGAATCCTTTGAATAGACAAGAAAAAATCTGTAATTATCTCTGTTTTACAAATAAGCAAACATGAGATAAGTGTAATCAATAAACAGCCTAAGAATTCTGAACCCAGAGGACAAGTTTCTGTGCACCTTCTACCCCACTGCTGTTCCTTCTTCCTCTTTCTGCAGTTTCCTTAAAGGAATCATCCGAGGGTGACTCACTTTACATAAAATGCATTCTCTCTCTCTTCATTAAAGATTTCAGCAGAGGAAGTGGTCTCCCCCTCCTTTAACCAAATTCCTGAGCCACCAACCATCCTTAACTCATCTTCAATCCAATGAGTTATCCAAGGTGTCCTACACATGATTTGGAATTTTTAGTGACAAGTGTGACTTATTAAGGAAGAATCACACCAGACAGAATTAAACAGGCAGGATTGAACTCCACTGAAACAAAAGGCAGAAGATCCCAACATGCTGGGATTAGCTAATAGGAAAGTACTGGAGGATATTGAGGAGTACATGTAGTTATCAGTGTGATTAGTCCTCTGCTTGAATGAATGACCCTTTGGGGGGAGTTAGTTTCCCATCCTCCCTCATAGCCAAGGAGACAGGGAAACCTTTATTTCTTGATGATAATGAACCCTTTCCTGAGTTGTAGCAGATTAGAATCTTTAGCACCTCAGTGGGGCAGAGAAAGAAATTACAGCTGCAAGTTATTTAGAGTAAGTGCTCAAGAAAAGGGAGGTCAGGGGCCTCCTGTTAGACACCTGTCTAAAGCTTAGTCAAAGGGAAGAGGATATCATTATGGTCAGAGGAAGAAGGCATTCCACAGAGAAGTGGATGGAGGGGCTGGAGGTGCAGCCCAGTAGCAGATGCTTGGCCAACATGTATAGCATACAGGAGGCCCTGGGTTCAATCCCCAACACCACACATACACAATAAAACAAAATTTGGCTACCCGGAGTAACCCCCAATAGAATGAAAGAAAGAAAATCTAGTTTGCATTATTTCCATTAATTTGCTCCAGGGTATGGGTTTGCCTTTAAATAAAAAATGCAAATGCTCTTTCAGCACCTGCAAAAGAGCTATATTTCTGGTGTTTGCCTGAAGTCCTCCCACAGGCAGCCCCTGTTTATTGAATAAATTCAGCCACACCATCACCACTTCCCAGCCGTCATCATGGAGGCAGCTGTATCATCCATGTCCTTTCACTAAGGTGAACACTGTCCCCTGTAGATAACTCTCTAGAGCTTGGTGAGAGGTGCAGAGAAAGTTAGAGTGACATAAATTTATACCATCAGAGCTGCAAAGTTACAACTCAGTGGGTGCATCCTCAGTGCCACGGTTTACCACACTGCTAATTAACATGCATTTCGTTATTCTCCATCAGAACTGAATCAGTGATATTCGCCTAGGTGACCAGTGACTCATAAAATAGTCAAGCTTTGAAAAATATGTCTTTGGAATCAGGTTACTGCCATAAATTCACATCTTATAATGTAAGCATCTTCAAAGCATGTGTTTGATAACCCATCAGCAACATTAGGAAGTGCACGAGGGGGATTTTATGTTTCCTGAATTTATAATTGATACCAGTGACATCGCTTAGCCCCAACTGAAACCCAAGGACATGCTTAAAATAAGGACTGTGTACTGAAGAAGTAAACATAGAAATAACAGAGAGCCTTTGCTATAATTTAATCATTTATTTATTCAATAAACTTTTACTAATTAAATGTTCCAGAGATAATAATTGAAAGCCTACTATGTTCTAGCACTCTCTCACAGCCAGGAACATAGTCCCTGTTCTTAATCATTTTACATTCCAGTTAGGAAGACATGTAGTGAAGACAAATTAAATAATATTAGGTATAAAGAAGACAAACAGGATCAGAGATGGAGGGACTTGAGTCTGGTGAACAGGAGGCTGCCTGAGGTCAGTTGGTCAGAAAGTCTGCTAGCAGACTGAACAATGAGAAGAGCTACATGCTGTAATGTGGAGAGGCAGAGGTGAGCTGGGGTAGGAGAGTAAGTCTACACCAGGGTGTGGGGGAACAGGAAGGCTTGGTAAGAATCTAAACTTCACTGTGGAGTCACTCACAGGTTGTAGGGGAGAGCTTACCTGGGTGTGCCCTTTGGCAAACACTGTCCTGTGTTAAGGTGTAGAAGCCATAAAAATGCACCCTAGAAACTGCCAACTCTGGGAAGCAAAACTGACAAGCCCTGGATGCTGTGCTCCAGAATTCCTCGCTGTCGTGGGCCTGGCTGCTGCTTCTAGGGCTGGGTCCCAGCCAGTGATGAGTGTCTCCGGGGTACTGAGGCTGGCCCATTCCTGGGACGCAGGGGACTCCTTTGCAGGTCAGCTTTGGTTCAACATCTCCCAGCCATCTTGCTGAGCCTTCTGCATGCGGCAGGGCAGTCACCAGCCCTCTTCCTCTCTCTCACAGCCCTGCAGGCCTGTGAGCTGATGGCTCTCCATGCCTCCCCTGGGTCCCTCCTCAATTTCTCCCAAAGATGATTCTGTTCATAAAATCTTTGTTTGTTTAATCCCCAACCCATTTCCTGGAGGATGCAGATGAACCCAGGCCTAATTCAGGGGTGACACAAAAAACAAACACAGTCCTCAACATAAGGAGCTTAAAATTCCTTTCAATGAAACTTCTTTGCAGACAAAAGATAAACTAACTATAATAAATAAAAGTATGTAATTATGTAACTATTGTTATACAATCATATGATAAAAGTATGTGAAAAACACAGTAGTTTCATTAAAAAATTAAAATGTTTGAGGTTTGGTAGAAAGGTCAGTCGGGAAAGCTTAAACTAGAGCTTGAAAGCTTTGTGGAAAGACAGTGGGGTGAATGGGCATTCCAGGTAGAGGAAGAGGACAGGCAAAGGCACTGGGGTCATAAGTATATCATGTGTTCAGAGCCCCAAGGTCAGTTAGTATCCAGGAAGGCAAAGTATGGAACTAGGGATAATAGTCAAAGTCTATAGAGCTAGGCGTGGGCCAGAGTCCTAGAATTTGGTTTATAAAGTCAGGAACTAATGAGATACCAGGGACAGGAATAGTAAATTTGCTTTCTAGAAGGATCTCTCTGGTGAGTGTGAAAGGAGAGGACCGTCCATGAGGGCTTTGCATCAAATACAAAGTTTATGCTGCTTGACTAAAGTACCTGACTTCCAGTAATCCACCTGCTGTTGTATCCCCAGAGGAATTCCGCTCTCTTCGCTTGTCCTTTTCTCCAAACCTGGATGACTACAACCCGGACATTCCTGAGTGGAGGAGGGACATCAGCAGAGTCATCAAAAAGTCCCTGGTGGAAGTGAGTGCCAAGAGTTCTTCTCTCATTTGGACCCATTTTCTATCTGTCCTTGGAGAACTTTATGGAAGAACATCTAAGAAGGGACAGGAAAGAGATGGAGCCACAGGAAGCTAGTTCCAAGGTGTGGTGTCATCGGTGAGCCCTCACATGCAGGCCTGTGGCAGGCACCAGGGTAAAGAGCAACCGTGAGAGTCACGAGGTGCTTGTCCCTCACAAAGTTGATTCTGCTTAGACAGAGTTCACGATGGATGAGGCCTTTAGTGTAAGATGAGCCACTGTGCATAATAATGGAGGGGCATACGCCCCGAGTGTCCTCGTGGGCAAGTGTAATTACTAAGAGCAGCCTGGGTGCCAGCCCCACCACTATGTGCGGTGAGGACTCATACCTGATGGTGGGTCACATGTCCTGCTTCTCTTAAAGACATTTCCCTCCTGTACCAGTACCAAAAGGAAGCTATTACTATTTTCTTTTCATAGATGAGGCAACTGAGGTTCAGAGAAGTTAGAAGACTTTCATAAACTCTCACAGCCAATAGGTGACAAAGCTTCATAACTGAAATGAAGGGCCTGAGTCCAGTGTCTAGGGTTTTGTAATGCAACATGATCTCCTGAGGTTTCTAGGAGCATCCAAGAGGGTACACTTTATCCCTCCCTGAGCAGATGTTCCTGAATAGGGGGTAAGACACCCTTTGTGGGAGTACCATCTTCCCCGACCTACTCCACTTGCAGGAGTGAGCACAGTGGGATAGCAGCTCTGGGGCTGCTTGGACTAGGTGCACAAACCCAGGACGTTAGGCACGAGCTGTCTTTTTCCTGAGGTTCTGAACCCACACAGAAATCCAGTTTAAGTTTCTGTATATCCTGCTCCCAACACGTTTCCACTGATGGGAAATGGTGATGTAATAAGACATTCAGAGAACCCTGGTCAGAAAAGAGATCCCGTATCAGCCTCTCAGCATTCCAGTCCTCACACCATGACCTTTATGACATTTATTTAGCACTTAAAATATCCTAGACCCTCCCGTCAGTGCTTCATACTGTTTAATGTTAAATACCAAGGATAAGCCTATGAAGCTTGTACTCCTTTTACAGGTATAAGAGGCGTCACGGAACTTGCCCAAGGTCATGCCGCTACAAATTCAGGCTCAGACCTTCAAGGCTAGAATCTCCATTTTGTGGTTTCCTACTGTTCCACAGTACTGCTGTCTATTGTCTTCCTTCAAGGAGAATCGGGGATGGAAGCCATATTGGGGTGGAGAGGGGGGATCTTCATGTGTCTCCTGGTAATTGCAGTCCAGCTCTGTCTCCGTGGCTTCATCAGGCATGCCATTATTGAAGCTTCAACACTGTGGCTACCAGGAAGAGCAGCTACTAGACTAAGGACTTTCTGCCTTTGGAGCCATCTGTCCCTGGAGTGACAATTGGTTTCTTTCTCCTGCTATTCAAGCGAGATGACTTACAACTTTTCATGAACCCACAGCCCACCTGGTTAACTCTGCAACCTTCTAGGGACATAGGACCCCCTAGGGACCTAAGTATCCCAGGCAATAATCCAAACCCACCAGGTGATTGTGGGCACCAGCTCAGGCACCAGCTCAGCAGTGATTAGCCTTCTGGACTGATTTCTCTTCACATTATCTAGAGGTCAGATGCCCTGGGCCGCCTCCTTCCCACCAGCTGTCCAGTAAGCCAGAAACCACTGCTCATCAGTATTCCTAAGGCTGCTGCATATTATAATCAGCTAAACAAGAATAAATCTGTTGCTCAGCATCCTTCGAGACAGGGTGGTGGTGTGTGTGGGGGGGGTGGTAATATCTTTTAGTACCCAAAACTCTCCAGTTACTCCATCCCAGTAGGCAGCTGATCCAGCCTGTGGTCCCCTGGAACCCTGTCTTTGAGATCAGCAATTACACTTGGCTACTTTCCTAAGTCTTAAGGGACACATTGTCAAGTGTGCCCTCACAATCCCTATAAAATGTACAACTTAGAGTCGGTTTATTGGCAGTTTTCTTCCTATTCATTTATGTGACAGAATTTGGTATAAAATTAGTGGTCCATTCCTCATCAAATTGGCTTTTGCTATTGACACATCGTGATGAAATCTTTAATTAAATGTCATTCAGGAAGCATTTTTGTTATAATGAGGATGATTTAATTTAATCTCTGAGTTTACAATCTAATAGGGGCATTAAACAGCATGTGCTCAGCTGTAATGGGAGCTGGTGCTTGTGTGTGTGTCAGGAGAAAGGCGGCCTAGAGTTCAGGTTACCATCACAGGCTTCACCATGAAATGCAGCTTCATAAGCATCACAGCCTCTTCCTAAATGGCTTTGAGCCACTATCTAACTTGCCCTCAACACCCATATTTCCTGGGGTGGAGACAAGGACACATCCCTAGATCCTGGTTCAGGAGAGACTTGTCTTAGCTGCTAGGGAGCTGTGGGCAGAGGCTTCAGCTGCCTTGTCCTGGATCATGTCATCTCACAGGGTAGCTCCAGTCGAGTGATGGACAGGTATGGTTATGCACACAAAGTCCTGGCCATGTCAGCCCAACCTACAAAAACTCTGAAGGCCAGCCTGTCTCCCCACAGGTCCTTTGAGGCTGTCACTGGACCTACATGGCTGCTCAGTTTCTCCCGTGTCCATGCCTGCTAACCTACCCTACCCCAGAGGTGTTGTTCTCAAGCTCTTCTTACTAAGTTCCCTGAACACTAAACTCAGAGTGAGCATCCTGAGGCACCAACCTGTGATGTGATTTTTTTTTACCATCCAAGTAAGGTGGAACTATACTTGCTTGCTTTATTATTTATTTATTTTGCATAAAACAATATCTATAGGTTACTTAGCAAAATTCCAGGCACACGACGAGGAATCAAATGCATAGAAAATTTGTGACTACTTCAAAAAAGGTAGCTCCAAGACAGTCACCTACTTGAGAAACTAGGGACCGATGTACTGAAATGTGTGGATTTGTAAATGACTCATGAAAGGTAAGCAGAGTTCTATCTGCAAACAGAGAGAGAAGACATCCCGAGGGAGGTGGCAGGCACACAGAGAAACACAGGTAAAACTTGATGGGATGCACATAAAGATTGAATTGGGATTTCAGTGGTGGATGTTTAAGTGAGAAGGAACCAGTAGGATCATTAGTGTGGAAGAGGACTTGTCAGGGTCTCATAGGATGATTGCATGTAACAGAGTCAGGAGGGTGTCATACTGGAGGTGAGTGAAAGGCTTCGGGCTAGAGAATCTGGGAAGGGCCTACTTCCTGTCACCTTAAAGATAGAATGAAAATGGAGGGGGTGGAATGGAATGGCAAGTTCTTTTTTTTTTTGACATATTTGTTGGAAGTCCCTAGTGAAACAGCCAAGCAGTGTGTTCTGACTGACCATGAAGAGAGAAGATGGGATTATGACTGCTGATCCTAGAACTGTGCAGAGAGAGGGATTGGGGGACACCCTGGGATATAAGCCTAAGGGAAAGCTAGAAAAAGGCAAAGAGGAAATTGAGTGATATCTCTAATTTTAAGAGAAGCGTGAGCACAGCAAGTGAAGGGCTCAGAGTGCTTCATGGAGCAGGACTGGCCATCAGCTTCTGGTACTGGACAGAAGTGAACAGGAGCCCCTGAGGGCTGTCCTACTTGGGTTGATAATTAGAATATGACGGGTGGATTTGAAGAGTATCTCCACTTGGGTGACGAAGAAAGAAGCTGGGATAGCAGGGATGATGGCCTAGGGAAGCAGATAAAGAAGTTAGTGAGGGTCCCTGTTTTCTATTTAAGGAAGTGTAGGCAGTGAGAAGATAAGTGATGGGTGAGTCTCACAATGGCGGAGCTGGGAAGAAACCTCTGTGGCTCTCTCTGGAGTCTGCACTTGTGATCCAGGGGTGCCTCTCCTGTGCCTTCCTGCCAAGAGCACCCAGGCCTCTGCCTTCATGTCCCCCACATACTTCCTTGGGTCTTCTGCCTCAGCCCACACCCCAGCTGAATACCTGGTTCCTTTTCATCATTTTCTGCAGGACTCACCCGAGCCTCTCTTTCTCAGGCCACAGGAATTCCAAGCCAGCACATCCTGGTGGCAGTACTGCCTGGTTTACCCACCACTGCCGAGCTCTTTGTCTTGCCTTACCAGGATCCAACAGGAGAAAACAAAAGGTCACTGGAGGATCTGGAGCAGGTAAGTCGCCTAGCAACCATTTTCAGCTTCTGCTTGCAGTCTGGGTCACCCCACTGCTAGTTCCACCATCACAGCCGCTCTGAGGGGTTCTGGGGAGCAGGATCTAGGAGCACAACCTCTTCTGGGGAGTCTTCAGCTTTCTGGTTCTCCATTTCTCAGTCACACACTGGTGGCCCTAACTGTAGTTTCACCAAATCAACATGTACAGGACTGAATTGCTCATACTGCAAAATACCCGACAGCATTTATGATTAGTTAGAGAAATCTATGTGCATAGGCATGAAGACATGCCCAAGACATTATGAGAAAAAAGCAAGTAGCTGATTGACACATGGACAAGAAGCCCACTTAGAAATTACTTGACTTCTTTCATTTTGAGCGTCGTGGGAGTCTAATGACACCTGTTATAAAAGCTACAGCTTTGATTCAAACATTGATCCTTTTATTATCACTGTGCTAAGATGATCTGATTTGTATTCACGATTGTGTGATATCTGCTCTAGAGCTCCTCTTCTGGCTATGTGAAGGTTCACCTTCTCTTCATTTTGTTCACTTCTGGAGTCTTACTGTGTGTGTGTGTGTGTGTGTGTCTCCTGCCCTCTTTGGTCATTTTGTTTTCTTTCTCATCCTTTTAACTTCAAAAGGTTCTCTTCTTCTGTATTGAGGAAGATGTTTTTCTCCTTTATCCATTCAACTGAAATGATTAGTCTTGGTCTGTTGTTCTCATAAAAACCTAAGGATTTGGGTTTCTCAATTCTTCCAGGAACATAGATTTAAAAAGGGATTCCTCTCAACCACTAAATAAGCACTGGATTTGGCCCCTCAAGAACTTGGAGCTTTTTAATTTACTTTGAATAAACCCATAATCCAGTCCCATGATCTCTAGTCTTCCAGGTTGGCCTACGAACTACAATACCCTTACTAACCACAACCCCAAATTAAAGCTCAGCCCACCTCTGAGCATATATTCTCTTTTGAGCTGCTACTTTCTCACCCATCAGAAAAATTGCCTCTCGAATTTTCTCTGTATCTAAGTCATGAAGAACATAGCTGTCCCAGAAGTCCCGGATGAACCCATTTCCTAGCCAGATGCAATCAGAGAGCAGGCGGCAGGTAACCTGTTGGATTTGCATCTGACCTTGCCCCCTGCCATGCTCAGCTTCCCATTATATTCTACAAATTATTATCTGCACTGTAATGTAATAGGAGAAAGAATGAATTATTTCTTACCACAGAATGCTGAGAACCTGAGGGGGAAGTTAATCCTTATCCAAGTTCTTTAGATATGGACATTTGCAGCTGTTCCTTTTCTGGAAATTTTAGGAGTTTTCTATGAAATCCAGATTATAGTTATTTTAAGTATGGGAGAGAGTCCAGAGATAGAGCCAGATATTTTCCCAGGCATGACATCATCCATGCATTTCTGTGTTTCATACTGCCTCCCCCCTTTTTTTAGTGTAATATTTTCTCAATGATTCCTTGAGGGGAAACATGGAAAGAAGGGTCTATTTGTTAAACATGTTTATGCAGAATGTATCTTGCTTTGACTGCCGGTTTTTTTTTTTTTTTTTTTTTTTTTTTACTTCTTTCCCTCTCTTCTCTGTCTCTTCTGGGTGCTTCCTTCACAGAGGCACACAGGTTGCTGAGGGAAGGTACTCAGGCAGCCTGAATGAGTCATTGAAAAACCATTTTATCAGAGATCTTAAGGCAGCTGACTCATTTGAAGAAAGACTGTGCGACATAGCACCCAGCACCCATGGGGGGGACATCAGCCGTTTGGAAGAAAGATCACAAGTTTAGAGAAATATAAACCAGGCTTCTAGTTTCAGCTCTGATTTCCATGTGTCTGTTTCATAGTGGAGGAAAATAAGGATCAGAAGAGTTAAATGATGTAGCCAAAGTCACAGCGATTCCATAGGGTGTTTGAGAAGATGAAATAAATAATACAGTGGGGAATTTGGTTGATAGAAGATACTCCATAAGTGGCAAGTTGATAATAGCTATATTTATGCTTATTTTATAATAGGAAGAGATGTGGAAATGCAAATTCAAAGTTAAGGCTTATTAACCAGGCATGGTGGCACATGCCTGTAATCCCAGGGGTTCGGGAGGCTGAGGCAAGAGGATCATGAGTTCAAAGCCAGCCTCAGCAACAATGAGATGCTAAGCAATTCAGTGAGACCCTGTCTCTAAATAAAATACAAAATAGGACAGAGAACATGGCTCAGTGATTGAGTGCCCCCCTGGGTTCAATCCCCAGTACCAAAAAAAAACAAAAAACAAAAAAACAGCTAAGGCTTATTAAATGGACCATATAGTCAGGGACGTATATTGTAAGAAAGTGTGGAAAGTAAGCAAGAAAAAAAAAATAGTGAATGGGATTGCACAAGATGGAGACAAAAACAAGGACAATACAAAAAGGCAAGAATGTATTTTAATGATGTGAGCCCATGTAAATTATGCAGATTTAGAACAGAAGACTTATTTATATCATTTTAAAAGAAAATAGGATACCAAGCTAGAGATTGTAACTCTGATTAAGGAAGATGGCTGCAGTCTCTTCCAGGACTCAAACCAAAATAAACATGGTGACCACACAGAGCCCCTGAGAAATTGGTGTCTTGGTTGTGCATAATGTTATTACCCTGAGAGAAAAGTACAGTAAATCAACTTTTAAAACTACACACTTCTGGAGGCCCTGTGAAATGGGTTGCCCACTGGAAACCTGTAATTTTCAATCTAGGTGGATCTTTTGAGCCTCTGTTCTGACTTAGTCTCTTAAATAACTTCCCGGGGAAAGCAAGTGAGTTTATGAACTCACTTAATTTAGAAGTCCAGAGATTCAGTCCCAGCATGGATGAATTCAGAGCCATTCAGAAGTGTCTACAAATTGCTTCCCTCTCTCTTTCTCTCTCTGTTTTCCTTACTACCATATGTGAAGCCTGTTTTGGAATGAAGCCAGCACATAGAAAGCAAGGATGGCCACAGCCAGCACCAACTGCCATGTGGCCATTTTGTCAACTCCATCCCACAGACAGCACCAGCCATAGCCCCTGGTTTGCAGTTCTCACCAGTCCAGCCTGGGTGAAGTGGGATCTCTTAACCAATCCCTGAAGGCTTGGACAGAGTGCTTTCTGTAACTACTCCAGTGTTTTATGTGTTCTCTGCCTCATGGGGTTAGGGCAGCCCTTCCTGAACCAAAAGGGCTGAGAGCAGGGCACTTGGTCCCTCACAGAAAGATGAAGGGGGAGGGAGAAGGTCCACTGGGCGGGCAAACACAACTGACTTTCAATACAATGAAATACACACAAATTAAAAAAAAAAAATGCACAGAAAATCCAAACAACAGAAATCAACCTCTCCCTTGAAGATTACTCTAAATCTTAGAGGAAACTTGGGAAGGGCCGACCTCATTCCCTCTCCTCATGCTTTGGCCTCTTTCTTGTAAACCTAAGTGTGCAGAAGCCCAGCAGGGAAGAACAAGGATCCTGGCCAGCAGGCCCTGAAGAATGGGAGGTAAAGACCCAGCAAAGGCCCTGCACTCTCCTCCCTGAGCTTCCTTTGGGAGCTTTCCCAGGGGAGCAGAGATGCTGGCTTGGATCAAGCTATCTTTTCTGTGAAATAAATTGAAAATTCTTCCCTGTGATAGTACTTGATGCTGTTATCAGGATCACGCGGGCTGGGTTAATCAAGCGACCTTCTTCCAGGAGGGTTCCAACCAGTCTTTCTTTCAGCTCTCCAGCAACTGAGAAAAGGCTCTCTTGCCTTCAGTGGCCTCTCTAGGGGTAGTGCATCCTGCTCTGCTGAGGCCAAATGCTCAAGGACAGAACAGGCTCAGCCTTCCAAGAACCGCATTTCCCTGCTTTCCTCAAGTCCTCAGGGGTGATGAGTCTGCACCCATCTCTCCTGATGGGAGGAGGGAAGGCCCCAATGCTCAGGGAGATTTTTTTGTGATGCTGTTCTGGGGCGATGATGTTCTTTAGTGTTGTCTTTCAGAATCCTTAAAGGCTATGAGAACGTTTAGAAGGAACAAAAAAAAGTCCATGTAAAATGTCAATCACAATACATTTCCTTGTCTGTTTGTATTAATTTTCACATTTGACAGATGGCAGGATGCAAAATCAAAGGGAGAAAGCAGAGGCAGATATAAACATAGAATAGACTATTGGCAGCATTTTAAAAAACTAAAGATTCACTATGAAATGTAGTTAATACTTCCAGGTTGTATTCGATACCCACCTGGTCTACTTTCTTTGTTCTGAAGTTTTAATGCAAAGATTTGGATTACAAAGGTACTCTGGAGTTCACAAAGAAGGTCACTGAAATAGGAAACTATAACTAAAAATAGAGTAGGTAAGAAACGGACCTTTTGGGGGGAAGAAGTTTAAAACTGGTGATGCAGAAAGAATTATTAGTGGTTGATTTGTTTCTTCTTGTACACCATCCAGGAAACTCCTTCAGTATTTTCACCAAGCTGAATCTTCTCTGATAAGAAAGAATTGGATTGTGTGAACTGTGTTAACTCGTAGGTAGCATTTGGCTGTATTGCCTCCCTGTGATTTAATCCTGCCACTGTGTTGTGTAAGTTGGGGAAAATCTTCCTCCATTGAATATAAGAGAAAGATTCCTCAAATGCTATTTGAAGGGACCTTAAAATGTGACAGCATTAGGATTGACCAAGTGGGTCAGCTCTGAGGTCATCTCAGGCCAGGCTCCATCTCAATTATCTTGCCACAATGCTTTTTTATGTTCATTAGGGTTTGTGCTCCTCATACCAACACCATGGATAAGCGTTATATTTTGGCCAAGTTTAGCCTTATCATTGATAAATTTTCCAAACCCGTTTTTAAATCTATATCTTCACCTGATGCCACTTCTTTGTGCAACATATTCAATAAATGTGCCAATTGCTCTATTGTTCTTAAACTTCTATTTTTTCATGTTTCAATGATTGACATTTTTGTTCTGATAATCTGAGACTGCTTATCCCTAATGAATTTAATTAAAAGTGGTTTAGATTTGTGTAGTCATCATCACAGGTGTTGACTAAATGTTTCCAGCCCACTGCCTTTGTGTTGCAGTGTAGGATCATACCTGTGCATCTCTTCTGACTGGGCAGAGCCACAGGTCTTATTCAGGCCAATGAGTTGGGATTGGAAGTGATACGTGTCACTTCCAGTCTGACAAGTTCAAGTGCCCATAAGCCTTGAGAACTGTTTTCTCCTCCCAAGGTATAGCAAATGGAAATGTTTAAGATGGCTGCTCCACCAGCCTGGTTCCCTGTGTGATCATTAAGAAATATCTATCGGGCTGGGATTGTGGCTCAGTGGTAGAGCACTTGCCTAGAATGTGTGAGACACTGGGTTCGATTCTCAGCACCACATATAAATAAATGAATAGAGTAAAGAGATAATCAATGTCTAAAAAATTAAAAAAAAAAAAATATCTATCTACAGTGGATACAATCCCACGTGTGAGCAAAAAGTATGCCTCTATTGTTTCAAGCCTCCGAGAAGTTACCATGCTTTCTTCAGCCCACCCTGGTTGATCTTCATCTTTTATGCACTTGATCTTCATCTTTTATAAAGAAGGCAAGAAGAAAGTTGGTATTTTTCCTCTAGAAGGTCCCTCTAGCCTTTATCCTATTTGTATCTATTTGTATTGAATCCCCACTGTCCTCTAATGTGGTGATTTAACTGAAGTATGGGCTACATTTGAATCATGTGCATAGTCTACCTAATAAGTAGACACTGGGAATAATTTGCTGTTTCTTTGACCATGATTGTTTAGCTACAGTACAGTAGGAAGTAAACTGTATAGGAGAGCAGCATCAGGAAGATGTCAGTACAGAGGATAAATGGATAAATGAAATTGGCTAAAAAAATATGCGTTTTTAAGGCTATGAACACCAAAACCTTTAATCAAGCTCATGTTTTGGTTTTAATTATTGGGATGTACTTGCTAAGAATTTGTGTTTTGTTTTCCATGTATTTTTATCAGTGCATTATGGGAACACAACTTTACAGGACAGAAAAAGAAATAGAAGTAAATTCTACCTATTTTGGCAGGTTCACTCTCCCAGATATCACATATTGTTTCACTTGGATCTTTATCAGGCCAGTGTTTTTGATCTGCTCATTTAGGTCTTGCTGTGCCTCTCTGTGTATTGCATTTATTGTACTCTTCTCAAAGGCCAGATGCTCCCAAATAATACAAATGATACAGACTAGTGAAAATAATGTGACAGTCCTGAGATTAGGAATTGCCTGTTCCTGTGGTCCAAATTAGTCAGCTGACGTTGGGGATGGTATTTTAACTAGTGTGCTTCACGGATGAATCAGAGATGACAGCAAAATTAATAAAATGAACCTTTCTTTTTTTTTTCTATCTCCTAAGCCCACTTAGCCAGAACTTTCTCTACATATCTCTGGCTGACTTTGTCAACTTGTTCACAGACTTTTTTAAAATGAAAATTTTCTAGATTATGGGTCAAACAAAGATGAAGTCTAGTCTCAGTTCTTCAAATATGAACTGGGTAAACTTAGGTCTGTCCAGTAAGCTCTGTCTGTGTTCCACTCCACATAGACACCAGACATGTAGTATTAGGAATAACAGCCAGAAAGAAGCAATTTTATCAAAATAAAGTGCTCAATGCATGTATAATATTCTTAAAAATATATGTAACCGGCTCATGATCTGATGCACACAATCCAAGATATGCATTTCTGCAAGTAACATAGTAAATATTTAAAATGTTGTCAAAATCTGTCAACAGTCTCACAGTAATTTATTTGAGTAGAAAAGTACATGGTTCTAATTGAGATTATTCTTGTATGGAATGTAAATTTCACTTAGTTTTGTTTCTTATGCACAATTTCTTTCCCACAGAGTATGTGTTCTTTATTGAATGTCCTTTGATGCAAGTTAAATACATGAAATATACTTTCTGCTACCTGATGATTTTTGCACAGCCTGCTTAGTTTTGTAAATGATACAGAAAAAGCCAATGAAGCAATGCTAGGAACCAAACACATGTAGGAAGTTAATAATTTTCAGAAGGGAGTTTCCTGAAGATTATAAATGAGAAGCATGCTGTTCTGATAAAATATATTTTCTGTTTTGCTTATTTATATTTCTCAATTGAGGAAAAACATTTACAGGGATAAGAAATGAATACCGTTTCACATGGTTGAAAGAGGAAAGTCTTTCTCTTACAAGTACATTGTTCCCTTTTGTTGTAATTTCTACATAAAAAGGTCAAGATTTAACTTGCTTACAACAAGTCTTTCATATTTGAGTTAAAATAATTTTTATGCAATTACACGTGCGTATATGGACGTATATTAAATATTATTATATGTGCATGTTTGTATTTCACAGACAAAACCTTTATTAAAGAAGCATTGTCAGATTCCTATCAAGTCCCTACCAAATGAATGATGAGAATAAGATAGGAGGGCTGGGGTTGCGGCTTAGTGGTAGAATGTTTGCCTAGCACATGTGAGGCACTGAGTTCTATCCCTAGCACCACATAAAAATATAATAGTAATAATAAAAATAATATTCCAATAATCTTTAAAAAGAGAAAAGAATAAGGTAGGAAAGGACCTTATAGAACATACAGGTAATCCATTTGATAGATTCTTGATTAGAAATCCATTCCTCCTATAAACTGGAACCATTCTGGAAGATTGTCAGTACTCAAGAAAAGGAGTATCTTAATAGAGAGGGGAAAAAGTTGTTTTCAACATAGTTTTAAAAGTCTCATTTTTCTCTGTGGTTTGCCAAATGACAGCATTTGAGAGACTGGGATTACTCAGGATCCCAGGTGTCCATCCATAGTGCATGGAGAATTATCCCAGGCTCCTGTTGTTCAGCAGAGAAGTTCATCTTCAGGGCAGTTTAGTTCTATTGCCAACCAGGGCATTCTTTAAGGGTCTCTGCTGCCAAACTAAGCCATCAGGCCCTGTTTAATTATTAAAGAGATCAAAAGTGTCATTTTGGCAACTCAGTGCAGAAAATGAAGCTCGATAAATAGAAAAAAAAAGGGGGGGGGGGAGAAATGAAGAATTTTACCAGCAGAATGATGCTCAGAAAACATCTATTTACATTTAAATAGTGTATCAAATAAAATATGTTTTCTGAGAAAACTGAGAGTGACTTCTCTAAGGTAACACCAGGTAAGTTTTAAAAGTAGAAATTATCTTATTTACTAATATCTTGTCTTGAAGCAATTAGGATGTAAAGTCTGGTCATACTTAAAAATAGTTCTATCTACATACTCCATAACATAACTCAAAATCATATAAAACTTGCTTATACAATTTACAGGTATAATGTTGGGATACCACAATAAAAACAGTAATATTTCTCAGCACTTTTATGCATGGTCAGTGTTAACAATTTTGGTAGCACTAACTATAACACTTCTTCTTTCAGATATCAGAAGTACTGATCCATAAGCTCAACCAAAACTCAGTGCACTTTGAATTGAAGCCTGGGGTCCAAGTTCTGGTCCATGCAGCTCACCTAACAGCAGGTCAGTTTCTGTGTCCCAGGACTCTGGCTAGTGGCCCCGTCAAAGGGAAAGCCCAGACCTTTGAAAAGAGGTGTGAAATTAATTTATTTGTTTGAAGGCTACATGATGTCACCACTAATCTTAAATTTGGCACCAGTTCTTTGAAGTTTACTTTTTTGATCGTTCTGCCTTAATGGGAACCAGTTAGACAACAGAATAAGATGATGGTTCCTATGTCTTTATCAAAAATGGTCAGTGAATCACTAAAGACACATCTCCTCACATGATAGCATTCTTCGTCTCAATGGAACTCTTGAAAATAACATTGATCTTATAAGTAACCTTTTTTCTCTCTTCTTTCTACAAAGCCCTATTTTAAAATCATTCATCTTAAAAAGGATTTGCTTTCTTCAAGGTGTTGCGGGTGAAATAGCAGAGACATAGAAGTCACGTAGGACCATAGTCAGGAGGGAAAATTCAAGTTGATGGTGATTTTGCAAGTCACTTAAAGTCACTGAGCTTTTGTCACTTCTGTAAAAAATTAGAATAATCCTCCTTCTAACTATGGAAAGATTTCAGTGACAAAACAAATAGTCTCAAGCATTTTATAAATAAATATAATTGTGTATATTAACAAGAAATAAAAAGAGCAATATTTATCAATTACTTTCTTTTTAACAGAGTACTGTGCTGCCACTTAATGGAGTACAAATACTTACAAACTCATAATCTGATTATGGCATGGGAAAGTTTGATGGTAGCAGTGAGATGGTAGTGGGGCATGGATGATGGGCCATCTTAGTTGGCTTAAGGTGCGTAAATATTTATATAAAGAGGCAAGAGAACATATTTAAGCACTTAAGTTCCATTTTATCTTACATTTTTGCAACCAGGTCATTGTTTCAATTTTGTTCTAGTACTCACTTTGCAGGCTGAGATAATAGACTAAATTCAGTGTGCCTCAGAATTGATAACCTTAGTTTATCAGTGGATCGTGTGAGGATTGGGTTGATTCAGGTAATGCTTTATGTTTTTTTTTTTTTATTTTAAATAACAAAATCAAAGTTATGTAGGAAACTTAAAGCAGAGATTAATTGTATATGGTCAAAATGATACAGGGAATTTTATAAAAGTAGTGGTCTTTGGTAAGGATCTCAAAGGATGAATAGGACTGAATTCAAGAGATCATTCCAAACACCAAAGAACTAGGGAAAGACAGCCACCAGGGTATTACATTGAGGATGTGGAATTAGTGAGGACAAAATCCCTAGAAGTCACTCTATGTCTAGAGAAAGGCCAAGCAGGTGGGCCACTGACCTTCTTTCCCTTGGATTTCATCTTTTTCTTTTTTTAGAATTTCATGGAAATTTTTGTTTTATAAGTTCCATTGCATTAAGGAAATAAATATTTAGAAGTCATTGTTCATAGATATGCGAGATGGAGGAGGGTTATGTAGCATGCCAGGGTGAGCACCTGTGCTTACTTGAGTGGGCTCTGAGAAGTCATCCAGACCTTTGAAAAGAGGTGTGAAACTTATTTAATTAAATTTTCTATTCTGTTCAGAAGGCCAACTGGATCTCATAATCCTCTCCTGTGGCCGGTGGAGCTACTTCCTCCCTATGAGTTTAGAGGTTGAAAAGCAACTGAACCTGATATTCCATACTGAACTCTATTTGAAGGGATCACTATCTAGTCCATCCTTTGTGGTCTAAAATTTGCTTTATAGCATACTCAGCTTCTGAATGATGTCTTCAGGCTGTCTGTTGTGCTCGGCACTGGTGTGATTTTTCAGAAAACCTTCCTTTTACCAGAATCATCTACCGAAAGGGGGAGCATCCTAAGTCAAGCTGGACAGACAGCTAGTCTCATGTTTCCAATTCTTCAACTCTGAAGGCTGCCAACATTTCATCATTCTTCTTTCTCTCATAGTTCTCTTCCATAGTTTATTATTTCGGTTTGTTTTTCATTTGACTTATTATTTTTTTATTATATGCCAAATACTGCTCAGATTATTGGGGGGGATTTGAAATATTAAATGCTATTTTATAAAATTTTCATGTAAGAATTGGGTTAGAGCTGGGACCAAGTTGAAAAATAGGAATTTAAGAATTTGGAAATTAACTGAGACTGGTTTGACCAAGACTTATGTCAAGATTGGCGCTCTTCAACAATTGTAACAAAGAAGCCAAATTTAAGAGGGTTCAGCTTCTTGTTTGAGATCGATCCTAAGTTAGAACTAGCTATCTGATTTAGAAAAACAATACAAAAAATATTTTAACCGGTGTTAGACTCTATCTACCAAAGGCAATAGAGAGAGTTCTCCTTTCACACATGGAAAGCCTGACACTTTGAATGAAGGATTTGTGGGATGAGATAATTGCCACAATTTTTCTCTTTCTTTGTTTTCTTTTTCTTTTTCTTTGGTACCAGGGATTGAAGCCAGGGCACTTGTCCACTGAGCCACATCCCAAGCCCTATTTTGTATTTTATTTAGAGACAGGGTCTCACTGAGTTGCTTAGTGCTTCACCACTGCTGAGGCTGGCTTTGAACTCACAATCTTCCTGTCTCACTCAGCCTCCCAAGCCACTGAGATTACAGGTATGCACCACAGAACCTGGTTTTTCCACAATTTCTTTTAATTTGAAATGAACATATTCATTTTTGGGTGTCTAGAAGAGAAGCAGGAGGAAGTTTGAAGAAAAGGAGGAAGAGTGAGGAAGAATTCTCACTTCACTTCACCTCCTTTTCCCTTTCATCTCCCTTGTAGGGAGGGAAAATGATTTTGTTTTGTTTTGTTTTGTTTTGTTTTAAGAAAAGGACCACTGTTTGCAACATTTCATGTCTCATAAGCAGGATTGCTAATACCTTCCCAGGGACCATTATAACATGCTGCTGCATTCCATTAATTGCTCAGCAGATGTTCAGCAGTCCTGTTTTAAAAATGTTCAAGCCAGAGTCTGTTGCCGGTGAGAACGGCAATTCATAATTTGGGTTGTCTCCAAGGGAAAAAGAACTGTCTCCTTTCAGGAATTCACTAGCCTTATTTTGGTTTTTAAATTCCGTTCCCTGTTTTCTTTCATGAGAATACAAGATAAGCATTTGCAGATACCTGAAGATCATCCAAGATTGGTTTTGCTGGTTTCCTCCTACATGTCAGAAAATGGTTAGGAAATTCTCTTTGCAGGAGAGATTTGAAACTGCGTGAGAATAGGAAGGAGATGAGAAACATGTTATCAATAAGTTTGAGGAACGTGACCTCAGTGGCTCCCTTAGGCATTTCTGACTTTGTGGCTGCCAGTGACCATGTTTAGCAGACAAAGTCTGGGGCATTACAGAATAATCCAGAGAGTTGGAAAGGGAGTAAAAATCATCATGTGGGAATTGGTCTGGAAGCACCAGTGTTTTGACTAAAGTGTATCTTTGCTCATGCTATCCCTGATTGGAATATTTTTCCCAACTTCTTCACCTTTCTTCATCCCCTTATTCTATTTGTATTTTAAGGCTCAGCTCAATGCCAGTATTCACATAGAAACTTTCCAGAGAGCTTTGCCTAAATGACATCTTTCCCTGGTCTGAACTCACATGTATTTTTAAATCTATATCTTTCTGATGATAATGGTCATGACCAATTGTTACCATAATTTTCATTGTTCTTATTTAAATCCTGTGGGTGTGGTTCATTGTATCTTTATATTGTCTCCATCATGGTACCTAGCAGAGAACTTGTACATAGGAGGTTCTCAACAACAAATATTACTTTGGTAGCAATTAGATGTGTAATGAATGTATAACCTTAGCAATATAATCAAAATCTCATTCTCTCAATTAGTCTTTAGATCCAACTTATTCAGTTGGGAATCATATTCCCTGTCGCCAAACAACTGGTTTGTGGAGACTTGCATATATTTATTCAATAAGCATCCAGGGGAAACCCACCTAATTTTTCCCATATGGCATTAATTACATTGCTTATATGTGGCAAGCATTGGGAATGGGCAGGTTGAAGGAAAATTAGATTCATGCTCTCTAGATTTTTGTGTCCTAGAAAAAGAGGTCTGAGAAGGACTCAAAAAAGGACCAACAAGAGGCTGTTGCTGAAAGAGAGTGAATCAAGTACAACTTATTAACCCTTATTCTATGTTCTGCTCCCATACAGGAGAGTTTCCAATTTAAGAAATCAATGTCACATCATGATGGGGCTCCAGGTCACATACCTGTTATGGAACCATCCTCACCTTACCAAACAAACATTTTTTGTGACATTTCCCTTGCCTTCCCTCTCTCTCACTTATGCATTTGCCTTGCCCTTCTGAATTACGCATATATGTATATATACATATATTACATATATATGTGTGTGTATATACACACACATATATAAAACATATGGCATTTATTTATTTATTTATTTACTTACTTATTTTGGTAGGGTAATTTACCTCAGGGGCACTCAACCACTGAGCCACATCCCCAGCCCCCCCCCCCTTTTTTTGTATTTTATTTAGAGATAAGGTCTCAGTGAATTGCTTAGGACCTTTCTAACATTGCTGAGGCCAGCATTGAACTCACAATCTTCCTGTCTCAGACTCCTGAGCCACTGGGATTACAGGCATGCAACTCAACTTGAATAATATATCTTAAGAGCAGTGAAGTCATTTTAAGGGGGAATGTTTTCCAGTGATTCTGGAAGACTCTGATTCAAACCATTTGGTTTCTCTAAGTACTTGTGGAAGAACAAATCCCATCCATTAAGAAAATATTCATGAAATCCCAAAAGTTTTTTTATTGCTTCTGGTAACTTCAGATGTATCATCTCATTCCTCACATGACTCTAGGCCTCATTTTGCAATTATTACTTAAAACCTATGGTTTCTCAGAGGTCGTGAAATGAATTAGGACTCTCTCTCACTCCATACTGGCTAGACTTGAAGCACAGGTGCTAGCTAGTACATGAACATTCACTAATTGTAACTATAAAGAATAAAAAAAAATAGATTAGTTGCAGAAGGTTTGGTAAGGACAAGACTTTAAGTTGAATGAAAGTTCACCCAAAGGAGAGACAATGAGCCTGCCAGGTTGAGAGGCTATTTGAACAAAGTTGCAGCAACAACTGGTTTATGCATCAAATTATGCATTGTTTGATGTGTTTCAGGGCATCTAAACATGTGCTGTCAAATATTCATAGTTGGTGTGTTTATTGTAAGTAAATATGACAAAGGGGAAGGGTATAAAATTTCAAGGAACACAAATATGCCAGTGTATCATAAACTTCATTGACCTTCATCCATGTGTACTAGTGAGGAATCTCATTAGTGTAGGTTGGAGATAGTAAAATATGATAAATGTGGGGAAAAGAAAAAGAAGTACAAGAAAGAATTTTTTTAAAAAAATTAATGTTTGAGTAATGGTCCACAATCCTTTCTCTTTATAACATAGATGTTTTCAATCCCATATGTCAAGAGATGGTAGTTTATTTGATGGCAATGAGGATCTAGCAGGAGAAGCCTCTTTCTTGGTTGTCAAAGAAGATAAGTTTGGTGGTTTATGTTGGGTTTGATGTCATAAAGCACATAAGTGAAACACCCCATCAGGAAGCTGGAAATCAGAGCTTGAAAACTCATGTGAGAAGATCAGGACCTGAAAATACATTCAACTTTGAGTTTAAATTTACCACCACCTACCAGATTCTCAGGTGAGGGGAATCTGCTGACAGGTGGTAAATTAAAGCCCTAATTTGCTGGTACAAATCTTTCAAGCTCCATCAAACTGCAATCTTTGATCTTATGGGCAGTCATGTTCATGAATAAATTTAGTCCTTATATTTGACTGGGGTCAGGGACATTGGGAAGTGGCATAAAAATGTGTTGATTCTTCTACCGTAGAATAGATAATGGTTCTGCATGAGAATAAAGAGACAGCAAGAGAGGGGTCACACTGACATTTTATTTGAGTAGGCAAAAGTCTAACTAGATTAATCCATACTAAACTGCAAACAATAACTTTTCAGGGATTATTCGCATTTCTCAAGAGTTGTTTATTGGGCAAATGAACTAAAATCTGAGTGATGATACTCCTGCACAGAATGATAGTAAGAGGGCTGACTCATTCCTTCTACCCAATTAGAATGAGTGAAAACCAGTTCTATGGTTGGAAAAGCTGTTTCTAACCTATGGTAGGAGATCTCTGTTGTAAATAGTTTATTCTCAAACCCAAGCACATTTTAGTAAACTTATGAAACTTTTGAAAACAGAGAATTTTCTGATCTCACTGCATATAGTGAAGCATCCCAGGAGTTCCCAAGGGATGATATCCAGGAATCTGCATTTTTTTTAGCAAGTTTCTCAAATCATGCTTATACAGCCATCCCTTTCACCAGCCTCAACAACCATGGTTGGAAAGCATTCCACAAATGAAAATCCATCTTCAAAACAAGGGAAGGTGTAGGACCATCTCCAGCAATAAATCTGATATATAACTAGAACATCCACTCAAACAGAGAAATAAGAAGGGCCTGTGATATTAACTATGATAGAAAATTATTAATATACATTAAAATCTAATTTCCTGGCATAGTTGGAGACAATGTAATTGGCAGAAAGGTAGATGACGGGGAGAAAAATGAAATGTGCCTCCAAATCTGGGATGTGCTCTATCTATAATCTAGAGGAATGACAAAGGCCAACCAAGCACTGTGGCCATGAAGCTGTTGAAAAATGATTAAAGTATGAGTGAGAATCTTAGTGGCAGATATAATTGAATAGCTGTGAGTTTTATGAGAGTTAAACAAATGATATTATCTAGATGCTATTCATGTGCTAATAGGAGCAGAAAATGAACAATACATCCACATCTCACTGGATCCCTACAGATACCTCAAAATAAGGATGCTGTCCTACCCTTAGCTTTCCAGATAGGTCATTGTTCTCCTGGAATTTTGGATACACGTGATTAAAAAAGAAAAAGAAACAAAGGTTAATATTTCTCAAAGGAAGAGCCTCAAATCTCAGGTTAAATAAAATATATATTAAAAATTGCACAGTAATGTCACTCATACCTCCTGTCTATCAGTTGCTTTATTTAAGCAGTTACATTTAGGATAACTGTCCTTTGTCAAGGGTATGTGTGGGTTTTGTAATAAAACTGTTATCTTGTGTCATCTTGGCTTCCATGGTTTTGCTGACTGGTTTAATTTCTTTTGTGGGTATAATAAAAAGATATTATCACAGAGATATTAGAGAATTAATATTTGCAGGCTTCAGTTGCTGCCACTGGACATGTGATGAGTAAGGGTGGAGGATTAGCAGCTCCAAATTTCAACCTAGGTTGTCCAACTCATGAATTCTGCCCTCTGGCTTTCTAGTGAGAAAGACACTTCCTGTGTGAGGGTAGAACTGGCATTTGTCAAGAAGCTTTGGACCCTACAACATCATCTAAGCCACAGCATTACAGATACTAATGTCAAATGGTTGTTGTGGAGCTCTGAAATGTAAAGTGAAATAAATTGTTCCCATAACATTTTCCACTCATGAATGGAATTAATACTAGTGAAACTTCCACAGCCAATAAATTTCTCTATTTAGTCTCTGGTTGCCTTATTATCTATACAGTGATCATTTAAAGGTCTCTTGTGAGTAAATGAATAGTGATAGTATTTGTCTTTCATTTTGTTTTTCCTAAAATTGATTTTTTTTCCTCTTCAAACAATTCAGTTGTTTCACAGATATATGCAAACAGTGGCTTTTGACAATTTTTAACTCATTATGGTGTTAAGATGAGTAATTGCAGGTGCTCAGAGATCTAAATAGATTCCTTACCCCAACTTGATGAAATGAATGTGATGCTTTCATCAATCTATCAAGGATAAGCAATGAAGCTATTCCTCAGCTTCTAATAGATCCTTTCTTTATCAGTTCTTCTTTTTTTGCAATTACCTGAGCTCATAAAAGAACTGATCAGAGTAACTGGCCTAAGTTGATCAGCCCTGAGGAGGCAACTGGGAAGTGTTGGTCTGGGGAAAAAAAAAATGAGAAAAAACATAAAGAGAAGAATCCAGAACCTAGGTCCAGCTAGTCTTCAGATACTAACCAAGATTCTTAGACCTAAAGTGATCGGGACTGTCCTGGATTATACCTATTTGTCAGTATAAGCTCTAATAGCATACTCCTTTATTCTTAAAGTGTTCTCTTTGAGGAAACCCTTATTTTTAACCTGCTTTACCAATTCCTTACCAAGTATTGGATAATGTGGAACCCAGAGGTGAGACTTGCCAGATGGATTTTAACTAGTTGAAAGAGAATTTTAAGGAGAGGAAGTAGGCGTGGCTTTGTAACAAACCACCTAGAAGGTCAGCATCTTAAAAATAAGCTTTTATTGTTGCTTCTGAGTCTGTGGATCAGCTGGTCGGTTCTTCTGGTCTTATCTGTGTTCTTCCTGCGACCATTTAATGACCTCCTTGATCTTGACTGGGCTGTCCCATGTGAGGGAGGGTAGCTGGATAGTGACTGCTCTAGATTGGCGTTGGTTGGGATGACTAAACTGTCCTCCACGTGGCCTCTCATCCTTTAGGAGACTGTTCTGGGTTTGTGCATCACGGCAGTGTTCCATGAGGGACAGAGAACAGAAGGACACAGGTCTTCAAACACAGGATGAGCACACCATCGCTGCTGTTGCATTCCATTGTCAAATGCATGTTGTCATGGTAACCCAGACTCAAGGGGTGAAAGAAACAGATTTTACCTCTTGGTGGGAGAAGCTTCAAACTCATTGTACAAGACCTGGACACAGAGTGTTAGAGAATTGAGCCAGCAATGTAGTCAGTGCCCATGAGGTTGACAATTCACTAAGGGAGACTTGAAATGTTTATAGGTAATTTTTGGAAAACTCTGAGAGCCATAGTCAGATTCAGCTACTAATAGCAACAAGGAGATACTTTTGGTTTGGTTTGGTTTGGTTTTCATGACCTAGAAAATATGAAAGTCAGGTATGCCCTAAAGATATGGGCTAGATAATTTTATGAGTGATAAGTCTCAACTGATTGTGCATAATAGTCATTTATGTATATATATGCAAATGCACACACACATATATGTATATACACACACTCATATGTAAATATAGATTTTGGAGACTCAGTCTCAGAGATCATATTAGTCAATTTTGCATAACTGTAATGAAATACCTGAGACTGGGTAACTTTATAAAGTCAAGAAGTTTATTAAGCTTACAGTTTTGGAGGTTCAAGACTCACATCTAATTATAGCCTTCTTGCTGGTAGAGTATGGAAGTGGACATGGAGCATATGTATATGTCTGTATTCTTTGGTCCCCCTCTCTCCTTATAAAGCCATTAGTATTCACTCATGGGAGCTTTATTCTAGTGATCACCTACTTCTAATCACTAATGAAAAGCCCCACCTTTAACCACCATAGTCATTTTAAATTTCTACCCTCTTAATAACTCACAATGGGGATTAAATTTAACACCTATAACCCTGTGGGACACACTCAAACCATATCCAAGTCCTAGCATTCAAATGTTTTTTTTCTCCATTGCAGCATAAGAATCTGCATTCCCACAGTCCAGGTAATTCTGATTAAGAAATTCATAAACTACATTTTGAAAAATACTTTATAGAATAACAAGGGTTCCTCATTGAATTTCTTTGTGTATGTGCACATGCACACATGCCTGTGTGTGTATGTGTTTTAATTTTTTGTTCTAATTCATTATACATGACAGTAGAATACATTTTGACACCTCAGACATAAATGGAATATAACTTCTCATTCTTCTGGTTACTTATTGACTTTCAACCATAAAAAAACAAAAGGAATCCTCCCTGTCTATTCATTATGATGAGGTTTGTTCTTGGAGGTACTCATGACTCATGATTGTCTTTACTCAGTCAAGTGACCTCAGCTCCCTCTGACAGGATACTTCTGAAGACTAATTCCCAGTTTAATTTCCGTACAGTTCTTCACAAATTGTTGGAACTATTAAAAGACAAACTGAAGTACTCTTCAAATATTGAAAAGGTAGAATCAGATAGCCAACAGTTTGGAGATCCCCCAAGGGGCACTTGGGAATGGCCTTTATGGGTGGAATGTTGAAGCAAGACAAAGAAAATAATGTGACTGGTTGAAGTGGAGGAGTAGCCTTATTGGATTATTCCAGTCAGAAGCCCCTAATTAAAGATTGGTTGGCAATTTGTGACTGGTTAGCTTAAATTTTGTTTTCCTACAATATGACCATTTATTCTGAACTGGGTTTTGGCAAAGTTCAGAAGAACCTAGGGTGCTAGAGCTGCCTCAGTCTACCAGACTCCGTTACTTACTTAGCCAAACTTCCCTGGCAATTCCCATCTACTCTGTCCTGTTGTCCCACAGCTTTATCACAATATGGTATAGCAGTCATTAAGACCATCACGGTTGGGCTTGAATTTGAACTGGAGAGAAGTCCACTGGCCAAGTGAGCATGAGTTTTTATGCCCATTTTACACTCTAGGAAAACTTTCTCAGTGCTATTACAACACCACCTTAATTTTTCCCCAAAAGTTCCAGATCACATGGATTTTCATATTGCAGTTCTACAAGTTGGACTTGGGTGTGCTTTGGGAGGTGGGAGAGGGTAAAAGAAAACCAAGGTAAGGTGAACTCATATGCTTCTGTAACTTCTTGACAGCACCAGTTCTTGGGTTAGAGATATATAGTAGGAGCTGAGAATTTCCGGATCATAGTGCAGGTAGAAGTTCTCCAAGATGATGCCTTTAATAGAAGAAGAGGGAACACAAGGTAGCCACCCTGGATTTTGCCTGGCTTCACTGGGTTATGCTACCATTGATTTCAGAACTTGAAAATCAAGTAAGGAAAGGGGCGAAGCTGCAGTACAAGGGACAGTGGTTCTCAAGGTGAGGCAAGTGCTTTGTGGGACACTGGTCTGATGAATTGGTGGAAAACTATACTAAAGGTAAAGGAGTTCCTTTCCTGCCGGCCTGCAGACCTCTGATATCCTAATGTGCATCATAAATCTTCAGAAGGGGGTTTGCCATTTTCCAAAATTACTTCACCATGGAACTCTTCAGCACTATTTTTCTACAGAATATGCTTTCAGACATGTGACAGTAATAATGACAGGGTAAAAATATTAGGCATGTACTATGTGCCAGAAGCTGTGACAGTGCTTTGTAAATCCCATCTCATTTCATTCTTACAACCTACTACACCAAACATGATTTTTATCTCTATTCTGCAAATGAGGAAACTGAGTGTCATTTGAAGTCCCTTAGCCTGTAAGTAGCAAAACCAGGATCTGATTCCCAAATGGGACCCTATCAGTTACTTAACCCCAAATAGGGAGTTTCAAATTTACTCTCAGATGTGCAACTGTGACTATATATATGTCAATCATTTTTCACAAGAAGATGTGTTTATTAATGTGAGCATCCCTATTAGGATAATCAACTCAGATCCTTATAAATAGAATATGATCATTCAAAGCATTGCTAAGATCCTCATAGGATTTTTCAAATGGTGTGTGCCAGCTTTGGGGCTTAGAAATGTTGAGTCACTTGGAGCACTGCTTGTATCTGTGTTTTGCTCTGTGTACTTATAATGCGGGGGAAAAAACTGCTCAGCACTTTCCTCCTGCACATCTACTTTGTTTAGGCTACAATTGAAGAGGGATTAATTTATGCTAATTCCACACAACAAGCCAAAGCCCATTTATCACCACTTTCCATTCCTCAGCAAAACACACAGAAACGCACCTAAGTATTGGGCAAACTAAGATATGCAGCCGCTGTTGTGTGGAGCAGTAAAAAACCGTTTATATCCAGGCACACATCAACAAGCAGAAGCCACCCACGGAACACAGAGGGCAGTGGCACTCGATCTCTCTCCACTGCTGTCTGCTGTGTCCCACTTGCTGCCTCTGAGAAGTGACTAAGTGTGGAGTGGGAGGGGATAGCATGAGTTTTGAAATTGGGGGGGGGGGCAAAAGCTGCTTTTCCCACACAAATGTGCTAATTGCCTAACAGTGTTAAAACTGTTTCCTTAAGAACCACAATTTGAGTGTGAATGGTTTAGGATTAAAAGATTTAACCTTGTGATGGGAAGAGAGATGGGAGGAGGAAGGCAAAGATGGGCGGTAAAGTTCTAGTGTGTGTGTGTGCGCGCGTGCATGCGTGCATGAGCATAGGTGCATATGTAAGTTTGCTTTCATATGTGTTAGTGAGGACCTAGCCAAGGAATTTCCTCTTAGTTTTTCATTTATTTCAGATGCCACTCCTTCAAGTAAACTGTGTCTACTTCTTGGTGGCACCAAGAAGCTATGCTGACAGAGCTCACTTCCAGGGTAGGAAGTTTAAATACTCTTGACTCTAACCACCTCTAGACCTCCATTTATTCCCTGACAGATGAAGGGTTTGCCTTAGGAGATTACCTTACAAATATCTAGTTTTCAATATGATGATGGTTTCCTGATAATGAGGAGAGAGGAGAGAGATTTTTATCTTTTAGATTTGCAGATGATGAAATTGTATGATAGAAGCTGCTTCAAAATAATCCAGTGGTTGAGGCTGTGGGGATTAGATGGTGGTGAAGAGAAAATAAGTTTGGCTGTCAGTTGATGGCTGTTGAGACTTAAATGATGAGTACATGAGGATTAATTTCTCTATTCTCTCTCTCTCTCTACATACACACACACACATACACACGCACACATACATGCACACACCCACAAACATTAATGCATATGTATACATGCCATCTACGTTTAAAAGTGTATGATCTAGGATTCTAACAGTTCCTTTTAAAACAAAATTTTAGCTTGTCACTTGTTATTTCTTCCTGTACTATATAGTGTTAGTCCCTATGCCCATATTCAGAAATATCTTTTTAAATTTCTAATTATCTCCCACCAGCCTGAGTATATAGCATGTGTGTATACGTGTATCTGTGATGACTTGGATTCAAGTATGCGTGCTTCCGTTTATTAGTTCCAAGTCTTTGGAGTGACAGGAACCAAAGAGAACTTCTCTGTTCTTATCTGCATAATAAGGATCATTGTCCCCATTTCATTTGTGAAAATCTATGGAGATGATGGCCATGATAAATGGAAGGTGTTCTCCTGCCTGATGATATCCCACCAACCATAGTGCTAATTCTGAAGTGTTCCTGGGCTTGGCTGATGGCACTGAGGCTTTATTTTCTTATTTCAAATGGAAAGCAAATTTTCCTTGGGTGTTCCACAAGAATAGGGCTGCACCCATCTTCTCACACACACCGACACAGCTATTTCACAGCTTAATTAAGTGCTGCTTGACTTACAGGGAGAGAAAAGAGCAGGGAGCTTCCTTATATTCAGTGAGCCAATTCTACTAAACTCACTAAGAGAAAGAAGAAGGCTTGGCTTTCGTTTTACACTGAACTGGGTGGTGACATGAAATATACTTTCTAGTGGTGGCCACTGAGTGACAGGGATGTAATCTTATGAAAACCAGACAGAACAGAAGCAGCCGAAGGTCTGTTCTGAGACCATTAATATTGCAGTCACTTATTCTAGAACGTTTTTACCTTGATGACCAGAATGTTGACCTCTCGGCTCTCAACAGAAACAAGCCACAGAAAATGGTGCTTAAAGGTCACCTGTATTTCTGGGCATCAGATTCTGCTTAAATTGATGGAAGGTAAAGGTCAGCATGCTGGCTTCCACGAGGTTCATGTGGATTGTTGCTTAGGCTGGAGCTGTGCCAGATTTGCAGAATGTCAGTTCTTGAGAGGGTAGAAATTAATTGCAAACAAAGTCATTACAAGTACAACAGGTTTGACCCTGAGGTGGAAGAAGATTTGGAGGTCAGGAGAGATGCTTTCCAATACTGCGTGCATGCGTTCTCAGGGAAATCTTGGGAAGACTGGTGCTCGCAGAAGCTATATTTTGTCTGGGAGGAGAAATCACTGCATTTGAAGGACAGGGGCTTGTTGTCAGGACTTCACGAAGTCATGGAGCCCTCTGGATGTCACACCTTCCCCAGCATCAGAATGACAGCCCTTGAAAAATGTTCACTTAGCCATCCACACCCTGTAGTGCACAAAAATATAACATGCATCATCACTTTCTGGTCTGTTCCTTACAACTGCTAGAATAGGAGCAAAAGAGACTGGGTAATTCACAATAAAATATTCCCATTGGTGGTTTTACTGGTTATCTGCCTTGCTTAGTAGGAAAAGCTTGCATGTAGAATATGAGAAAATTTAATAACAATTAGCATTATATTATTATAAATATGGATGGTCCCTGACTTAAAACGGTTGGGCTTAAGAGGTTTACCCATACCAGTGTTCCGTTTTTTACTTTCAGTACAGTATTTAGTAAGTTATATAAAATTGTCTAACACAGATTTGCCCTCCACAGGGTTGTCTATAGTTGAATGTTTTGATCTGGTCCACTACACCTTATTCCCCAAACTCTTGCCAACCCTCCAGTCCACCATCCCTAGCCTCTGAGGCCTCTCCTTCTTGTATATTGTTCATGAACATTTGAAGCCCAGTGTTTTAGGGAGGGTTTTTGCAAAGGGGTAATTAATTAATGAGAGAGGAATAAATTAAATAGAAGCAAGAAAGAGGCATCTTAGCTGTTTCTCTCAGGGGTGAATCTGTGTTAGATGATTTTTTTTTTCCTATTGTAAGCTAATGTAAGTGTTTTGCGCAAGTTTAAGGTAGGCTGGGCTAAGTTGTGATGTTTGGTAGGTTCAAGTTATGAAATGTATTTTGACTTGTGAGTATTTTCAATGGTATTATCAATGAGTTTATCAGGATATGACCCCAATATTAACTCAAGGAGGACATGTATTGATTAATAATAATAGTAGCAGCTGTAGAAATAAAAGCAAACCTTATAGAGTTCTTAATAATAAGGTACATTAACTCATTTAATCTTTGTGACCACAGAAGAATAGACCATCCATCTCCTCTAACCACAGAGACACATTAAGATGGAGTAACTTGCCCAAGATTCAACAGCTAGCAGGTCGTGGAGCATGGCTGGAATCCTTACAGTCTGGCTCCAGGGTCTTTGCTCTTCATTGCTCCAGTACTTGGACAGGCTATCTGGAGCATATGGGGGCTAGGACAGGCTCAGGTGCATACATGTATCAGCTGTGTGATTTGTACTTTGTATGTTCATCCCATGTGGCTTTCTTGGACTCACCAAGCCTGTGTGTGAACTGTGTGAGTCTCTCATAGAGTCTTACCTGCCTGAGTCTCTGCTTATGATGATTTCTTGTTTCCTCCCCCAGCCCCACTGGTGGACCTCACTCCAACCCACAGTGGATCCGCCATGTTGATGCTGCTCTCGGTGGTGTTTGTGGGGCTGGCCGTGTTCGTCATCTATAAGTTTAAAAGGTGCGTGTCCCTCCATCCACTCTCCCCTACCTCTTCCCCCTCCCTCTTTCTGACAGGTTCCGAAGCACACATGGCCGTGTTGTGCTTCTCCCTTGCACAACAGTGATGGTTTCTGTTAATGTTTTAGGAAGATCCCGGGGATTAATGTTTATGCCCAGATGCAGAATGAAAAAGAACAAGAGATGATCAGTCCAGTCAGTCACACTGAAAACAGGCCCAATATCCCTCAGACTGAACTAAGAAGGCCTGGCCAGCTTAGAGATGAGAAGGTGGAATCACAGCTCGTAGGTAAATGATTCCCAGTAGCCATCAGTTGTTCAGCCTCTGTAACCAATGGCTGACTCTCCCTCTAACTGCTCTCTGGCTTCACATAACCACTTCCTTCTGTTCTAACACCCCTGAGAGAAACAGCTAAGATGCCTCTTTCTTGCTTCTATTTAGTTTTTTTCCTCTCTCATTAATTAATTCCGCCTTTGCAAAAACCCTCCCTAAAACACTGGGCTTCAAATGTTTATGAGCAATATACAAGAAGGAGAGGCCTCAGAGGCTGGGGATGGTGGACTGGAGGGCTGGCAAGGGGTTGGGGTTAAGGTGTAGTGGACCAGAGCAAAACATGGCAGCCCAACTATAGACAACCCTGTGAAGGGCAAAGACCACCACCAAAGAAGGGACATAATAAGAGTGACAAGTGTGACCATCCAGAGATTTTTTTTTAATGTAGCAATTATCTAGAAACTGGTTCCTGAGAACTTGAGAACAAGAGAGACAAAGTTTGGGAGTGAGTATCCTAAGAGAGCCCAGTTACAGGATTAGATTATCACAGAGAAGATCAACAAATGCCCCCCCCCCGCTTTTTTTTAACTGTCCCATACCAGATACCTTAAAATGGACTTCACATTTCAGTAACCTCTCTCCACCTGTGAAGTAAGCATGGGAGATAAGCAGCTAGGTATAGCATGTCTGAAGCTCAGTTGCTGAGTCCTACTATTTATTGCAGAAGAAAGTTTCCAGGAAGTTAGACAAATCCATGGAGCCACCATTGCTGATCCATTTCTTTCCCGGGTTCCTCCTGTCTGTGGGCCTCAGGAGTTGAAGCTGTAAATGTTCACATCTAGATCCTGCATTACTGACCTCGAAGAATAAATTATTACATAAGTGTTCGCACTTCACTCTAATGTCATAACGCCAAACTGTCTAGAAGGCTTTTACATAAGATTTTAAATCTTTTATTTTAGGGGAAAAATGAGCATGTAAACAGAATCTCTTTACATGGATATGGGACAGGTCTGTGGAGACATTCAGGGGGAATTTAAATACAATGACTGGCTCCTATTGTAGGTAGTAATAACACTTGCAGCCACATCTGGTATCCAGTTTTCACCATGCATTTTCTTTTACGGGGGACATAAGCTAATAAATTCATACCCCCCCCACCCCGCCCTGTTTACTTACAAAGCGTCTCTAAGATGCTGCATTTTGGGGGTCATTTGGTTCTCAGTATCATTTCCACAAGATATATGGAGCACAGTGGCTGCTTACTTTATTAAAGTAGCAATTCCTCCTTCTCCAGGAACATCTCACACCACATTGCAAATTCTCTGACACTTTTCCATTTCCAGTGTCATTAAATGAGTAAGTGTTACACGTTTTCTCTTAGGAGAGTAGCTTTACCCTCCCCTCCCTCCCCTTCTACTCAACCTGGTGACTCATCTCTCCGATTGCAAAGAGCAAGACACGCCACTCCACCTTCAACGCCAAAGCGGGGATCTGCTGGGGCACAATTTGCAATTTAAGGAAAAACCCCAAAGGCTACAGGCGACCTGCTGATCAGGAAAGAATTTCGCTCTTGTCCAGCGCATCATCCTTCATGACCACTAACTTTATGTTTCTTTTCTTTCCTCTGTTGTTCTGTTTCCTATTTTTGCCAGGAAGTATTTCCATAGTTGCTGAGAATCAAAGCACAAAAGAAATCCCTACCTATGTGTAAATGTTTGAATGGAGGACGCCAGTAAAAAAACAAAAACAAAAAAAAAAATCAAAACAAAAAATAAAAATAAAAACAGTCAAAATCCAAACAAACAAAAACAAACACTCACTGCACCGGGACTTTTAATTCTTCTGACACAGACAACAAGGGTTTTTAGCTTTAAGCCTGTGCATGTGGACAATACCTTGAGGACATGTCTGGAGGGGCAGTGTACAGGTGCTCTATTTTAATGGAAAACACTCCCCTCCCCTTTTCTTCTCTTTTTTCTGATCGGTCGTGTTTGTAGAAAATTCATAACATATATAGGCCAAGGAAATCTGCATGTATTTTTGGAAATATTCTTGGCTCTAGATTTAACAGCTATTTTAGCACTCCTGGCCAAGGGGTGGATTAGCCATCCCTGGCCTTTTCATAAGACACAAAGATATGCACAGGGAAACCCTGAGCTGTTTCTCTGTCCCACTGTCCTTACTGTCGTTTGCCCCTTCTAAGTTAGCGGTGGTAGCTTTGTTGGTCAGCAGAGGCCACAAGGCTGCTTTCTCTCTATTCTCTGTGGCCAAAGGGACAAAGATGCAAGTTGAAGATCGTGTGTGCAGGTACACTAGGACAAAAAGAGGGGCAGGGAAGCAAAGCACGTCAGAAACGGACCTTTGTTTCTTGTTCAGCTTTTCTCCTTGCAGCTTTCCCTACTCCCGTCCCAACTGAAGTAGAAGATGGAATTTTTTTCTAGTAATTACCCTCTGTCTTGCCTTCCCATTTGTTTGCCATCCCTGTGTACCCATGATCCGTCCATGTCTTTGAATCCCTTCCTTTCAATCCCCAAGTTATCCTTCAACTGTTCCTACTTTTTCTTCACAAACACATTGCTAGATTTTGGACATCACCCCTGGTGTCTCCTAAATACTGGCCTAGGCTCTGCCAACCCTGACCCCACCACTTGCAAGTCTCAGATCTCTGTTTGTTTTGTACACTCCCAAGCATGCCAGCTTCTGTGCCCACTGCTCCGGCTGCATCCTGCCCAGCAGGGTTCAGTTTCATGTACCCTTTGTCTCTTCCTCTAGAACCTGCCTTTTCCAAATATCCTTGCCTTTTCCCACCTGAAAACATGTAATGTGAAAGAGTTGATATATGCAAAGCAGTCAAACCTGGCCATATTCTTTGGAAAAGAAAGTGCACAACTGGGTAGTGGTGTTCTTGCACATTAACAAACATCTCGTGCGTTCAGATTCTGGAAGCTTCTTGTGAGAAATGTTTTGGACATGTGACTGTATTGCAGGGTAATGTCTTCCTGTGATAGTTGCTGTTACCACATACTTCCTTTCTCACAAAAGAATAAAAATACTTGTGAAATAAACACTGATTTAACCAGAAGGAGAAGCAGGTTAATGGACTTAATGTTTGAGAATGTCAAAAAGTCTGAGAAAATAGGTCTTATCTTACATTAGGATGAGATTTTGATTACTTAGGGTGATCCTGGTGATTTCACGTGTGCTCTCTCATCTTTTGAGTATCACGGTATCAGTAAAGGAAAAATAAGTCAGTATACAGGGGAGGAGTTAGCCCTCCAACAAAGCAAAAGAAATCCTCACAGTCCTTAAATCCTGAAAGCGTGAAGATATCCCCAGTTTTCCCAGGGTGATCATGAAAGAAGGACCAGAGAAGGGAACAAAAGTCCATCCACTCCTGGAGCCCCCTCAGTACTTGAACTGGACAAAGCCCATTTGAAGGGTGGGAGAAATCATTATGATAAACCACCCAGAGAACCTACTGTCCTTCTTGGCTGAGTCCCCAAGCCACCAACAGGGTACAACAGGGTCCTGTGATGATGAGGATATCCTAAAGATCCCAATGACTCCTGCCCTAATGTAGCTTAGTCAGGGCGAGAGTAGCAAAGTTGCTGCCAGAAGTTAACCGTGTAAAAGGTGTTATGGTTGAGGAGGCCCCATGTGAATCTGGGCAATGGGCTGTGCCTGGGGCGGCCACCTTTTTGTAAAACTTTGATTGATTCCCAATCTGCCAGGCTTCCTATCTCATAGAAAACATCCTCATTGATTCTCTTCAGTTGGAGCCTCCCAAATTTCATCTGGAAGACCGAGTGTTTAGAAACCAAAAGAGGCTCGCTCACACCAGCACAGGGAGTCCTCAGAGTTGCAGTTCAATTCATTTTAATTAGAAAATTGTGAAAAGGGGTATATACTCTTAATCTAGCACAGTGCCTTGCCTAGAGTAGTATTGTGAAAATTATTTGTCAGTGAAATAAATGAGTGCAAAGACATAGGGAAGAAGGGACCCTAAGTCCTAATTTAAAATAGAGGCAGACATGAGATGCTTGGCATTTTGGAGAGTGACCAAAGGTGGCCAGCTATAGATTCAGCATCTCCAGTGTCCTCATGTGCCTCTCCTTAAAGCTCCCTCCCACCTGTAGGTGATTAGTGAGGCAAGGTACTGCTCAGAGGGGACCTCATTGTTCCTATGACTGTGGCTCGTGGTTCTCAATGTGTGGTACTCAGGCTAGCAGTATCAGCATCACCTGTAACTTGTTAGAAATGCAAATTCTGGGTCTATACCCCAGAGCTACTGAGTCAGAAACTCTAGGGGATGAATAGTGTTGCTCTCTGTTTCTGGATGGGAGTAGTCCCACCAATCAGTCCAACAAGCCATCCAGGTGATCATGATGCATGCTCAAGTTGGAGAACCACCAGAACAGGCCATTCCAGCTCAAGCCCAAAGACAAGGCAATGATGTTAGCCTACAAATGGGAGGGACCCAAGTGCCTACCTACTCGCTAATAGCAGGTGCAAACACAATGAGGAGTTTGGTGGGCTAAGGCCAGAGGAGTGTGGGGAGGGATGTGTGTGGAAGGTGAGATTCAGGGCAAGCTAAAAATACAACACTGCAACATTTTCTAAAACCCCAGAAGGCAAACTGTGCATGCTCTACCCTGAACTACCCAACCAACATTTTCTCTCTTGCCTTATTCCTAATTGGATCCACTATCCAAAATGCAGAGGTTCGCTTTGCTTTTTTTTCAGAAGTTCCAAACAGCAACTTTGAGAGGAATGGGGTGCTTGGCAGCTGTTCTGTGTTTTCCAGGATTCCAACTGAGCATTGAAATCCCTCATTTGCCAACTTATTTTTATAGGAAGCCAATTTAAAAAAAAAATGAAAGTTTTCTTATAGTATTGGAACTACTTCTAATTTTAAAATGACTTTTTTGATGTATTTTTTTGTTAAATACTATGTAGTGTAATGTATAATTGCTCTTGTTTATTGCTTTTACAATCATATTTATTAAACAGATAATGTCTCTAAAGTCTTTGCCTTGAGATGTTTATTTTTACCCCCAAACTCGGTATTTAGTCAAAAAGTGATGCATTTACAAGATTTCATAACGGCTAATTACAAGACAATATCGTTAACACCACAGGCTCAAGGTTTTATTTTTTAATTTTTTTAAACTAACAAAGCAGAATATATTTTCCAATCTAAAGTGTACCTATATTTCAGTTGACTGTACAATACCTGTCACTTCATTACATTACTCCATTTCAGCATCCTTCCACACTGGTTACATTGAAAGGAATAACATTATCATTGTTATCAATTCAAAGTTACAAATTAACAGGGAGCAAACCCATTCAGATTTATTCGCAACCTTGTAGTTACTGAAGGACCAAACTACATGTAATGAACTGAGACTTGGAAGAGGAGCTAGAGGCTCAGATGGTAGAAAGAAACCAGCTTTGGACCTGGAATAATTCCCTTCTGTCTCTACCAGCTGTGTGACCTTGAGCAAACCATTTTAACAGAGAAGATTCACTGCCTCCTCCTTGTGTATAATTTGGAGGAAGAAGACCCCTTACTATTCTGGTGTTTTGAGTGGGTGAGTCATTCCCAAGAGTTCCAAATAAATGATTCAAAGTTAGTGGAAAACAAGAAGTGGACTGGATCTGTCACTGTTTGGGGACCCTCTGTTCCTTAGGTCAAAACATTTGTGCAGGCACAAAACCTTCCTAGGCACTCCCCCAATACTACTGGAGTCAGAAGGTTGTGGTGTCTTCAGTGCAGTCTCAGTATGCATGGGAATTTCCTTTTTTTTTTTTTTTTTTTTAATTTCATGGTTGCCTTTAGTTTTTTTCTTTCCCACAGACTGAGGCCTCTCACCCTGTGTTGCTCTTCAGGCCAATCTGTGCCCCAATCAGAAGCAGATTATCTCCTGTGTCAGTCAGAGGTTAGCCACGCAAACAGAAAGCCTGCCTAGATATTTCACACAAAGGGGATTTAATACAGGGAATTTGGTACTTGAATAATGGAAGAGCTGAGATGCCAGTTAGGAGCAGAGAAGGCTATGCTGAGATTAGCCTAATGAGGACATCTCTAATTTCCCTGGTCTGGAAATACCAGGCATGATGAGAGCCTTGGAACCAGTACTGACACATGGAAGCCAAAGTCACAGCGGATGCATCTGACAGGAGCAGGGGGCAGGGCAGTGATAGCTGGCCAAGGAGAGGAGAGGGCAAAGGCAGCTTGTCTTTGCTCTGGTTCTTCCTGGGCCATCCTCCTCACTGCCCATACCTGGCCAAAAGCCAACAGTCAATGAAACCTGGGAAATGTCATTTACTGAAATAGCCAGAGCAAGTGTGGGTGGGAAGTCAACCTATGCGAACATGGGCAGGTGACCGGCACAGACTCCCTTCAAATTCAGCCTGTGTGGAATCCGCAGATCTCCCCCATCCCAAAGGGAGTCTTTATATAGGGAGTGCTCCATGCTCTGTGATTTTTCCCACATAGTTAGAATTTGGCATTATGTTTATGTGTGGCATGTTACTCCTTTCTTCCTGAAGTCTATGCTAATTTAAAAGAGGATCATTTTGATTTCATTTGTTTTATTCCATTCCTTCAGCATTCAGCTCTGGACATTGCCATTAGGGGGCACTAGATAAATGTTTGATGAAACTCAACCCTTGATTTTCAGCTTAGTGTTGTGAGCAAGTCCATTTTATTTAGCCAGGATCTCGGAGGTGGCATCATGGGTCAAACCTAACCCAGCTTGCACCTCTAATTACATGTCCAATTGCTGTTTGTCAAGAACCAACACCTCCTGCCCTTCCTCTCTGTTACTAAGCAAGCTGCAGGATTCGGCGAGCTATTCTTAGACAGTAATTTAAGTGAAATAATTGCACTTTAGAAAAGAGGGGGGGAAATTGGCTAGAAAGTGGAATGAAAAATCAAAGGTCCAAATTTGATTTCTAGATCATTATATAATTTGTTTACCTACTTCCTGAGGAGCTAATAGGATTTTGAAAATGCATGTTTGGCTGATGTTTGCATGGTGGGGGAAATCCCAAAATAATTCCAGATGAACACCTGCAAGGAAATGGCTATTATACATTTTAGTGTTAAATACATGGACAGGAATCTGTGGTTTACAGAATACAGATATTTATTGATCTGTATGTGGCGTACACTGCTAGAGGTGGAGATGACACAACTACTATCAAGGCAGTTAAAATATCTGCCTTCGGGAAGCACATTCTAACAGGAATGATGTGATTTGGTATGTCATACACAACACTCATACATATAAGATAATTTCACATTATTATAATGTGAAAATAAAATAGGATAGGCAACAGAGTGATTGGGGCCCAGGATGGGAGTGAGAGATTTGGACCTCAGAAGTTCAAATGTCTTGATGTTAAGGACCAACCTGTCCCTGATCTTAACACAGAACAAGAAACAGCAATTTGACGACATGTGCATAGTCCCAAAGTGTTTCAAGTCAGCCTTAAAACCACCTGACCCAGAAAAAAACGATTTTGAATCTAAACAAAACTCAGAAATGCTCCTGAGATTCAGGGAAAATTCTCTCACATTGCACATGCAGAGGATTTTACCCAGAGGTTGGTATATATAATCAGTTGTTCTGTGATATGATGTGACATGGTATTCTGAAAGATCCCCTCACTATGCAAAAATGGCACAAGTAAAACACCACAAAGTCCAGGAACACAAAACCTCTTTCACATCTCAGGGTAATGTGTCCAGGGACACACTGAAAAGAGGTACAAGCCTAATTAAAATGGTAGCTCTTTTACACACATTAAATTGTTAACAAGTACACATGCACAAAACACTTATCTTGAAGAAGGCATGCAGTTTGCTTGTAAGAATGGTCATTCAAATGCTTCCAGCTTATGAGTTATTGTGAAATGAAGCAAAGAAAGTTACCTGTAATTAGACAGAAGTTTATAACACTAAATGTGGTCAGTGTGGTGTAACACTCAGGGAGGAGAGGGCTGCTGGTCAAAGTTGCAGGGTGTGTGTGTGTGTGTTCTGTGTATTTTTACATAGCTGGTGTTTTGGTCAGCTTTTACACTGCTGGGACCAAAAGACCTGACAAGAACAATTAGAGGAGGAAATGTTTATTTAAGGGCTTATGGTTTCAGAGGTCTCAATCCATAGATGGCTGACTGTATTCCTCAGAGCTTGAATGATGAGTCTGAATGTCATGACAGAAGGGTTTGGTAGAGGAAATTGGCTAAGAACATGATGATCAGAAAGGAGAAAGAGAGGGACTACACTCAGCTCACCAGATATTTATCCTGAAGCCCTGCCCCCAGGGACCCACCTCCTCCAGCCACACCCTACCTCCAGCCTAAAGACACCACTCAGTTAATCCTTATCAGGGAAATAATTCACTGATTGGGTTAAGGCTCTCATAATCCAATCATCCCACCTCTAACCCTTCTTGCACTGTCTCACAGGTAAGCTTTTGAGGGACACCTCATATCCCAACCATGGTATTTCTCATTCATGCAGCCGTACACAAGCTTGTACAACCCTTGAATTATCTTCAAACTCTCCCCTAATACATCAGTTATATTGGAACACATTTACATATTCAAAAAAATACTTCATAGAAGAACAAACTAATGCAGAGTGTAGTTGAAAAGTATGTTGGATATACTGTAGAAGAAAAAAGTCTTCAGAGCAGTGGGAAAGGAAAAGAAACTCATGCCATCAATCTCCATTATATTCCTCATCACCTCTGCCTGAGGTCTTTGGTGTGGGGCCAGCAGCCCTATTCACCTCTATAGACCTGGGAGCAGTGCACAGTTCCCACCTCCCCAGCAACTCCTATTTGGGAACTTCACTGTGGCTCCATGGAATGTCAAAGTGTGGCCAGAATGCCTCTTTAAAGAAGAAGATGGTGTGGAAAAGAAATTTGTAAGGTATTCAACAAGAAGTAGACAAGCAGGCATGGTTACACAAACCTGTAATCCCCAGGACTCAGGAGGCTGAGATAGGAGGATAAGAAGCTGGGGGACAGTCTCAGCAACTTAGCAAGACCCTCAGCAACTTAGTGAGACCCTGTCTCAAAGTAAAAAATGATAAGGGATGAGGATATACCTCATTGGTAAGGTAGCTCTGGATTCAATCCCCAGTAGTGGGGAAAAAAAATGTCAAGAAAAGGAAGAAGAAAAGAAAAACAAAAGAAGGTTGTGAAATTTTTAAAGTATAAGCTTCTGGATGAGAATAAAAATGCTACATGACCATACTAACATTTCAATATATGCATATATATGTATATTTATAAAATCTTGCACATGTAAGTATTAATAACAGCTAGTGGATGCATAAGAATTCAATGAATAGTATGCATAAGCTTAGTAGTTAGTAGGAAGTACAGACACACACACACACACACACACACACAC
>NW_025999999.1:11299036-11348497 GCF_001458135.2 Marmota marmota marmota | reverse complement strand
ATATATATATATATATATATATATATATATATATTTACGTGTATGTGTATATATACATGTATATACATGTACCCATAACAGAAACTTTCTCTTAAAGTACTTTTTCTAAGAAATATTTAATGAAATAGGATAAAAATTGATGTTAATAATAGAATTTAAAGTCTTACATGGTATGATCACTTTTTACAGAAATATAGGACTGAGGAATAGCTCTGTAATAGCGCACTTGCCTATCATGTGCAAAGTTCTGGGTTTCATCCCCAATACTGAAAGTAAAATGTATATGTATGGACATGTACAAACAGAAATACTAAATATTAATAACAGTGGTTATTTCTAACTTATAAAACTGAATATTTTAATTATTTTCATCATTTTTGGGCATACTTTCTAAGATTTTCTAAAATGAATATATATTTATTGCATGCTCAAAATGCTAAATGAAAAATGCTAAATAAAATTTATAAGAAATATATTGTGAAGTAAGCATAAAGTTTTATTTTCTGTTAGAATTGTGTAATTATTTATAAATAAATATGGAGTGCATAGAAAAATTCATTACTGCCAACAGTATATAGATTCTTTTAATAAAGTAAGAATAGCTTCTTAGATAAAAAGATTTTTTTCTCATTTTATCAATTTAAATTCATATTGAGATGAAAATATTATTTTGCTGTTATGGTACCTACAATTTAATACATGAATTTTCAAATGTTTTAACATTTTTAAACTGTAAATTTTCTACCCGTGTGTATATGAATCATACACATGTACATACCCACACAGAGATACATACATGTATGTGATTAATACAAATTTTCAGCATAAAAATAAATATGTATATGTGCATATTTTTGCATGCTTTAGATATATGCACATACACAAACTCAGATTTAAACAAATAAGGAAGTATCAGTAGTTAGTTATGTACCATAAACAAACAAAAGATGTGCTATTAAAGGTTCTAGACCTATTGCATAGACTGTGTGTTAACTATGGGAAGATTTTGTGTTTCTTTAGTATTCATGGTGTGCAGCAGACTGAGGTGGGGAGGGGACATGTATGCAGAAAGATCCTTCCCAGGAGAGACGGGTGGAAGCTGCTGGAGGACAGACACTCTCCACTTGAACTACTGTACCATCTTGTTAACTGCCTCTCCAGAAGCTCATAGCCTCCCTTACCACCTTTCAGCCACAAGAAGGAAGACAACCTGATTTAGTAGTGACACCAACATGCACTACCACACACACACACACACTCATACTTGACAAATGGGCGGGACTGGTGTAGCCAAGTGCATGCCGAAGAACCAAGGACAGGAAGTTCTCGCTGGCCACAGCCAGGAGGCAATGCTCACAATCAATAAGTAAGTCAACCAGACTTTACAAGTGGAAAGTCCAGGTTCAAGCATAGGTGAGCATCTATGACCACCAGGTCTGAAGGACCAAAGGCTACTAAGATTGTAAACCCCAAGCTAAGAGTCAAGAGTTACATGAACCTAAAATATATAAATAAACCAAAAATGTAGTGAAGAACGGGAAGTCCTGGATGGAAAACATTCAGGATAATGCACGTAGGAAAGCAGCTACAATTATTTTTAACATTTATGTGACATTGTTCATTCATTATCTTTCTTGATCCACACAAGTTCCCTAGGAAGGAAAGTTTTCCTTCTTTTACATTTGATGAAGGTAAAGCTCAGAGAACTGAAAAGACTCACTGGTGATCACAGTCACAAAGCTCAGAAACCCCAATGGATTTGTTCCCTATCAAAGCTCAGTTGTGTGCTGGATTAAATGAGAGAGCTGTGGACTGTTTTCCAAAGTCTTCAGTGTGCTACATTTTAGGCAGCTCAAAGGCAGACACAGTTGTCCTTAGTGACACGCATGGCCAAGTTTCTGTCTGAAAGAATGCCCAGAAAAGATTCGATTCTTCCTTCTTGCTCTTTAGAGCTTCTCTTCTGGTTGAGATTTAATAGATGTCCCTGGGGAGTTTTGGAATCAAAACCTCTGGGCATCCAGACAAGGAGGGTTGGCATAAGTTGATAAAAATCTCTCTTTCACTCACTGTGTGTGTGTGTGTGTGTGTGTGTGTGTTAAACTAGTAAGCACAAAAAATAATTAGCATAAGATAGAATTTCCCTGTATAAATATTCAGACATTACTTCCAATAAATACAAAAGGGAAAGTAGTATTTTTTTTATTTTTAATATGGCAGACAAATCAGAAAGCTATTGGATCAGTTGAGTGTATCATTTATAATCCTTAAATGCATTTACAAATGTGCCATAAATATTTCTTCATTTTTGCCTCCTGAATTTATGCAAACATTACCCAATGAAGGTAGGGACTGTGGGATAGGAGGATGCGAAGGGTTTTATATAAGTTGGGGCAATCAGCTATAAGGAAGGAGAGTTAAAGTTTGTGTCATATGGTACTTGTAATATGTTATCGAGAATAAAGGACTTAAAGTATGCAAATGTTTTAAGGTGATTATGTTCATTTAATAATGTGGAAACATCAGTCTGGAAAAATGAATTCACTCATCCAAGATCTCATAACAAGTAAAGTAGCAATATCAGAATTTCAACTTATGGATGTACCCACTTCTCTTTCCATTCTACCATCATTCTTTCCAGCCCACCTATGGGTCAGCCACAAATAAGAGATGATTCAAAACAAGAGAATTGCATGTTCATGCAGTTCTGTTCCAAATGTAGTTTTCAGAGTTTACACAAGGCAAACAGTATCATTCTTCTGAAAGCATATAGCAAATCCTATCTCAGCCCTTGCTGTTGAGTTACACAAATAAAGACTTACTCTGTTTGACCTTATTTGACATGATATACTTGATAGGTGGAGCATCTAAGCTTTCCCAAAGGAAAGGACTGATATTTGCTAACTTCAGTAAATAAGTGGAGATGGAGTGTTTTCCAAATACTGACACTAAGTAATCTGAGACCGAGCAGCTTATACAGCTTGTATAAGCTATCTATCTACCTACCTATCTATATATGAATACCCATACAATATATACATATGGAATATATATAATATATACATATCATATACATACAGACATGTATGTATATAACTCCATATACATTTAGACATGGCTTATTACAAATAAGATCCCTATATGTAATTCCCAATTTCATAAATGAGGCTTCTCTTCAGTGACCTCATTGTGGGCAAGATCTTCCTTCTGCACTTCTCATAAAGTAGAAATTTTCTTGTAAAAACTCAGAACGAGGCCTTGTGGCTCTATTATAAATAAGTACATTAGAAGAAGTATTTTTCTCTTGCTTGTTTGTTTTTTAACTCACAAGAACTCATCCTATCATCACAAATAGGAGAAGCTAGTTTGGGGTGTTCTACTGAGTCAGGAAGCACTCTGCACTTAAGTGGGAAGAGATAAGATAGCAGACTGGGAAGGTGCTGAGGCAGGATGAACCCTGCTAAGAGGCTGTTTCTTGAATTTAATCCATTATCCAAAGAAGGGTAGAAAACTTAGATTGTGCTAGACCCCAAACCAAAGGCAAGTTAGCTCAAGATTCTAATCAGTGATTATGCCAGAAGTCAGGATGATGGCCCAATTTTTGCTGATCCCTGCAAGTCCACAATAATGGGCCCTGTAATAAGACTTGGCAGAGGAACCTGGGATGGAGAGGTAGTGAAGGGCTGGCTGATTCTCCAGGACAGGGAATGGTGCAAATAAATCATGGCATCAGGGTTCAAGTGGTTCACATCAGAATATAATGGAGATTTGGAGTCTCAGCAAAAACTGAGACAAGTGCTCACATTTGAGTCTTGTGGTACAGACAAGAGAATAGCTGAGATTCAGTAAACAAGATTTAAGAGCCGATCTCAGGTACATTAGACCTACCTTTGAAAGCATCTCAACTTCTGCCAGATTGAAAGAGGGAGCTGGGGACTCCTAATAGCCCCTTCATCCTTGCCTAAAGTATGTTCTGGACACCATGGACTCCATTTTCTCTAAACCCTCTGGGGATCAATTATCCGCTGTTCTCAGAGCTTCTTTGACAGTCCCTCAGAAAATGACATAAAGAAGCAGCTACATAAATATAGTAATTGCCAATTTATTATAAGGTTCAATTAGATTTTGTCTGTATTTTCTTTCCCTCCACATTCTTCATACTATCCCTCTTTCCAACACCGACTTGGCTCCTAGCTCTGTGTAGTTTTAGGGAACAACAAATACAGTGGGGGAACATGTAACCAACCCACCTTAAACTCCTTGGCAAACAAAATTTTCTTGGAAACCAGCAGGTTGGTTTGTTCTGTGCATATGTGGATGTGAGTTCCCTGGTAGCATATGCAGTTGGCAGTTTCTAGGAACAAAGCAAAAGCAATGCCAAGGTGGCTTATTGAGCATATTACAGTGGCCCACTCTGCATAATTTCAGAGTGGGACTGCCATGCCATCCTGGGAAGAGGAGGCAGAAAGTAATTCGGCATGACTATAAATTTTCAGAGCTCAGGGCACATCTCTCTTAAGAATCAAGCCTGGCAAAACTGCTTGACTTGAATTCTAGAATTCTAGAGCTTGAAGGGAAATTAGAAATAATCCTCCAAGTAGATCTTGAGCACTGAGTATGAAGTATCATGCATCCTATTCAACCATCAACTTGGCCAATCACCTCCTTTGAAGATTCTGCTGTTTTTTCACGGACACATAGCAAATAGATGGCAGAGAAACCACATGTAACCAGATCAAATCCTCTTTCCCATACCATATTGCTAATCTTAGTTCTTTTCTCTGTGATGCTGTCCTCTATTTATGCAGAACACTGCCAAGAATGCTTAGAATGAATAGAAAAGGATCCAAGAACATGAGGACAAAACACAACCATAAAATTCATGGTCTGGAACACCATGAACATGTAATGTCCCTGAGGTTCACTTATACCTGATGATTCTGTTCCCATGCGAGTGTTAAATAAGAATAGGCCCTAATATATTATGTGGATAAATTCACATGGTTTAAATGGACAGTGTGTAACAGTACTAGAGATGCCCCATCATCAACCCAAGAACTCCAGGAAGAAACCAAAATTCTTCCTTTGTTACAGCAGCTAATAATACACAGGACATAAATACTATCATTTGTTCACTAAAATTAAAAATCATAACAGTTTTTGCATAAGCACATTGCTATGGTTTGAATATGTTCCCCCAAAGTTAATTTGTTGGAAACTTTATCCCCAAATGCATACATTAATGGAATTTAGAATTGGGACCTTTGGAAAGTAAGTAGTTTGGATGAGGTCATTAAAGCAACCCCTTATGATGGCTTTACCTTGTTATCATAAAGAAAGAAGTCCCTGTCAGATGTTGGCACCATGCTCTTGGACTTCCCAGCCTCCAGAATCTTAACAATAAGCCTTTTTTCTTTATATGTTACCTGGTCTTACATATTTTGTTATAGCAACCGAAAATGGATTAAAATATTCATCTCAGAGCAAAAGTGTATAGAATAGCACTTAAGTACAGAGAGAAGAAAGAGGTGGTGAATAAAGATTTAAAACCTAAAAACAAAAACAAAGAAAAAAGGAAGAAAATGATTAAAGAGAAAATTTTGTAGACAAGTGATCCATAAAATATAGCGTCTTTTTTTTAAATATGAGGGAAGTTGAGAGTAATAAAACAAAGCATCATGACCACATAGGAGTCAGGGCAGTGGTCATTTCAACAGTGCACTTCTGAAAGCAGCAACTCTGAAAGAACAAGGCACCAAATCAACAAGTCAACAGAAGAAAAAGACAGTAATACTCCTGACCAACCCCAGTCATTATTCCAGTGTCTCATTAATAGAATACCAGATGGTGTGAAGCCTACTTTTTTTTTACCTCTGCCTGCATTCTAAAGATGTGTGTGTATGTGTGTGTGTGTGTGTGTGTGTGTGTGTATGTGTATCCTTCTGCTGTACATAAAAGAATCATTCATATCTGCATTTCCTTAAGGAAGATAGTTTGAAATGAGTTTGCAGGAAAAAGTCTCTGTAATCACCATAAAAACATTACTATCTTTTTCTTTATCATTTCTGAAGTTTACTTTAGAGTAGGGTCTAGGATGAGTGGTGCATTAATATTTATTGCTGCATAAAACATTGCCCCCAAATTTTGCAGCCTAAAAGAAACATTTACTTATACACTCTCCAAGAGATAAGAATTCAAGAGTGAATCAGCAAGGCAGTTCCACTTGGCAGTCCTCGTGAGGCTGCAGTCAAGATGTTGGCTCTGAATATAGCCATAAGAGAAGGTATCAGGATAACTCAATATTGTGACTTTTACAGGAATCCTTAGCTTCTCACCACATGGGTCTCTATAGGTTGCTTAAACTTCTTCATGTCATTAGAGGCCAGCTTCTCCAAGAGCATTCCAAGAGAAAATGAATAAGAAGGGAGTTTGGTGCTGCTGAGAGCCACAGCCAAGTCGGAATGGCCCCTGGCATTTTGCCAGAACTACTGGTTGAGAGGCGAGCCATTAAGATGATGATAATTAAGTTAAGCTGTCTATAATTGCTGTGACTGGATGATGCTGGATTGAAACAGGCTGTGTATTCAATTGTATATAGACCCTTGCTGTCCTAGGGCACCGCTACTTTGGAGTTCTCTCTGGGATTCCTGGGGAGTTTGCGTTGGTTGGTGAAGTTCCAGTGGAGGGAGTTCTGGTTGGTGTGTGGTGTCCCTGGAAGGGCCGCGTGGGTGGCATTCGGGGGAGTTTCGGAAATAAAGTTTGTTCCTGCTTGAGTGGCTCATGATTTGTGCCCAGCCAGCCTGCGGCATGGTGCTTTTAATCACTTAGTTTCTGAAGCCACACACTGTCACTTCTGTTCCAGCCTATTTATTAAATGTGGGTCCCTAAGTTCAGTCCACACTCAAGGGGCAGAGGTCAGTTATTGCACTCCACCTATTGAAGGGAAAGATAGCAAAGAAATTAAGAACCTGAATTAAAATCAACACACATGGCTTAGCCTCAGAATATTCTAAGAATGTTCTACCTTACATATGCACCCAATTCCAGAAGGTATTTGAGGCAGGAAAACAAATTATAAATCTAGTGCCATGGTCAAGAAGACCAAACGGGTAGACATTACCTAAAGTTTTGTATGGTGACAAAAAGGATGTTAGAGGTAACATATATGAAATACATTATGAAGGTAGATTATAGCAAGACAGTAAACAAATCAGATGTTAACAATTTTTAAATTTTTATTAGGTGTAAATTATTTGTGATCATCAGATGTGATTAGATTGGCAGATAATACTATCATGGCCATAATGAAGAAGTCTGAAGATACGCTGGTGAGAGATGGAAAGATGTTTTGTTTATTTCAGGAAAGATTGAGCTTGTGATGTCATGGTCAGCACCTACCAGGCTGTTGAAAGACTAGCCAAGAACTTAACTGTGAGTCTGGAAAACAGGAGTTGGGCAATAATGTAAACCAGGCAATGAATGAATGTCCAAAGGAGAAAGAATGAAGGTTTTGTTCAGAGTCTTGATAAATGGCTGTATTTCAGGGAAGGAAACAGACCAAGGAGACAGTTAAGAGTTGTAAGGGGCCCAAGAAGTTATAGTAATGTAGAAAATCAGGGTCAAATTATAGTCAATGCTATGAGAGATCAGGAAGGGTGTGCACGGTGTGGGAATAGCTGTGGTTGGGAAATCATGCTGTCTGGGTGACAGAGTTGGGAATGAGGACAACCACATGGTGTGGAGGTGGGCAGGGAGCGGAAAAATGGAGCACTGCAAAGGGTTAACAAATGGCCCTCCATGTGGGTAGGTTTTGGTGGGTGAGTGGAGACATTAATGCTTTGATGTAAATACTTCCACCATGGCCAGTTTTAGAGTACCAATGATTTAATAACTACCACATAACATTCTAAACACACACATACATAAAATTCTAAAATCATACGTATGTATGTATATACATACATACACACGTGTGTGTATGTGTATGTGTGTGTATACAATGCAAGGCACTCTTTTGGAAATTCTTGGAAATAAACATTAACTTATACTTATGCTCTGTAAGTGTGGAAAGGCATGATACATCTCAGAAAACTTCTAGGAACCCTCATCATATCCAGAGGACAGACGGAAATGTTTTTCTGTTTTCTGTTTTTTTCTGTTTCACTGCTATGGGCTGTTCACATGGCCACTTGGGTTCACTTTTCCCTCAGTTTCGCTCCCTCTTTCTTTCCATCATTCTTCCCCTAAGGAAAGACCTTATCTCACATACATTTTCCCGGTATGAATCTTTTGTATTGAACCCTCACATTCATCATGGATGAAATATCTCAAAAATAAGCAAGACTCTTACTTCTTAGTATCTACCCTATCTCAACAGAATTTTGATTCGTCATGCTTAAAGCCTTCTTCCACACCAGGAATAAAAACCAGAATAAAAAAGACAAAGGTGGAGGAGAATCAGAAATTACCACATTCAGAATATATAGAATGGAATTTTATAGGGAAAAAGATTAATTACCAGGCCCTCACCCCACTGGAACACTGGCATATCTCCTCATCATTTTGATTTTGGGGTCACTGCTATCCTTGGTGCTGAGCCACCATCTCCCACAAAGACAATGAAGATAATTGTTTCTATAAAATATTCAAAGACAAGGACTCTCTTTACCTGTGAGTCTTGTCTGTGCCAGAGTATAATGTGCTTACTTGGGAGTTTTGAAGAAACTCATTGCCAACATTTATTCATGATGTATGTTCTTCGAAGCCTAAAATTACTAGACTTGAAAGCTGTGTGATTTTTAAAGCAAATTGATCAAGACCACAACTGTTAATAAAATGCATGACTACAGTCTGTATATTAAACATGATCTCTGAGGAAATACACTCGGGAATCACACACTGATATTTTTGCACTTCAGTTTTGAATCTTCATTTCTTAAAATGAAACTTTATTGTGATTATTAACCTGCAGAAATTTTAATTATCCTTCCAATGCTTGAAAGTTCATAATGGAGAGGTGCCAGAAAAATCCCACTGCTAATTAAATCCAACTGAATATTTCCTTTACCTGAAGATATAGAAGTGTTTCTTATTTGTCAAATCCCTTTCAGCCAAATAACCACTTAACTAATCTCAAATTGAATATCTTATTTAAGATTTTGAATTATCCTTTCTCTCCAGGGAGCTGCTGTTGAATATTGTAATGGCATCATCCAGGGAAATATTTCTGAACTCTTCTGACTGGAGGAACAGAAAGGAAAAAAAAACAAAAAACATGTTTCTTTATATTACTGAGGAGATTGAAATCTGGGAGAATGAACAAGCTGACATTTTTAAGCAAAAGAGCATTAGTAGAAGGTAGAAGTAGCTTCCTCCCTGCATACAAATACTAGTCTGGAGCTCACAAAATAGAAAAGACTAGGATCTTTTCCTTTATAGACTAATTTGATTGGTCTTGCTGAGAATTAAAAATTATGGTCCTAGTAATCATGGCTATAAATCACCAAATAAAGACCTAGAGATGCTTATAGATCATAGAAGGGGCAGAGCTACCTGAATATCAGCATGTGGGTCAGGGGAAACAGAATTACATCTGGCTCCTCTGCTTGTGAGTTTTATAACGATGGACAATTCACTTAAGTGCTTTGAATATCAGTTCAGACAGCATCTGAAACATGTCTGAAATCAAGCCTATATTTTTACTATTTAGGTCTATTTTAATTAGAAGAACAGCAATGAAGAAACATTGCAAAGTTAATTCATGTTACATCTGTCTGTGCCATGGAATAGTTTGTCATTTTGCTCAAGTTAAATTCTGATCCCCTTTCCATGGTCTGTAATCTGACTCCCCATTACTGCTTTGACCTCAACTCTCTCTCCTCCCTCCTGTATCCTCACTGTGCCATCCACACTGGCCTCTTCCTTGTTTCTTTGTTTCTCTATGAAGAGAAACTTCTAAACCTGGCCTCTGCACTCACTAGCGCCTCTTCTTTGTATGTTCTCCAAGTTTTCCACAGGTCGTACCTGACTCTTATATTTCAGCAAAGTCCTTTGAACTTATAATACTTCATGGCTGCTAGTGCTTCTTATCCCTCTAGTTAAGAGACAATTTACTTAAAATTCCTGAGTCTCATATAAACATCTATAATGCTGAATTTTATGTGTCAACTTGAAGAAGAAAATGGTTAGATGAAATTGACGCGCTGGATCAGTGAACTTGGAGTAAGTGGATGCTCCTCCATAATGTGGTCAGGAATAATCCAATCAGTTGAAGTCTAAATAGAAGAAAAATAGAATTCTCAGAAAAAAATAAAAAAAGCAAGATGAAATTCTCAGCAGACTGCCACCAGACAGGAATTACACCACTGTGTCTCCTAGGTTTCCAGCTACTGGCCCAGACTGCAGATTTTGAATACTCACTCCAGTCTCTGTAATAGTGTAAGCCAATTCCATATAATAAGTCTTCTATACATGTCCTATTGGCTCTGTTTCATTGGAAAATCTGTATGAATACAACATCAAATTAACAAGTGCCAAATATTTTATTTAACTCAAATTAATTAATGAGTGAACCAATAAAGTACAAGGACTGATTATAATGAAAAGTGTATTTACAGTTTCTATCGGTCAGGAATCTGGATATGGTTAATTGGATCCTCTGCTTAATCTCTCACCAGGCTGCAATCAAAGTAATGGCCAGGGTTAGGTTGAGAACAGGGGAAGGATCCACCCCTAAATTCAGATTGTTGGCAGAATTTTCTTTCTTCAACTGTAGAACTAAGGACCTTGGCTTCTTACTGGCAGTCAGCTAGAGGCTGTCCTCAGCTCCCACAGGCCTGAAGTCCCTGTTGACTTGGCTGCATTTCCTTGCCATGTGGGTTTGACAATATGGTCACTTACTTCATCAAGTTTGCAAAGAAAGTCTCTAAAACCAGTGTTAGCAAGATAGAGACACATAAAATGTTAAGTAATCATGACATACCATCACTTTGTAATCTTCTGTTGGTGAGAAGTAAGTCACAGATCTCCATAGCGTTCAAGGGAAGGAAATTATATGAGAGCAGTGTGTCAGATGTATGAACTATTGGGTGTACTTTACAGTCTGTCTGCTATGCAGCCAGTGCCAATCAAAGACTCAAACTCAAGTCAATTGGAATCATCTAATTCCTAGAGGGTCCACTACATCACACTGACATTTAGAAGACAGTTTTTTTTCTTTCAATTTTCTACAAAGCTTATTATAGTTTTATTATATGTTAAACAAGCACACTCTTCAGTACTTTAATTATGAGTTAGAATCTGCACAAAAAAATATTTCTATTAGCTTATTTCATTTTCATGAAAAACTGGCTGCAAAGACTTCTGAGGAAGGAGAAGGAAGGTTGAATAGGGCAGTGAAGCTATTCTGTAGTTGAAGATATATAACATTACACATTTTTAAAAAACCATTGAATTTTATGGCAGGAGATGTGAAATGATGTGTGCAAATTTTAAAATAATTCATTTAGGAGTTTAAGAGAATCCTAGAATGGAATGCAAGATGTGAAGAGAATTAAATTTATTCTCAGGTAAATTATTGTCTGTTTTACTAATGAGAAAATAGGTGGGGCGCGGAGGAAAGAAAAATTATCACTTGCCTGGAAAATCAAAGGTCTTTCACATGTTAATACTTTGGTCAGCAAAACAATCATCTCCGATGGTCCTTATAAATCCTTATTTTATAAACCAGAAGTTTGAAGCTGAAGGAAACTATATCCATCTTGCAAGTCTCCATGACAAGCCACGAGGAGAGTTGGGATTTGAACTGGCTACCTCCTGTGTGGTAGTCAGCTTTCATTCTCTGTGACAAATTACCTGATAAAATTAACCTAGAGAAGAACAGGTTTATTTTGGATCACAGTTTGAGAGATTTCAGACCATGATTAGTAGACACCACTGTTTTGAGGCCTGTGTCAAGGTGGGGACATCATGGCAGACGGATGTGGTGAAGGAAAGAGTCTGAGTTTATGGCAGCCATACAGAAAAGAGAGAGAAAGAAAGAGAGGGAAAGAAGTGGGGGTGGAGGGAGGCTGGGGACATGACCTCATAGGTATACCCTCAGCGACCCACTCCCTCCAACTAGAGTTCCACCTCTTAGAATTTAAACCACCTCCCAATGATACATTCAGTTATGCATATCTCAATGGATTAATCCACTAATGAGGTCAGAATTCTCAAGATCCAATCAAGCTCCTCCTCTGATCATTGCTGTATTGGAGGGCCAAGCCTTCAGCACATGAGCTTTTGGGGTGATATTCCAAGTCCAAACCCATACATCGTGTGTAAGTCCAAACCCATACATTGTGTGTCCCTAACAATGTTTTTCTTATATTAGGATGTGATATGTTTTCCGGAATACTTGGCAGACATTTTGTCACGTTTTATAGAATAAGTGGTTCATTTTTAACTAAAGTTTGAATGCTACTGTGTTCTCTCCTAAAGAAACCTTACCTTCTATCTTAATTGTTGAAATGGTTTCTCTGGAAAAAGGGAGCAGCGGAGAAATGGAAATGCATTTGCTGGCTCTGAAAATAAATAGTGAGACAGCAAAGAAGAAAGGTCAAGTTTGAGGGCCAAAGAAAAGAGGCAGGCCTGCTGACGGGATCAACCTGGGAAAGGGCAAAGATTGATTTCTTTGTGGGGAGTTTTCAGAGCATGAGCCAAGATCCACTTCAATGAAGTACCCATCAGTGCCCAAGACTGAGCCAGGTAAGGGTCCAAGCTGGCACAGGCTCTTTCCTGCTGTGTTGGCAAACATGGACGTGACACTGATAGAGGAGCCATTCTCTCCAAATGGACTGCCCTTTTTTCTATCTGCCCTCCAGTTACTGACACTTAAATTGAAAGGAAAGAGTAGGTGATTTTCTTAAGCCCCTGGTACACAGAATTTTGTTACCAGAGCAATGAGAAAAATGGTATGGTTTTTACCAATAATGACTTTTCCAGTCTTTTATCAGCAGAGAAAAATAAGCACGGTATGTCCGAATAGACATGAAAAGATGTTCCCTATCTGGAGCATCAACTTTGGAGTTCTTAGCAGCTAGGTAAGATGTATGAAGAGGTTATAGAGATACTTTTCTTGCTCATTTGTTTTCAGAATTTCCTTGCTTTTCTATAGCCTGTGAGAGAGAAAGAAGAGGGGAGAATATTTTGGAAAAAAAAACTGAGCATAATTTGGTTGTTGTTTTGTTTTGTTTATTTTATCTATTTATCATTTAGGAAGATTTTCTTTCCCTATGAAAAGAGTCTTTACTTACCCTTCTGTTTTTCCATTGTATAAGGCTGGTATTTCTTAGAATTTAATCTATATGGGATTTTAAATGCTTAATATGTATTGGATTACTTCATCCACACAATTACCCAATGACAACAGTTATAAATGTATTTTACATATGAGAAAGCCAAGTTACAGGGAGATGGCATAATATACTCAATATCATACAGCTAATAAGTGGTGATTCAAACCCAAGGTTGCCATTAGAGAGCACTGGACTCAGATAGGACCAGACTTGTTCCTACTCCCACTCCCACCTGGAATCATGTTGCTTTAGTAAATTTATTATCTAAGACAATTGTCACGTGATTTGCTCTGCATAGAATACATGAGAAAAACCTAGGAAACCTAGGAAAACTCATGTTCGGGCTGAACAATAGACCGGCTCATGGCCTTCTTTCCTTTGGACCTTAAAATACCAGCATATTAATTCGTACTTACTCCCATATGTGCAAGAAAACAAATTATGCTAATCTTAAACATTTAAATCACTTAATGAAAAAATCCACAAAATTTAAAGAATGTTAGACTTGGCATATTCATATTTATTAGTCTACTTTTCATCTCAGTAGCCAAAATGCCTGACAAGAACAACTTGGGTTAGAAAAGATTTGTTTTGCCTCATGCTTTCAGAGAATGCAGTCTGTAGCTGGCTGGGTCTAAGGCAGCAGGCAGCATCATAATGGAAAGTCATGACAAAGAAAATCTGCATGGTAGCCAGGAAGGAGAAAGGGAGTGGGAGAGGGCTGGGGAAGAGGGAGGAAAGGGACAGGGACCAATAGAGTCCTTAAGGCCATGCCCCCAGCAACCCAGTGACCTACTTCCTATATCCCCACCCCACTGCTTATAGTTATATTCTGCTGTCAGTGGATTAATCCAGCTAATGGGTTGATCCACTGATGAAGTCATTGCCCCAATCATTGCCTAAAACCCCATCTCTGAACCTTGCTACATTGAGGATCAGGCTTTTAACACATGAGCTTTTGAGGGACATTCTAGATCTAACCATACTATCATGCTAAGACTTCCTGGATCCATGATATAGAAGACAATGTTTAGGTCATAGATGGTTTTTGGCAGAAAGAGAGTACATATGAGAAATTATACCCCATTTGATTCAGATGTATGATATGTCAAGATCATTGTATTGTCATGAACAATTAATAAAAAAATAATAAAAAAGAACTAAATGACCAAAAAAAAAAAAAAAAGAGAGAGAGAGACAGTACATAAGAGCCACAGAGATGTCTAAAGAATGGTGTGTGTGAGTGTGTTTTGGGTTGGGTGTTGGTTTTTATACAAGAGAAAAATTTAATACTTATCTTTTAAAAAACACACACTAAGAATTTCATTTACATGAGAAAAAAACAATAATACACCCTCAGGAAACTTACAAACCAGGTGAGGACATGAGATATAGACTTATAGCCTGAGGGGTGTGAGGTATGGAATTATTTAACTTGTTATAACCTTATTTGATATCTTTTTCTGAAGTAAGTTAAAAAGTACCAATTCAAACCAATTTAGACACAAAGAGAATGTGTCAGCACATCCATATTCAGGGGTTCAAAATGTGTCAACTGGAAACTGACTCTATTGATTATCTAGAAGGGTTTCCAGAACCTCATCTTCTTTCAGCTCAGTAACTAGTGGAAGCAGTGTATGTTTCTTAGTAATTACAGAAAATGTGAGTTTATTAAGCCGGGTTCAGATTCTTAAATCCATAAATCCATCTCTGTGGCCTGGAGGAAGAAATTGTCTGAATGACAGGGTCAAGACAAGTATAAGTGTGGGTTGTTACCACCCCAAACAGATGCTCTAGGTTTGATAATTTCCCAAAATGAAATGCAGACACTCTTAGGTGAGGGAGAAAGGACTTTGCATGAGTAAGATGAACAGCATCCTCCCATATGACTATAGAATCATGGAGATCATATTTGGTCATTCTCAGTGACATTTTGGCTTGGGACAGCAACATCAGCCTCCCAAAGTATGGCTCACTTTGGGAATAACATGGAAGCATTCTTTTGCTGAATCTCGTGTGCAGCTTCTTCTAGAGCCAGTTGGCTGTCCTCCAGTCCAGGACATTAACTTTTTAATTTATACTGGCTCTTGGTCAGCTTCCAAGTTTAAGTCAAGGTGTTGATTTTGAACCAATGTAAAAAAATGTCTAAATCCATGGCCACTCTTGTGGCAAAAGAAGAGTTTATGACTTTGGTTCTGCAGATCCAGCTGCCTCAGTCTGATGGCTAAATTATACTATCATTTCTAGAGCCCTGTTATGGTCCTCACTATCTCCCCCACCCCTCCCACTCAGCAGAGCTCTGGGAAAAAAAATAGATTTAAGACATATTTGTTGGTAGGAAAGTACAACAATGATATCAACAGAATGAAAACTTCCTCATAACTCTTAAATAAGACCTAAGTTTTTGCTTACTATTTCAATTGTCTTTATTAATATGTCCATTGTATTTTTAAATTGTGAGAAAATATACAACTTAAATGGAAGTGTGAAGTATAGTATTGTTATCCATATGCACATCGTTGTACAGTAAGTTTCAAGAATTTTTTTATCTTGCAAAACCAAAACACTATACTCATTGAAGAACTTCCCTTATCCCTCTCCTGTCAGTCCTGAAAATCACTGTTCTACTCTGTTTCTAAGAGTTTGATGACTTTAGATACCTCATATAAGTGCAATCAGACAATATTTATATTTTAGTGATTGGCTTATTTCACTTAGCAATTATTTCTTGAGGTTTCACTTATAAGCAAAGCTGAATAATATTTCATTATATCCATAGATCATATTTTATTTTTTCATTCACATATATTTAGATTGCTTCTATGTCTTACCATTAGTAATTATGCTACAACCAATATGGATATATTAGTGAGCTTGTGCAGATATAACAAAACACCAGGATCAAGTGGCTGAAAAAATTTTCTCCCAGTTCAGGATGCTGGAATCCAAGATCAGGGTACCAGTACTGCTGTGTCCCGGCAATGCTCAATTGGTGATGCCTTTTTCCTTGGATATTCTCACATGCAAAGAGAGGGAGAGAGAGAGAGAGAGAGAGAGAGAGAGAGAGAGAGAGAGAGAGAGGTGGTGGTGGGGTAACTCAGTTGTTTTCCTATAAGAACATTAATTCCATCATGGGAGTCCCAAAGTTTGACCTCATCAAAACCTAATTTCTTAAAGATCCTATAATATACAAATAATATCACATTGAGGACTAGGGTTTCAAAATGTGAAATGGGTATATAGATATCTCTTTGAGATCTTGTTTTCAATTCTTTTGTGTATAGAAACAAAAGTAAGATTCTTGGATCACATGATTGTGTTTTTAATTTCTTTTGAGAAACCTCCATATTGTTTTTCATAGAAGCTGCACCATTTTGCATTCCCACCACCAGCATTCAAGTGTAGAATTATGATCATAATTTTTCCACATCCTCATGGACACTCATTTCCTGTATTTTTGATGGAAATGAACCTAATGAATGTGAGATGATGTTTCATTGTGGTTTTTATTTATGTTTACCTCTTGTTATAGATTTTGCACATACTTTTATATTATTATAGAGAGTTCTCTCTCTCTCAACAACAAATGCTAGAGGAACATTTGTGGACTGTAAGTGATATGCATAGTACTTAAATAAATGAAAACATTAGAAAATTCCACAAGGTACAGCTAATAAAAAAAAAAAAGAGCAGCAGAAATGTCTAGAACACATCAAGTTACATTATACAAGAAATAACTGAGAGACCAGAGATGCTTAATTTGAACAAGGGTATACACCTAGGGGACTTGAGAGCTGTATGCATGTATCAAGTGTCCACTGTGCATATAAACTGCTTCAAATCTGATTTGGGAGTAAGTAGGATGTACATTATTCAAAATAAATAAATTCTCAATGATTCCAGGCACAAGAAGAAAAAATTTAGTTCAATTTAAAGAAAGTGCTTTGTAACAGGGCTGTCTTATCATAAGATGAGAATCCTTGGAGAGGACTGAGCTATCCACCATTGCAGGTATTGAAATATAAGCTGTTAATAAAACAATTGAATTTTGCAGAAGGTCACTCAGATGCCATGCAAGGATTAACTTACGTGTCCTCTTAGTCCCTTAACAATAAAATTTCTCCATAGATTTGTGAAAGAAAATGACAATGGCTTATTAGGTATTTGGCATTGCATAAATGCAAAATCCAGTGCTTCACATGAGAGTCAGAAAGTTGAAAATTCAAGCTTTCTTAGGAACATACTGAGCCATAGTATACTTTATCAAAATTTAAAATACAGATGGGAGATATGGGACTTCCTTCTACTCTTGACAATAATGAAGTATAAGGAACCATTATAAATAACTATAAAACTGAGTAAAATATATTAACTGACTATATTCAGACCCTGAACACTAGGAAGTGCTGAAATATGATGCCTGAGAGAAGGGAAATAAATGAGGTAAGTACTGTAGTTCCTAGGCCTCTGCTCAGGGACATTTTGAACCATGGATAGAGGGAAGGGTAAAACAAACAGAGCCCGGTGATCTTGCTGAATGAAGGAGACAGAGATCAAGTTCAAGGAGACAGAGACATCAGGAAATGTGGGTCAGAACTCCAGAAAAGAGAAAGAAATGTAGAAAAAAGCTCTACAAGTCTGCCCATAAGGGTGAACAAAATACAGACCACAAAGCAGAAAGCTAAACTAGACATAAAGCTTACAGAGATGTTCAAGATTTAGCCAGGCACAGAGAGAGAGTCCTCTAGGACTCTCTAGAGCAATTAGTAAACTCTCCAGAAATTGCACATTTCAGGGGTGAGCCCCAACTGCTGCAGCCCGGCTGGCTGGGCAAAATAACCAGGGGGTGACGAGCAACTTGTGTAGATTGATACAGCAGGAGTGGGAGCCGTTTATTGTAGGACCACAGAGGTATTTATACATTTTTCACAGCTTATCTTAATTAGCATAAACTAGATACATCAGTCAACCAATAAGGAATCTCCACACTTAATGGCTCGCTGGAGTTACTTCACAAACCACTCCCTCTGGCATTTTGCCAGGCGCCATCCAAACTTGTTTACAGACTCTAACATTTCTCTGGCAAAATGCCAGGTGCCATCCTGACTTGTTTACAGACTCTAACACCCAACTATCCCAGAGTGAAGGTTACTCTGCCTTTAGACCCACCTACGAAAAGCTTTAAAACCCAAAACAAAAAGATCATACTGAACCACTGGTAACTGACTTGCCCGACAGAACAAAGCCCAGTAGTCTTTAAAGAAAGACAGCAAAAATCTAGATACTCAATAATGTAATGTTCACAATATTAAGCTTTGGCCAGACAGGGCAAGAGGCAGGCAAGCAACTGTATTCTTCAACCAGGAAAAAGATCAACCATTCAAACCAGAGTCAGAAATGACACAGATAACAAAACCAGCATGGGAGGATGTTAATGGGGCTTTTAGGGATGTAAACATTTTCAAAGAAAAAGGAAAGACAGATAAAATAACCAATGGAGCATCTACACAGTAAAATAAAGATATATAATATCTGATTATAAAAATCCTGTATAACATGAATAGAAGATTCGAAATCACTGTAGAACATATACTGTGACTTGAGAGAGAGAGAGAGACTGACTAAAGGAAGCATATCATTGACTCAGTGACTTCTAGAACAAAATGGCTTGGTCTAACACACATATAATTTATCCCAGAAAAAGCAGGGTGGGGAGAGGCAGAAAAACATTTGAAGAAATAATGACCATGTTTTTTTCTAAGGGTCATGAAAACTGTGAACACAGACTTAATAGAAAACCACACAAAGGCACATCATAATCAAATGCATGGGAACCAGTGGCAAAGGAAAAATGTTGTAGAAGCACTAAGAGATTAAAGGCACATCAAATGCTGAGGAACAAAGGTAAGAATTACCACAGGAAAGAAGTATATACCAGGTGCAGAGGAACAAGGAAAACATTACTTAAAAGAAGTCTTATCATAAACTATGCAAGCCAGAAGACGATAGAGCAAACACTTTTACGTGCATGGAGGAGGGGAGCAGAAATTTTGACAGTCTAGAATTTTATGCCCAGAAAAAAAAAAGCCTTCAAAAATTAAGGTGAAATGGAAGTTTTTTCAGACAACAAACACTGAGAAAAAATTGGGCCAGCAGATTTGTACTATAGGGAATATTTTTAAAGCTCTTCAAGAGGAAGAAGTGACAGGAGAGGAACACTTGGATTAACATGAGTAAATGAAGACGACTATCAATGGGAAATATGAAAAACACTGGTTTTTCAGTTTTAAGTGTCTTTTCTTTAAAAGAAAATAAACTGCTCAATGCAACAATAAAAATTTTGCTGGGGTTTAAAAGGTATGTAGATAAAAAGTGTGATAAGAATAGCACAAAGAAGAAAATGAAAGAATTGTGTAAGCTTTACATGATTTTGTACTTTGGATACATATTGTGAACCCTAAAGCAACCACTGACTAATAGATAAGATAAAAATGAAGTGGAACAAGTTGATCCATCAAGAGGCAAGGAAAGGCAGGGAGAGCTTACACAGCATGATGGGAAAGGAATAACAGGCTGTAGATTTAAATTTATTCCTACTTTTAAAATTTGAACTTAAATTATGGAGACACCCCAATGTAAAGCCTAGATTTTTCAGACTATATAAGAGGACAATATCTACAAACTGTCTATACCTAACTACTTAAAATATAAATCCACATGGAAATAAAGATAAAATGTGGAAAAGGATATATATATTGAAAATGAAAACACAAAGTATTAGAAAACCAGGGCAGCTTTATTAGTACGAATGAAGTGGACTTTAGAAAAAGCAATATTGCCAAGGATCAAGGACACATTTTATTATGATAAAGAGTTCAATTGATCTGGAAGGTGAGACTCCTAAAGATTTACATGTCTAATTACAGAGATTCTGAAAAATGAAGCAAAATATCAGAAAAGTAAAATGACTAATAGAAAATCCACAATTATAGCTGGAGAATTTAGGACTCCTAAACTGGTAAAGGACTCATATCCAAAGTGTGTATATATATGTATGTATATATACCTGAAAAATGATTTAAAACATATTCTCTAACAGAAGACACAGGGGAGGATAGGAAACACATGACAAAAATGCATATTAATCCTCAAACAAATGCAAATTTAAATCACTGTGAAACAGTGATCTGTCCATAGAATGTTCAAATTTAAGAAACTGACAAATTCCAGGTGCTGGCAAGGAAGAAGAACAGGCCCTATTCTAAAGCATGGTTAGAATGTAAAATGGCACAACATCTTGTTAGTTTCTTGGGGAATTAACATACATGTAACCATGTAATTTAAGAATTCCATTTTTAGGTTTTTTCACAAAAGAAAATAAAAACCCAACTTCTCTCAAAAACTTGTATATAAATGTGGTTCAATATAATCCCCAAAGTGGAAACCAAATAAATGCCCACCAGTAGGTGAATCGAAAAGCAAACGATAATTCATTCATTCAAGAGATGTCTACTTAGCACTACCTCAGAATAATTAATAATACCATGGATGAATATAAAAAATATTATGTTGAGTGTGAGAAACCAGACATAAAAGGGTACCTAGTATATAATTCCATTGGCAGAAAATTTTTAAAAAGATAAAACTAGTCTCTGGAGACAAAGAGAAACAGACCGACCATGACTGCCAGGAGTTTGGAGAGGGGTGTGACTGGTGGAAGATGAAATGATGGAAACTTTCTGAATCTTGACTGGTTTCACAAGTGCCTAATTGACTGCTCTTGTGCTTGAATGGGTGCATTTTATTGTGTGTGTAGTTTATGTTTTATATACTTTGAACTATTGTATCTCTCAATAAATATTTAAAGCCATAAAGATGATTTTTAAAAACCAAAGCAAAACAAAATTCAATTACAAAATAAAAGACATGTTAGAGATCGTTATGTTTTGGATGTGAGGTGTCCCCAAAAGCTCACGTGTGAGACAAAGTAAGAAGGTTCAGAGGGGAAATGATTGGGTTGTAAGATATATAGAGGACCCAATCAGTGAATTAATCCCTGCTGGGATTAATTGAAGTGGTAGGGTGTGGTTGGAGGAGGTGGGAATTGGAATGTGGCTATGGGGTATGTATTTCGAGCTCAGGACTTTGATTCCCCTTCCAGCTCAGTACAATTAGCAGAGTAGATCACCACAGTGGAGGAGCACCTTCAGACCATGAGAGACACAGTCCTCTATATATACATGCATCGGATAACCAAGTATAAGGTCAGGCTTCATCCTTTTTGCCGTACCTTTAATCCTGAGAAAGTTTTGTATCAGCAGGCCAAAGCGATAAGTCTTAAAATTAATTAAACAAATTTATTAGAGCATGATTTACTAGAAAGTCCTTCACAACCTTATTTTGTTCCAAGATCTGTTTGCAATATTCTTGAAAACTTTGGGTCTCTCTCATTCTCCAGGGAAAAGGTCTTTGGTGAAGTTCAGTTCCTGTAGTAGCCTAAAACAATTAACTGATAACATTGTTCAGTGTTGGCTCTTTCCTTTCCAGTCAAAAAGCTGCTCATTTTTATTAACAAATGTACTCTATGGGTCTCCTATACATTGAAGTTGTTTCCCTCACAAGTCTGAAACTTGCTACACCACCCAACAGTGCTTGGTTTTGACTGAGAAGAATATAAAACAGGAAGAACATTCTCAGCAAGGACTTGGTTTTATTTAACTCACTTAACAGTGAATCTTAGTTTTACAAACTGTGTTATACAAATAGTGATGACAAGTACACGATTTCAAATGCCACACATATTTAAAAAAAACAACTTTTAATAATTCTGTTTTTTTGTACATTAGAAAATATATTAGCAGAACATAAATTCTATAATTTCACAGCTGATCCTTTTTAAGACAAGGCTTAAGGTGACTATTTTGTTGACAACAAAGAGATATAAGTAGACATTTTAATTAATAATAATCAGAGCAAACAGATATGTAAATATACTAAAGGTGAATTTTGTGGAGGAGGATGCAACCTTAGGACACATGTTGGTTTTATTATCTTTAGGTTCTCTGGTTTTCAGAGTTATGTTACCCAGCCAGTCTTCTCTACCTTCCTTACTCTATCCCTGCTACAAGAACAAACAAACCTGGTTTCTGATCATAGCTACAGGCTTATGTATACACACACACACACACACACACACACACACACCTCCTTCATTGATGAGCATGCCTCTGGCCTGTTTTGATGATTAAAATTACTGTGAACCTCAAAGAGCAGGTAACTGAGTGGCTAATGGGTTAGGAGTGGAGCCCAGATTTCTTAGCTGATCCCCTGACCTCTGGCAAATATCTTACCCCATGGTTTATCAAGAGGAAGCTCAAATAGATTTTAGGGAGTTTTCTGTGATTTATGAGCTTACCAGCTAGGTCACGAGTAGGAAATAAGTGCTATTTATCAACTCTCTAGGGCCAATGGCACAGAGGTAAAAACTGGCCTCCAGGCCCAGCAGGAAACATCTCCCATGTACCTGGGGTGGGGGGAGGGAACACTGCTCCCCTTTAGCCAGAAGCAGGGACTCTGTCACACTTCTCACCAAACACTACTTTGCCAAGTAATTTTTCAGTTCCAGTTGGAAATCTTAAAAAAAAAAAATTGAACACGTCAAGATTAATGTTGAGAATTGATGTTATGAATAAAAAATTGTGCCAAATTAGCACTTCAGATTTAATTTTATGTGCAGCACACTGCCAAGTAACTTGGAACATTTGTAGGTTGTTGGGAAATAGTTACAAATGGCACACAGCTTCCTCCACCTCCTTCTCTTCTCCCCTCTCCTCTATAGCTGCTCTTCCAGGACAGGCATTGACACTGGGTTTGGGGTGTGTGTGTGTACCTGTGTGTGTGTGTGTGTGTACCAGTGTTTATGGCCCCTAAAGAAAAGAGGGACAGGAAAATGTCATGTCCCTAAATGTCTCCTTTGGGTTCCCAAAAAAACCTATCCAAATTAAGAGAACAATCCTGGGCCAGAAAGTTCAGATACATATTATCCTCAAGGGCACTGTCTCCCTGCTATGCACATTGGGAGCCAGGGCAAGTTAACTTTATAAGTAGAAAGCTGTTTTCTTGCATGCACACTATGATAGTTGCTTCTTGGGATGTGGCTCATGACAGCTAAGTAAGCTGATGCTGATGATGTCACTGCTTCTGCAGCCTAAAACACAAAATCTGTGTGAGTGGGGATGTTCCCACAGAACTGAGGACACTGTAGGAAGGATATGTGAATCATACAGCTAGCCACCACTGGACTGAACATCAATGAGGGACAGGAGACCCTGCTTGACAAAGCACTGTGAGGGACAGAGGTGCTGTCAGTCCATCTTGGATCATTGATGTAACTTTTCTCAATAAATCTCCTGTGAACTTTCCTCAATAAATCCTATGTCTCCCATGCTATCTCCAGGCACTTTCTTTGGTCTGTCTGCAACCTACTCCACTTCCTGGCCCAACTGGACTATGGGTGAGACACAGTGATAGGGAATTTTTAGATTGTTTCTAACACAATTTCTTAAGAAAGAATTTAAGTTTCCAGACTTTGACTAAAGGAATTCATTAAATTCAGATCCCCATACTTTCAATTCACATCTCCTTCAAACAGAAAACAGGAAAAACAATCAGCCTATTTTCATAACCTATAAGAACACAGAGTTTTTTCGCTTGGTCAAACTCCTTAAAAAAATTGAAATAAACAAAGTGTGTACTTTAATAGCATCATGTGCTTTAAGTCAAATTCTTTTTTTAAAAAAAAACCTGTGATGTCTACCTTAGCTTTGTGTTCATGTCCAGCACAACTCTGACATGTGCTCTGAGGGACTGAATTTCTGCTCCTCTATGTCCACATTCTGATCCCAAGTCAAATGGTTATCTTCAACAATGTCGATTCGTGGGTAAATTCTATGAGGCTATTTCATTAAAAGGGGATGTTATTTTACTGAATCAGACTTCAAAATGCTTGTATTTTTAACTACTATTTCTTCTTCATGACGGACTGTTTAATTATGCTATGAATTATTCTACGTATTACACGGTCTTTATTAACAAAACTGTATATTGGAGATAAATCTAGGATATCTGGTTTCTTCCCCTTTGCATGAAGGAAAGAGGTGCACCAAGAAGTTACCCAAAATGACAGTTACTGATAGGAGTCTGGTACTTTATGCTTGCACTCTTCAGACAGGACCTCCCATGACATTCCTCTCATATAACAGGGATAAAGTTTGCATCCAAAGAGATGTTAGTTTGTTCCCTCTAGAAAGGATGTCTTAAATGTTTGGGGAGTACATTTTTGCATACATGATCTCAAACTGCTCTTGAAGTTTTAATGTGTTCTCTTGTCAATCAACTAGCTGTCCAGACTCCTAGTTGTCTTGTGCATCATGGAGTCTTATCTGCCTTCAGCATTGCTGGGTGGGTTTTGCCCTTTCTTAATGGTGTGGAGAGCAGAATACTGACTACCTAGTGCATGAAGCAGAATACGAAAAGAGAAGGAGCTGCCTGCAGGCTGCAAGATGATACAAATATTAGACTCTTGTGGGGAACAGGAGAACAAACAAGTGAGATATTCAGAGGACATGCAGTTAAGAGGCCATTCTCCAAAAGACAAGTAGCTCATCCATTTGTTTATTTATTCACATGACAAATATTAATGAACACTCATTGTATAAATGCATCTTGATAGGTGTGATGAAAATGGCAAAAATAAATCACTCTGCATTCTTATCTCCAAAACTGGTAGAAAGCCATGTATGAGAACAATTCCAAAAGAGAAGCTGTCAAAAATAGAATATATTTATGCGAATAAGCAAACAAGGAATGCAGACAAAAAATTTTAAATTTCTACATACAGAATGAATTTATTAAGACTCTGAGTATTACAGAGTGTTAGCCTTGTTGATGTTTCTTGCTTACTTATTATGTGCCAAGAACTGTTCTGTGCCAATTCTCATAGTGGGCAATATTTTGGTAAGTTTTGAATAACTAGTCCAAACTCACACAGCTATGATATATTGGAAGTCAGAAGTTAATTGTTGTAATTTTAATTAAAAAGCCAAACTTTCACCAAAGGAGGTTCACAATAGAAGGTCTATCAGTGGATCATTTGCAATTTGGGTAGATGAGGATGACAGAGAAGGGCCCATCACTGGTGGGCATATGGGGGAATGGCAGTGTCCCATGGGATAGGAAGCTGGTACTTCATGCCAGATCTCATCTATTGAGACCCACCACTGACACGCAGGTGATATGCTGCCGCAGAGTTCAGCAGGTGTTTGGCATCCAGTGACATAGAAGCAGAGAAATCAATTACATCCCATATTGGGGCAGGAGAATTATGGACCTGCTCTTCATCTGTCACTAGGACTAAAACAGAAGAAAGATAAGCCTCTTGAATCATTTTCCTATTGAATCCTTTCCTCTGTCCTAGGCTCTGGGTAACAACGCTTACCAAAACTGAATTATAAAGCCATCTATGGAAAAAATTTCAAAAGAGGAGCTGTCAAAAATAAAAAAAAAAATCAGCCAGGTACAGTGGTGCATGCCTGTGTAATCCCAACTGCTCAGGAGGCTGAGGCAGGAGGATCACGAGTTCAAAGCCAGCCTCAGCAATTTTGAGGTGCTAAGTAACTCAGTGAGTCCCTGTCTCTAAATAAAACACAAAGTAGGTCTTAGAATGTGACTCAGTGGTTCAGTGCCCCTCAGTTTAATCCCTGATACGCCCCCCCCAATAAATAAATAAGTGAATAAATAAAAATAAAACTCACTTATGTCAATAAGCAAATAAGGAACATAGACAAAGATTTAAAATTTCTACATTGAGAAGGAGTTTATTAAGGCTCTGGGTGTTTCCCTCGTTGATACTTCTCATTCCACTTGTTATGTACCCAGCACCTTTGAGCCTAAGAAGACCTTGCCTTGAAGGAGGAAACAAGGAAAAGAGTCCTCCTATGAAGATGCTTTTCAACAAGAAACAAAACCAACAGTTTTACTGAAAAGTAATTCTTATACTGTACAGAGGACTGAGATTAGAGACAACTAGAAGTTAAAGATGATATCATTTTAATAATTAATTTAATGATATAATTAAATATTATGTGTCATTGGTACATTTTGTTTTTGTTTTTATTTATTTTTTAGTTGTAGATGGACAAAACACCTTCACTTTATTTTTAGGTGGTGCTGAGGATCAAACCCAGTGCCCTCCACATGCAAGGTGAGCACTCTACAACGAGTTACAATCCCAGCCCTTATTTTTGTTTTTGATGTTGTAGTCTATCCTCCTCTTCAAAGATGGGGAAGCTGAAATGAGAGGCAAAGATTTTGACACGGTAATAGTAAGGTTAGTGACAGAAACACATGCGGCCTCATGTTTTCTACACTCCATGGGGTCCTTCTAGGGGCACACCTTGATATTTTTTTTCCTATTAAATTCCTTAGGTGTTTCCTATTTGAATTTTAAAAATTGGCAAAATTGTCACTTTCATTATATAAAAATATACATATTTGTTAAGTGCCTTCCTACATTAGGAGCTTAAACCTGAGGCCCATATCTTAACCATCGTGGTATTTTACAGCCAGTAGCTCACACCAGGGTCTGTGAAAAGGTACCTTGCTGTATGTGTTGGATGGATAACTAAATGCATATGTGCTACTGGGTCAGAGGCATCCTGAAGGTGGCTAATTACATTGGGCAATTAACATTAAGAGGTAAACACATGTCTTGGTATTATTTACTACTTGTTGGGTTTGGGGCGAGTTTCTTCACCATTTTAATTTTTCAATTCACTTTTTATTTTGTAAAATGAAGACAGGAGTAGAACTTGCTTCACAGGAGTGTCTGTGACTTCCAGTGGATTAATGTACACAAAATGTGTGGTGCCATGTGTGCCACGTGGTGGTTGTTGATTCACTGTAGAGGTGACTGTCTACGCCTACTCATGTTGGGGAACCTAAGAGCCCAGAAGTTCTTGTTTTGCTGCAGTGGGTTACTAGCAAGTTGGAACATCCAATGTTCCCATTGAGTTAAAAATGCACCATTTTCGAAAACAAGCATTTGAACTCAGCGAAGTGACTGAAAGGTGAGGGTTAATTTCCAAAGAAGCACACTGTGTTCTCTGAAGACACAGCCTGGAGTTTTCTGGAGAGCCTGAGACCAGGTAATGAGTGGATCTGTGGATGTCCCGTTGTTACCACAGGACAGATTGCTCTTGTGACTTCTCATCCTTTTCACTGTGCAGCTCAGTGTCCTATGATCCTGCCACGGAGTGGATAATACCTACCAGCCTCTCTCCCTATATCTCTGCTGGTCTGTATTGTGTTCAGATCAGTGGGTAGAAAGCCTCTGTGCTCTCCAGAATGACATATACATTGCTGGTAATTACTTTCCTAAACTGGAGAGGGAATTAAAATAAAAGCCTGAATGTAGAAGGAGGTGGCAGGTCTTTGGAAAAGTGTATCAGCAATTTGAAACATGAATAATTAATTTTGTCTGAGATTAAGTTCAGTCTGTGTTTATGATCTGGTGGAAAAAAAAAAAACCTCTAATGGGTTCTAAATAAATTCAGTATCAATTTAAACTATTAGAGGAAGTTAAATCAAAATAATTAGGATATTAAAATACTTTGTGCATTTCCAATCACTGCCTTATTGAGGCCCTGGATCTTTTCCAAGGAACAATAATAGCATGAATATATTAGGGTGTTTGCTTCCTTTAGAAAGTGGCTCTTTGCTCATGTAAAGATGATTGAGAACTTGTAGGAGAAGGAAAGCCAGATTGATGTGTTGACATATTCAAGGGAGTTGGTGCTATATAAGTGATAAATTGTTTTGTACATATAGGTTTAAAACAGCATAGTGCCAGTTCACTATTAAAATAGTTGAGCTTGATTATTCTTTACTTACAGTAATTGCTAGTCTCACACTATAGTAAAGGAAGCCATGTTTCTATGATATCTTCAGTTACTGTAGAAGGAGTCAGTAAATCTGAATAAGGTTAAGGTAAAATCCAATAGAGCCCAGATCTTGGTTATGTGTTTATTTTGCTTATGACTTTCAGAGCTCATTGTAATTTCAGTGGTGATCAAGAAATCCTTCCTCTCCATGTTATTTATTAAAATTTATACCACTCTCTTTCCACTTTTATGCTTACTTGGAGCTTAGCAAGGCTGGAAATCAGAACAAATACAAAAATTTTTGAGATATGTTTTGGCCCTTTTTCTGTGGCAAAGCTTATTTTCTTATAAATAATTTCAGTAAACCTCTATAGCAACTACTGTGGTGGGATTTCCATGAGCATTTTAGAGCTCATAACCTCTCTAGGTTTAGTTGGAGATCTTGTAAGATTTGGTCTCAAAGAGATTTCTCTTCAATATTTCAAATTTTTTTTCACCTAAGCATTATGTAAATTCTATATTTTAAATATTGCCTCTTAGAATATTATTACTTGGTAAAGCATAATTTGAGAAGTGGCCTGACAATTCATATAGTCATGTATGACTTGCTTTCTTATTTTTTTTCCAGAGAAAGTGAGAGAAAAGACCGAATTTTAGGGAATCCAAATTAATTTATTCTGAAACTGAAGTATGAGATTGAATGCTTCTTTGAAAATCAGAAAAGATAATTAGGATTTGCAAAATGGATCCTCCCTTTCTAACAGATACCAGAAAATATAATTCCCAGTACTGTTATAAATGATTCAGCAAAACAAGACTAGTTTTAGATCTAAGGAGCTCAATAAATGATAAACAAAAATTAATAAGCAACTGCAAAATTAGTCTTAGTAAAATTATGAAGCTGTGCTGTATCTCCTAATGAGAATGAATAACAGATACTTAATTCCCTGAATATATATAGTGAGTTTTCCCTTGTTTTTGTAATGTTAATGGAAATCCATTGATTCTCTGCCTCATTAGAAAGGGGTTGTTATGCTTTCAAAATGTGAGTTTTTCATATTTTCTGAAATAGAGCTGAACATCAGTAATTGGAAAATTATATCTATAAAGGCTTTTGTCTCACTTCAGAAGATTCCACTGAGTGGCTCTAGTACTGATGGTGGCAAGATTTTTCTTCTGAATTATTATCTCATAATATTTCTAATAGTGGAACAATGACTGCATTCATCTGAGCTGTATGCTTACTGCCTTTGTCATCTTTTTGTCACTGTGATGAAACTACCTGACAATAACAATCCATGGAGGAAAGGTTTACCTTGGCTCATGGTTTCAGAGGTTCCAGTCCTTGAATGGCCAGCTCCATTGCTCTGGCCCCGAGATGAGGGAAGACATCATGGCTGAAGAACATGGAAAGGAAAGCTGCTGCCTTTATGGGCGAGGGGTTAGGCACAAGAAACAGCCTTCCAGGGCACGTCCCAGGTGACCTATTTCCTCCAACTAGATTCCAGCTCCTACACCTTTCATCACCTCCCAATAGTGCATTCCAATTAGTAATCCAGCAAGTGGATTAATCCACAGATGAGGTTAGAAGCCTCATCATCCAATCAGTTTCCAGAAGCCCCTGGTCACAACGTTGCTGCATTGGTGATCAAGCCTTCAACACTTGAGCTTTGAAGAGACAGTACACGTCTAAATCAAGCATTTATTTACCTTTGTCATTTTCTATTTTAGGAATCTGGCTGTGGTATGTAAAATACAGTTAAAACCGTCGTCTTTCAGTTTCCCTCAGTATGTGGATAGGTATTGTGTGAGAGAAGCAAGCCAGAAAGATTGACAAGTTCAATAAGGTGGGAAAGCCTTGGGTTTGGACCCTGATAGTACTGGGGTTTGTTGCTGACATCATCTCTGACCTTGGGCAAGTAGTTTTATTTTACTGAGTCTTTGTTTCTTCACTTGTAAAGTAAATACATTGATAACATTTACATTGCAAGTTTCTCATTAATAGTAGAGATAATTAATGCATCTACTACGGTGCCTGGTAAATAATGCATACTCAGTAAATTCTGGCTGGTAGGAGTGGCCAAGGTCCGAGTCATTTGTAATAGTTATCATTAATATTCAGGTGATATCATTTTGCTGTAGGTAAGTCATCAGTCATATAGTCATGAATTATTTTCTTTTTAATTTCAGAGTCTTCTAAATCCAATGCTTAGATGTGTGGGGGAGATAGCTCAGATGAGTGTTTTAGATGAGGTATGATGTGAGGAATGGCATATGGCATTCAGGCTTTGATCAGGGAGACAGCAAGCAACTGTGGATTCTAGAATTCTGGAGGACACATATCCTATCTCAGTGGTGCAGATGTTACCAACTTTCAACTATTTTTTTTACCCCTTTACAACACAGAAGCCTTGGTGTTAACCATTCCTTTTATTATTTTTTTCCTCAGAGAATCTAAAACTCTAAAAATGAAAAAAATATTCTCTTTAAATGTTTACAGCAGATTCAAAAGTGTTGTGCACACTGAGTGTGAGGTTGGGACACAGCAGCCCTGCAGAACATGTTCAGCCTGTGGATGCCAGTTTGAAATCTTTCATATGTCTAGCAAAGGGCAATACAACTGTTAACTTACATAACATCCACCATTTGCTACCTGGGTATCAAATTTGTTTGCATATAAACATATTTAAGCCTCTTAATGACCCTAGAAGATAGGTAATGATAATGACTATTATTTAATCAAATCCACTTTAAAGAGAAAGAAATTGAGGAAAAGGGAAATGAAATAACATTCCCATAGATCTCAAAGTTAGCAGTAGAACTGAGATTTGAACCAAGTAACCTGGCCAGAAAGTGTTTGCATTTAACCCTAGGGTAAACAGATTCAAGTAATGAATTTCTCTTATTTATAGGAATCTTTTTTTTCTTTTTAAAATTTTTATGGGAATCATTTTTAAAATGAGATCTCAAAAACGAAAATGCTGTGTAAGACTTAAATGTTATTTAAGGCACAAATCATTTAATAGCATTTATCGAATATGTTCAAGATGCAGAGTCTTAAACAAGCAGTGATAAAAATAAAGATATCTAAGTCAAGAGCCTTGTTTTTCAAGAGGAAATGCGTGACCACAGAAACTTCACAACATGTGATGGAGCTCCATAGAATGTCTCTAAGGATTCTGGTATTGGAGGGGGAGTGTTAATTAGCATGTTAATGGATGTCTTCACAAATGTGATGGCATTTAAGCTAAATTCTAAAAATATTTCAGATTTCAACAGAGATGAAGGCACTAAGGGTCATTATAAGCAGATATGTTGTGGTGAGAGAGAGAACACTTTAGCGGATAGAAGGAAATATAAGGGATAGTTTAGTTATTCTGTAATTAGGGTTTGTAGAGGACAGAGAAAGAAGAAGGTGGAAAGATATCTGATGGCTATGAGTGTCTATTAATGTGTTCTCTGATATTCCCTATTGTTAAGTATATGAAATCGCTAACTCTGTGTGCATACATGCATGTGTGTGCTCGCACACACTCACACATAATCACACACAAAAACTTTTACTCTCATAAAAACAGTAACACCAAACAAGCATCAAGTTTCCAGAAGGGCCCAAATATTTCAAACAACTCAGAAGGATAGATTTTTGGAATGATTTACTCTTGGTGCCCCCATAACAGAATTGTGAACAATCAAAGAGAGAACCATAAAATGCTCTTTCCTTGTTTCATTTATAAAATAAAAGTCGTAGGAGATAGAGATATTTCAGACTGAGACTCTAGAAAGGAAGATAAATTTTAGTAGAAGGGGAGGAGATTATGGATGACCATGAGTGTGAGTGGAGAATTACTAGACTACTACCTAGACTGAATTATAATTCTTGCTTCTCTACAAGAGGAACACAAGGTCTTTGTGATCTATAGCAAGCACAATACTATTTAGTTATTAAAATGATTTCAAACTTACAAATGGTAGCTTTTGAAATCAAATAGTCATGCTCAATGATTACCACTAAGTAGATGGAGGTTATTCTTTTCCTTACTTTAAAAATATTTATTGCTATCTTAAATATATTCATGCAGTCTCAAGATGAACTAGCTGTTTGGACACAATGTGCAGTTACCTAACAGAAATAAACCAGTGCTGAGGTGAGGTTCTCCTTAGTGCTGACTCTTTAGGCTGCTGACTAATTCATCTCTTCAAGTAAATATGTTTTATGTATATAGGTTGTTTAGCACAGAGCAGGGCATGGAAAACTGCTTTATTCATTTACCTAGGATAGCAATATTACATGTTATCATTTCTATCATCAGCAGCAGATCTCTTCTCAAGCCGCATTGGAAACCCATATCCTCAATTTATCCTGGCCATTAACCTCTCCTGAGATGGTGCTGGATTCATGAAGTCTGACAAGGCAGAGTTTGGACAATAACCCGTGGAAGGCCATTGAATTTCATCACCAATCACTGCAAATCTATTTATGGGCTGCCAAAGCTTTTAATTTACCATGTTAAATCACAACTGTAAAAATTGTCAAACCAAATTTTCCCCATCAACTGCAAGGCATTAAAAGACAAATTACATTTTTAAAGCACACATTTATTATTCTTTCTTAATTCTTTTTTTTCTCCACCCCATTTTCCCCCAGGGGGTGGAAAGAGTGGTTCAAGAGAGGCCTGTCTTTGAAGTTATTTTAATCTTTATTCTATCTCGTCTCTTCCTAGACTCATTTAATCTACTTGATTTTTAAGTCATGATTATATCCCCCAGATACCAATTCATGACATCCTTCCAAAGAATTGTTCATTAAAATCTAATTTTTACCTTCTAATGCTGGCTTTTTAGCTAATGAAATCCACAGTAATTGTAAATATCCATCTTACAAAACCTCAGAATTATTGGCATTTATATATAAAGTCAAACAGTGAGAGAATGATATTAGCATTGAAGTTAGCTCTTTTCCTTTCATTTCAATGAAGTGAAGTGAGTATATATGTATAGTTATGTATATTTAAGTAAAAGAATCTCGTTTAGCTTCTTTCAATATTTTTACACTGTCATTAGAACTCTTTTGAATGGTACCCAAGGGATGCCACATCTAATTTAAACTTCATGGCAGGAAAGACATCAGGAAACTTCAGATTCATTATTTAGGGCGATGATCTGAAAAGACTGAGGAAAACTTTCTGTGATATTGGGCTCTGATCTACCCAAGGTGCCCTGTACTGATAGATCCCCTTTAATTTTTTCTGAAGTATCAGTTGAAATTTTATCAAAAGGACAAATCATTTATGAAAAGTTGGAACGCTTCCCTGGCTCATGAGTTTAAGCCGTGCCTAAGCAAAACAATGCACTAAATTCCCCTGGTTCTAACAAAGTGAGAGCAAGAGGGCCTCACAGCATGACAGGGAAGAACTGATCAGCGTGCAGCCCGCACAGTCTGAGAATAAAGATCAGATCACAGATGAAGAAGGCCCATTAAATATGAATTCCACTGACACTCACTCTTGGAGGGAAGGATGGACATATTGTGTGCGGTGGAAAGAGCAGCTTAACCAAGGATAAAGTGTTGAAAAGCAGTGAAGCCCTGACTCTAATCCAGGTCTGTTTGATGCCAAATTCAGTTAACGTGTACGAGTCTTCATTTCGTTATCTGCACAACGAGAAGAATAATGCCTACCTTGATAGGACCCATCCAAAGGTTAGATGAGACATTACCCACGGTTTATTGAATGCTTTCTATATGCGGTTTACTATTTTCATTTAATACCAAGTGTGCCCTCGGGACTGGAATAGAAAATTAGATAGTGTTCTTTGGTGATTGAATACCACCGATAGCCTACCAGAACAAAGCAGTAAATGAAGCCCATTGTTCCCACTCAGATGGCCTTCAGTTTCTTTCCCTTAGTCTGGTGTGACAGCCTCATGCAAATGTGTACTTCGTATATCTTCCTTAGAGAAAATTGAACTGGAGACACAAATCTCTGAGCCCTTGCAACAAAGTTCTGTTTGGGGAGGGAAGTTGAGCTGATGTCAACATCAGTGGATTATAAGCAGTAAATTCAATAAAAATATGCTTTACTCTCCTAGCATAAAAGGCAAAAGACTTATCCACATTAATGTACTTCCTCTTATTTTAACACCAAACAATGTAACATTTCTTGGCTTAACCTATCATTTTCTACTAAAACTTTAATGAAGGTTTACATTGGCTGACTGCTTAGACTCTTACATCAAGAAACCCAGGGTCATTACAGATTGAATAAGTCCTTCAAATAATAATTTGAATAATTATTTCTTTCTATTTAAGCATTAATAGAAAGCAAGAGTTATTTTTTTAGGGATTTTTATTTATTAGGTTACATTGATTCATTAATTCAGAATCCATGATTTTAAGGCCCATAGATCTTTTTTTTTTTTTTTTCATTTTCTTTCTTTTCTTTTTTTTTTTTTGGTACTGGGGATTGAACTCAGGGGCACTTGACTACTGAGCCATACCCTAGACCTATTTTGATATTATTTAGAGACAGGGTGTCTCTGAGTTGTTCAGTGCCTCACCTTTTCTGAGACTGGCTTTGAACTAGTGATCCTTCTGCCTCAGCCTCAGGAACTGCTGGAATTATAGGTGTGTGCAACCATATTCAGCAAGACCCACAGATTTTTAAGGTTTTAGTATTTGAGGTTCACAGCAAGCAATGATTTTATTTATTAACTTAGCATATATTAGGTATTAATTATTGTGCAGCCAGAAATTTATGGGATAAAAACAATACAGAAATAAATTGTTCTTTTTGTTGTTGTTGTTGTTCTCCAATTTGTTAGAGATATTCATTAGATGTGATTAATAAGTAAAACTAAGCTGCTGGAGGACAAAGCAAATACAGATGTAAGAAATATAATGCATTATTAAAAGCCATAGTTACCACTTAATAAATGATAGCTATATGCATTTATTACACAAATAAAACTCATATATTATCTTCACCACAGTTTAACAAGGAAGATACAGTTAATGCTTTTTTTCCTACAAGAAAAAAACAGAAATCATGAGTGATTATGTGTCTTGTCAAGGCCACTGGCCAAGTTAGAGGCAGAGGTAACACTGGGACCAGTCTGAGTCTATGATCTGTCCACTTTTCTAGACTATCTCCTTCACATAGATAAAGTCAATCCCAAAACAAGGGGTCACAATATGGAGTGAAATTAGCCAGGAGGGGGTGTCTATTCTCTCTTTATATCCATGTGTCTATCTAGATTGCAAGTTCTAATGATGCTGTAATATTTGAAAGATAAGTTGTTTAATAATTTGCTTATCCTGATGCTGCAATGCATTTTTTCATAAATATTAAACTCCCTGGAGGACCAAGCACAGTGTTGCATGTCTGGAATCCCAACGACTCAGGAGACTGAGGCAGGAGGATTGCAAGTTCCAGACCAGCCTCAGTATCTTAGAATCTAAGCAACTCCACAAGTCTCTATCTCAAAGGGAAAAATAAAAAAAAAGGACTATGAATATGTGACTCAGTGGTGGAGTACCTCTGGGTTTAACCTCAGTACGAATAAATAAATAAATAAATAAATAAATAAATAAATAAAATGCATGAGTAAATCCCTTGGAGTTCTATGGATTAGGAATATGAATTTGTTGATTGTATAAAGTGACAATACATCACTAGTTTAGTTGGGATATTGGTAAGGCCAAGAAGCTATTGAAATTACGTGGTTTAATTGTTCATTTTATAACAGAAGAACTGAAATCCAACAGTATTTTCAGTTCTGCACAGACATTTAGGATGGGGCTGAAAAAGTTCGAAGGTCTTAAAAAGAGACAAATGATACTTAACGTGTTAGAGATTTTAGTGACAGGGTGTCAATCCATCAATCCATCCCCGTTCCCTTCTCCACTTTTACTCTGCAACTCTATTCTAGTGTGTTTATGCTGCTCAACAAACAACCAAAAACAAAAACAAGTGTGGACTTACAGTCCACTCAGTAGTGAAATAGCCCTGAGCACTGAGTCAAAAGATTTGGTTGCAGTCAGGGCTCCGTCAACTAATAGCCTTGTGACATTGTGCAATCAACTTAAATTTTCTAGAATAACCATGTTGTTATCTAAGTCTGGTTGTCTAAAGTCACTTTCCTTCTCTTTTTCCAGCTGACAAAAGACTCCTTAGCTTTAGGTACAAAGCTGGGCGTGTGCTGGGAATGTTAAGGTGCTATTCCCAAATTTCCAAATAATTCTCTGGGTCCTTTGAAAGTGAAGACAAAAGCTTTCTTTTCCAGCCAGGGCAGAAAGTACAGAGAACCAAGCATTCTCAGAAAAACAATCTTGCATTAGTCCCATAGAGCAAGGATATTGTGGTCAGGGGGCAATTAGGTGGGGGTGGAGGTGTTAGCTTCTATGTGAGTGGGCTTAAATGTGTGTGTGTGTGTGGGGGGGGGTAATTTCACATAGGGTGAGGTATCTGAACAAAATAGGGTAAGTCTGGGCTCATTTTCAAATCAGCCCACAACAGGAGGAAGGTAAACTCCAGCTTCAATTCCAGAGGACTATCTGCTTTTATTAAGGACTGTGAGGATGATCACACTCTTCATTCTCTGTCATGGCTTTAGGGGAGCACATGTGACCTAAAAACAAAAAAGAGGAAGATGTGGGCTCTGATATTAGTTAAATGTGTCTGCAAGGATTCCTGTTTTGAGATTTAATTCCATTTATGAGGGAATAAGAGGTTAGGAACTTAATCCAACTATGGTATGTGAAGAGGGGGTCTTTGGGATGTGATTGGGATTAGACTGAGACAATAGATTGGAGCCTCCATGATTACAACATTCATGCTCCCTGTCTCTTTTCATGTCTCTTTTCCTTGCTAATTGCCCTTGGGACTCAATTAGCAAGGATGTCATTGCTACATGTGGTTCCTTGACCTTGGACCTTCAGAACTCTGAGTCAAAATGAACTTAAAACAACAAAAGAATAATTTACCCCATCTGAGGCACTGTGTTAGAGACAATAGAAAATGGACTAATTAACTGACTGAAGGACTTTTGGCGAATATTTTCAACCCAATGAAAAGAGAAAGTGTAAGGAGGAAAATGACTCTCACCATTCATTCTTACCTTTTCTGTACTGGAGGCTACCCTGTGGTCCAACGAAAATTGTTCTAGCCACTTTGAGAATATGAATAGAGATATTAACAAACCTACATGTTACAGTAGAAGGAAAAAACTATGATGGTTTTTCTTTCCCAACTTCAAACTACCTTACTTTATTTTCTTCATAAAACTTATATATGCGTACATACCTATACACATACATATATATACATACATTTATATATGAGCATATATAGAGATATTTTTATATCTATTTTTTCATGTTTCGCTTATCTTCAAATCCAAACACAAATGTAATAAAATTTGAAGAGATTAATGACTTTTTTGTTCCATGCTAAATCCCCAGTGGGACAAATGAATTGAGGACTCCGAGGACATTTTTTAATTACTATATAGATCTCTAGATTTCTTATAAAGTGAAATGGATAAGCCTGCATTATTTAAATGGATTTTACCCCGTGTTGCTATGTATTGACAAAATATTGCAATTTATATAATGTACAGCACAACATACTCTAAATCTATAAAACTTTATATAAAATGGTACTTTGTTTATTTGATGCCACTTGGACAATTAGTGAGATTGAGTATCTTTCTATTCTTGTACTTTCTACTTGTATCTACCTTATGTGAAGGATCTGCTGATTCCTTCTGCAAGTCAAGGTTTTATTTTTAGGAAGACAAGAAGAAGGACTGGGCATGTAGCTCAGTGGTAGAGTTGCTGCTTAGCATGTGCAAGTATGTGAGGCCCTGGGACTGATCACCACCACAAAAAAAAAAAAAAAAAGACTTGAAAAATGATTTCCAAACTTATTCCATAATTTTCTTTTTATTCCCTAGAATTCTAGACATCCACAGGAGAATCAACTAATAAGAATTATTATGCTAGGCACAATTAAAAGAACATATAAATGCTACAATGAGACATTCTTGTCCTCAAAATGCTTATACTCAAGCTTAAAAGCAATCTGAATACATACACAGAATCAGAAAACAACAACAACAATAAATATGCAATGTGTTCTCAATTATGTGAGAAAGCAATAAGAGCTACTCCTGTAGCAATCTATATTAATTCAGCTTTGTGCTTAATTTTCCTTATTAAATTAATTTTTTTTATTTACACGTTTATTTTTGCCTCTTGCATATAAGAATTTTAAATCCTTCACCCATGCAGCCTAATATTTGCATTTCTGGCTGCTGATAACTGCATCTCAGCACAGTGTAAGTTAATAGCGAATGAACAAGTGATCAATGACATATCAATAGTTTGAAAAGATTCCCAGAAAACTTGGTCTTAAGAATTGAAGATGGAGATTTAAGAAGGCAGAGTGGGGCTGGAGCTATGGCTCAGCAGTAGCACACTTGCCTGGCATGTGTAAGGCACTGGGTTCGATTCTCAGCACCACATATAAATAAATAAATAAAGGTCTATCAACAGCTTAAAAATATATATTTTTTTTTAAAAAAAGGCAGATGGGAGTGAGGAATGTTACAGCATGGAGAACTTGATGATGTAAATCACTGAGCTGGGAATGACTATTGAGAGTTCATGGATCAGGAAGGCATGAGAACTTGACAAGGAAAGGATGTAGGTATAGAACACAGAATAAAAGAGAAAGAGGTTCAGTAGGCAGAGATCACAGGAGTCCTGGAAATTCAAGATAAGAAGTTGAAATCCACAGGTATTGCAAAATGGATAAAGAGCTTTGGACAGAGGTATGACGATGGAGACAATGACTGAGCATGTGGATTGACAAGAGAGATGCAGAGTGATCAGAAAGACCATTTGGACAGATCCCATGTGACTGGCGTCAGCAACAGAGCAGTAACATAATGGCTTCCAGTAATCTGACTTTATCATCTAAGGGCCACCCTACAAAGGTTAGGCTGTCTGACAAAAGTAGATATATGCAACTCTATTGAGCTTTCAAAACTGAGGGAATCATTCATTCATTTATTCAATATGCATTTCTTGAATATCATGTGCCGGGTGTATGGAATTTATTGGGATTTTAATGTTTGGAAATTGATTAGGGATTTAAAATTGAACCACTGTCTCAAAATGTTTAGCTCAAATCTCTAATTTTACCTCTAAAATTTTGAATAAAACACACTTCTTTTTGTAATTTCTTGGAATTGATTATGCCTTTAATACTATGGCACCAAGCTTTACTTGGTTGTATTATATTCTGATGGTATACTATCTTGGGTTCTGTTAGAGACCTGACTGCTGGTTAAATCAATAGTAAATAGAGCTGATGTCATTCCAGAACATTTAATTTTCTGATAAAATTATAAAATTTCAGATGTAGTAATTCATTAAGTACTGCAAAAATAGAGCTGGAGAGAGGAGATTAAAGTATGCATCATTTTACTCCTGCAGTTGAGGATGAAAAATTCTATCCCAAAGGTCATTATTAATCACTGTGTTGATTTCTTCTGGGGAAGGTAGGCTGATATAGTATCTATTAAAATAATTCCAGGAAAGAACATGTAAGCCAAGAGCCACTAACAATCTACTAGGAGAAGAACAAATACCTGAGGCTGCCCTGGATGACTCTGTGCTTCCAGAGATGTTGCTGCTTGGATTTGCAATGGCAGGAAATGGCAGGAAGGGCTGATTTCTAGTAACTAGAGGGAAATGGCTTAGTTAGGGAAGGAGTCATAAGACAGGGTAGCTATAGTATGTTGGGGAGATCATATGGAATTAACAAGACTATCCTAGCCAGGGGTAAACATGAGATCACCATAATAATTATAGCATTTCACTATGTTTATCATTTCAATAACAACTCCATTTTCCTCTAATTCTTCTTTATTTTGATGAGGTCAAAAGTTAATTATATTTGCTAAATTCGTTGCTTTTCTATTTTTTTTCCCTCTCTGCACTGTTCTTGCATTACTTATAAGTCTAGAGAAAATAGTTACAATGTATTTCAATCCAAATAGTAACTGCATGAAATCTCCAGGGGGCATCTTATATGTTTACAAACTTTTGTTTATATTTTCTGTTTTGTTTTTATTTCTCCTCAATTCCATCATTTTCTGCTGAGACCAGAAAATAACGTTCCTTCTTTCTCTGGTCCATGTCATTGCTCACACTAACTTTCTTATTTGGCATTTTCTAATCCCGGATGCTAGGAAAGCTATTTCACTCTTCCACTTTTGACTGATTCTTTTACTCAGGTTACACAGTGGAACTACCTCATTTCTTTAAAGATTTTTTAAAAGTTCAGCAAGGCAGGATTTTTTATTTTTACTGATTTTTATGAAAATCTAACCAAAATTCAGAGCAACTGAGCAATACATCTGTGAATGGTCAATGTTCTTCCCTATTTAAGATGAATCTTTCACTTTTACCACCATATCATTGTTCTTGGACCACCTTGTTGTTCCTCAAGATTTTTTCTCGAGTTATTTCTTGGAAGATACTGGATCTATTCTATAAATACACTTCTGGAAGAACTGAATCACCCATCTTCAGATATGGCCAGACAAATCTGCAACCTTGGGAGAAAATAGTTTAGTTTCCTATTAGGAGAACTCACTTCAACATATAGATGCCCAGTTATTAGTGTATTTTACTGCCACTGTATTTTTTTTTCTTTGTGTAAAAGTATCTATATGTAAATTTCAATGATACTCTTGTCACAGAAGCCCTGGGTAGTATTTTTCATATATAATGCACTTAATGTTAATTATTAAAATAATTAGTATCAGCTTTTGATTTTAGTATTTTAATAGTTTATGCAATTATGGTGATTTCTTTTTATCACTTGATTCTGGTTATTTTGCTATATATCTCCATTCAGGATTGTAACAAATATCTTTCTATCAAAACAGGAAATAGGGAGAACAGAGAGACATACCATTGCTGTACTTGTGTTTGAATTGTGACAAAAGCTTTTATCTATAATATCCTAATATACTCAATCTCAAAAGTAAGTATATCAGTTATTGTGTGGTAGATCAAACCCCAAATTCTATACTGCAGAAACCATTTCCTTTGGCATCAAGTAGCTCTAATATTCATATCAAAGAGGCCATATATTTCTGAAGATCATTTTCAGTTTCTCAATATGAAAATCCTGTATCTCCTTAAAGTTATTTTAATTAAAAATTGAGAGCAAGGTTGAAGGCACAACTTGTTAGAGGCTGTAACTTGCACTCAATGACCCACAGTGTAGGTCTGATTTATTATGCAAATAAGGAGGCAGAATAATATATTCTGTTTAATCAAGCAGAATTTTTTTTAATATGATGGAGTGTCCAGGCACACAAATGAATATTTTATGAGTCCAAAATCTACTTCAGAAATGAAGGTGTTCATATGGGGTTATAAAAGCAAGGTTTCAGAACTTTGATTTATAAGAATTTGCTTGGGTGATGTTAGAAAACAGTTTATCTTTAAACAACTGAATTTTATAATGAGAAAATTATCAAAAGCTTCGAGCTACTTAGATTATTTAAGTGAAAGATAAATTCATCCATTATAGGCTATAAAACCCATTGATTATTTGGCTTGATTACTGAAACCTTATGGCCTAAGAATCTTGTCTGGCTGATATATCCCTTCTTCAACCAGAACGTATTATTGATGAATGATTTTATGATATTGCAGCATTTCAAGTAAGCACTGTTCTCTCCACAAACACGAAGAGATAATTCACATAGGCAAACGGTAATATATTTGGAGCTTAGCAGCAGGTCTGTGGCAGCTATTTCACATTCCCATACCAGTGCCAAATCTTGCATCTCTAGTCCAAAAACTGAACTCATTGGAAGAATCATGGATGCTTTGTTTCTAGCATTTTGTAACCAAATATTATTCTCTAAAGACTAATATTCATCAGAAAAGAATGGTTGGAAAAAGAATAAATATGGGGATCTGTGCTAGATTTAGGTTGCTATGTGTTGTTTGGAGACTTAAAAACAAATATTATAAAATGCTTAATTCCTTTATGCTAAATGTTTAGGTAGGTGCTTTTACATGTATTCTGTAGATAGGAAGTCTTTAGAGAAGTTAAATGGCTTTTCCAAGAGTACTCTTCTAAGAAATTGAATGGTTATGATTTCAAAATTGATTTTATTTTGCATGGTCTTCAAGATGGAAGCCTAGTAATTCCAGACCTTGATATTTACAAAGTATGAAAGGGTCATATAGAAAACAATATTTACCAAATATGTAAAAACTACTCATACCCTGTGAATATATTAATATTCTATGGACCTATATAATTTGTCACCTTTTAGTTTACTTCAAAAATAAGATCAGCACAGTTGATTAAGCTTGTAAGGATTGTGGTCTTCACTGCTGTTCTCTAATACCCAAACTGAGCAGGATTCTTCCAGATTTCCTTTTATCTCTGCAGACCATGAGAGATCGATGAATTATTTCAAGCAGGAAAATTTGGAACTCTGTATGTTTCTTTCTTTTTTTTTTTTTTGAAAAAAGAAGAACATAAAAAGATACAATTTGCACTCAAACTGGCAGATTTTAAGGATATGTAATTTGTGATGTTTGAAGTGAGCTGAGGCCAAGATTAACTCATAATCTTAAAATGATGATGACCATCTGCCTTCTAGTATGTTATGTAGAACCAATCTCTGAAAAATATTCCTCATTACTGAAATAATAATGCAGAGTGCTGTGCAAATTTTATTTATTGGCTGTATCTGAAGCAGCCCCTGACGCTTCAAGGCCATTTGTTAAAAAAAATTCTTCCATAATATTTGGAAACAATTCTGGTTAATTTCTACATCCACTCTTGTTCATATATGCCATATTTTTGTTTTAAATTCTTCTTTAAGGCAGTTGAATGGAAATAAAACCTTTGCTTTTAAAAGTTTGTCTATTCCTAGTACTCCATTCTTGAAGTTATAAATTCTGTTTTTATCTTTAGTTGTCATGGGAATGAATGAACAGCTTTGTTATAGAGGATTGGTAGTGTTCTGGTTCTGTGATTTGGGAAAGAGGGGGATCAGATTTCACAAAATCCCTTTCATGTCCTTTAAAAAAAAACAAAGCAATGAACAATAGAAATGAGAAATAGACCCTCCAATGGTGGTTCACTGTGTTTGCATTTCTTTTCTGTGGTTGTACTTTATGAGCATATGTTTCCTCTGTGGTACTGCATGTGTGGCTGGGAGCAGAACCGGATACAAGGGAAAAGCACCCACGAGGGGCTTCCACAATATTTAATGGTTGTTCAACATAATGCATGACTACAATTTGGCCACTGGACTGTAAACTCTGAAAGTGAAAACCACTGATGTGTTGCTCCTGTGTCTCCAGTTTCTAGCATGCAATGGAGCAACAATAGTTTCTATTTATAGACTAAGACTGGCAAACCCACTCTCTTTTTCTACTTATAGGTGTATCAGGTCAGAAGAACTCCTTATGTTTGGTTAAGGGACTAAAAATTTGTCAAGAGTAATAATTAGATTACTTCTTAGGGCAAAGGTTGGGGTCATCATATGTGTTGCCCAAAGGGACAAACTTGGTGGTGAGTGAAAGATGGATGGGCAGAGGGATAAATAAACTGTGGTAGATTATTTTACAGCCATATGAATTCAATGGGAAATGAGCACCAGAGACTTTGGAAAGAGATCTGAAACAATTCCCTATTTCGGTTACCTCACATGATTATTATGAAGGGCCCCGTCTTTGAATAACATGGAAAACTGTGAATGTGCCAGGAACTCAAATCTCCTAATAAATCACAAGCATCTGTTCTTCTGAGTCTGAATCAATGGACAAGACTTCAATTTTGCTTGCTTAAAGACCACAGTAGGAATGAGATCTTAGAATAGGATTTCTATCATATCTTTCCTCTCCAAGTCTGAAATTCAAGTGAGGGAGACTGACTGGATCTGTAGGACATACAGTTACCCGGCCAGCTCCAAGGAAGAAAGTGGCCAAGCTCATAACTTTCAGCTCAGAAAGACCAAGAATCCAAGATTCAAATGGCTCAATGAGTGTTAAACTTATCTGTTTACCCAAGGGAGAAATAAAGATTAATGGCTTCTGTACTTTGGTAATATCACCAATCAGATAATAATGCCTCTTCCAATGGGAAAAAGATACTGCTAAGAGAGACCAGAAGGGGATATTCCTCTCCCCATTATCTCTGAGAGATAGACAGGGATTCCTTCTATATGATTGGTAGGAATTGGGAAAGACTCATTTTTTTTCTATTGACATTATTTTCTACATTATCACTGTGGCCTCTGCTTTTTTTTTTTTTTTTTTTTTTTTTCAGTGACATGGGATCAAACTCTCTGTGAGGATCTTAGGGCACAGTGATCCTTCACATGGTTTTTCATGGTGAGTGAGAGGAGCATGAGGGTTGGTTTAGCTTGCTTGATTGCTTTCCTGGCTACCATGACCCATCTCAATGATGCCAGATAGTGAACTTTAAACCCTGGGTGTTCCATACTCTGGATATTCTTCCTGGTATCTACCTCCCTAGGAGCTTCTTACCCTGTAAGAAGGATTGGGTGCAAGTGCCTTTTATGAGTTTATCTCTATTACGAGAGGCATGACAATGGTGGCTACAATTATAAGGCGATTAGGTGGTAATTGACAACACAAGTGTACTAAAGTTATGTTCCACTTGTTTCAATTGTGTTTAATATCAGTGGCATTCTGTATTTTTTAGCAAGTGAGGCTTCTAATCAAGGCACAAATGATCTTCTAATTATCTGCCATTGTCTGACTCTCTGGAATAAAATGTAGTTTTGTTTAGGAAAATGAAGTAGGTGTTAGAATCATCCTAGTTCTTATCAGCAAGCCCTTTTTTCCTCTTTCCAATGGCTTTGTCAGCAGAGCCAGCAAATCAGTGCTTATACATTGAAAGCCTCATGCATTCACTGAGTAAATCACGCCAGTATCCTTACCAACCAGGCAGATTACAAAACCCTGAATTGTGATTGGGCCATATTTTCTAATTGTACATTCAGTGGCTTCAACTGTCATCAGTCTATAAAGGGCTTTCCTAGCCAGTGGTTCTTAAGCCTGAATGCACATTAGCATCCCCTGAAGGATTTTTATGAACAACAAATGCTCACATTCTAATCCCATATCAATTTAATAAGCATCTCAAGAGATAGGACCCTTATGGTAGATGATTCTAATGCCCACTAGAGTTGAGAATTACACACTTTGGCCAATAGACAAAAGTATTTTTTTTTCTTCTAGAGGGCCAGATGGGAAATATCTTAGACTGTGTGGGTCTCTTCCAGAACTACTCAAGTCTGACATGAAGGCAATATGCAAATAAATAGGTACAACTTTGTCCTATAAAACTTTATTTATAACCAGAGGCACTAAACAAGACTTGGGTTGACATTAAGGATTTGACTTCACAATTCAATGATCCTGATTTTAGTCTCAGAATCCAATAATTAATTTATAAAATGAACACCACAATGTTAACAGCAAAATATAATAAAGCATATATTTGAGCCTTACAGTTAAAAAGACCTCAGTTTAAAACATTGCTTCAAAACCACTACCTAATGTACAAAAATATGGGAATACCTGAGATGCAGTTTCTTCCCTTCTAAAATGGGATAATGAGATAAAGATACCAAGTCAAAGAATCTGGGTGGTGCTGGTCATACCACTTTATTGTTTGACACATCCACAGATTATCTAACTTAGACCTAATACCTTTGCAAGTGGAGCCACACAAACTTGTTTACAGGCAGGACCCAAACATCTGGAAGTGTGGCAGAAGAGCAGTATGCTCGAGAAGAAGAGACAGGGGACCTGAGTTCAGTTCAACATTCCGGCTGCAGAGCTCTGAGGATCTGAACTCACTATGGTGATGAAGACAGAAGGAGAGGAGGACTCAGACTCAAGAGTAAACATTGGGAGCTACAAAGAAGAAAAGCATGATTGAACGGGACGGAAACCAAGAAAGAAGTCTGAATTCACAGTTTTTAAGTAGTGGTATGTTGCCCCAACTTGGGAAGTCTCAAGGAAGAGGTGTGGTAGCTATGTGGTAGATTTAGTGTGACTATGCTCAGTTGGAAGTATTCAGAGAAGAGCTGTTTGACAGGTAGATGAAATTTTGAGAGAGAACGAAAATCAAATGGAACCTGTATTTCCAGAAGTTGGGTGAACATCATGAGCAAATTTCTGTGCAGAAATAACCTCTTCCTTTTTTTGTTGGCTCAAGATTTAGTCCCAGCAGGAAATTATAAAGGATATACTAATTGTCCACCAAGCTGAATTCATTCCAACAAATCACTGATTTATTCAAATTGTATGCCAAGGGTAAGGTTTCTTTTCAACTTGTCATCATTTGGAAGAGATTGACTCCACATGTCTCTGATAAGGTCTGTGTTTTATAGTAAGCTAGTTTTTTTCCCCTATGTTTTCATTTGATGGTTGAGACATTTGATAAAGTTTATTTCTTTACTCAAGGAGAAAGGACATGAAACATTTGAAGAAATAATCAATTATGAAATAGCAAAATGAAAAAATGTGTACAAAAGCTCATGTAGCTGCCTTTACTTGTTCCTAAGGAATAGTGGACTCATCCTTGACATAGTCCAACTCTTTGTGTGGACCCAGGTTTTATAAAAAACATTAGGGATATGGGAGAACATGAAAGAAGCTGGGTATGATTTAGGGGTGAATGGGGCTAATTGGGAACCAAGAAAAGTTTTGGAGATGAGCATTGGAACAACCGTATTTTCAAAGTGAATGATACATACTATATTACATAGAAGAGACTGAAAGGAAATAGGTGAGTTAGGAAGCTCTTGAAGTGGGACCTAAGATTGTGAATAATGGAAAAATATATGAAAGATACTGCAGTCGTAGAGTTGATCATGCTTAACAAATGATTAAATAAAAATATATCTGAGTCAAAAGCTGCCACATTTTTTAAAACTCCACTGGCCTGAGGAACGGTAGACCTATGGAAAGAGGGGTTCCGTTGGAGTTGAACAGGCGAAGGGGACATCTTTGCTTCATTGACACGCTAACGATGAAACCTATCAATGGACACCATGCTACTGTTTCCTGAGAAGGTTTCTAGGGATTAACTTCTAGGAAGCATCATGGCAAGACACTGTCTGCTTGGCAAGCCCTGTCTCGGGAGGAATGCCACATACTTGATAGGCTACCACCTTAGGGTCATCAAGGGGAAAGGAGGGGGAAAGCAAAACTGTGGGTTCAGTCCAATGCACACACCATCTCCTGATATCATTTCAGTGTTTTTGGCTTTTTTCATTTTCATTTTTATTCTTCTTCTTAGATAACTCAAGACTCCCCACAGCATGCTCACCAATTTGTAGTAGTTCTAGAAAAGTAAAGACTTTAGAATGCTGCCTTCTAAAAAACACTTTTAAGGGCCAATCTGCATTTCCCATCCTGTCCAATTGAATTTTTTTTGAGGGGCGGGTAGCTGCATTTTTGCTAAGCTTTGGGATGTACACGTGGCTAGCCTAGAAAATATAATGGCAGGTAATAACAGAGTGTGGCTAAATTTGTTGTGGTATGGTGCTGCTTTTTGTGATCACTGTGTTTATGAGGATTAAACTAAAACCCTCTATTGTTCTGTGCTTAAGGTGCCACAGCCTTCACCCAAAGATTCCCTCATGAAAACCAAGAAAAACCCACAATATAAATTCCTATATCATCAATTACATTAGTTAGTAACCAGTTGTTAAAAGACACTTAACTGTTACTGTTCCTTAGTTACAATGAGCACATCTCTGAATTATGAAAAGGAAGTGGATGCTGTTTTTTGTTTTTGGTTATATTCAATTCTTCTATATTTTCTGGCCTTGGGATGAATATCAAAATTCCTTTCCCCACAATCTAGTACAACCGTGGCCTGTACCAGCTTCATTTTAACAGTCGCAGTTGATCTCATTATTCTAAAAGTCAAAAATTATTTACTTGAATTAACCAGATTTGTGCTGGTAGTTAATGATACTTTTATACTTCTCAAGGAGGTTTTATTACCAGGCTAAAGAAACTATTTTATTTGATAGTAACGTATACCTTCTGTTATCTTCACTCATTTTTAAAAAACTGATATTGTTTGTTTCTGGTAGGTTTCCAGGTCAGTAGCAATTTCTATATTTATTATCACTCAGATATGCAAGTCTTTACTTTGCTGTGCATTTGTCTTGGTCCCTTAATTTTTTTTTTTAAAAGGATGGAGAAGCTTCCAGATTCTATGATGAGACAAATCGCCTGCTGAAGAGGGAGATTAAATAAACCCATCGCTATTGTGCTGCAATGAGTGAGCCCACAACCAGGCGCCTTAACACTAGTAATTATCATGTGGCAGCTTTCATTTCAGAAGGTAACAGTGAATGGAATCATACCAACCCATCTAACGCTGCTGGCATAGCAATGAAGATAAGAGAAATTGCAGGGAGAAAAAACCCTGTGTAGAAAACAAAACAACAAAGCATACAGGGTCCCTAAGAGGTTTTCATCAGCATAAACAGTATCTGTTTCGTGATGACTCAGAAGTAGGAATAAAGAGGGTCTTGTCTTGATAGGTGTGTTATAAAAGCAGAATAGACTGCCACATGCAGGTGGTGGTGGTGACAGGATTTTATACACATAAATTCTCTCTTAGAAGATTTTACTCTTTGTTTGCTGCAACTGACATTATCTCCTTATGTTTTACTTTTCATTGAGATTAGGATGATCATCCTTAACTCCTTATAGCACTCAGAATTCCCCATTTTTCAATTGAATGCAGCCTAACTAAAGGGCTTAAGCTCATGGAAATCTCCTGGCCACGTCCCCTTCTCAAAGTCATGTCAATGAGAAGTCCAGTATCTGAGCTTGCTTTACTCACATGTGCCGCAGTCTGGCTGGGCACAATCAGGAGCCACTTGTCAAAAGAAACTAACTTTATTTTTAGAACCACACACGCCAAACAAAACAGCCTCTCAGGAAAAATCCTCAGAGCCTCAACTGCCACCACCGGCTTTCCACAAGCCTCTCTCTCCCACACAAGCCTCTCTCCACCTCCCACAATCCTCCTGCTCTTGAGGCCGATTGGCTGGGTCACGTGGGCGGAGCCAAAAAA
>NW_025999999.1:11245967-11295058 GCF_001458135.2 Marmota marmota marmota | reverse complement strand
GAAGTTTGCTGGCAGCTGGAAGTTTGCTGGGGCCCCTTTGGCTGTGGCTCTCAACACACATGGATACTCAGGATCTCAATTAATATGAGTAGAGCTTGATTTGCTGCATGTATCAGTTCTGTCCCCCTTTTATATTTTTTGATTGTATTCTTAATCAGTTTCCTACCTTGTAGGGTCTGTACAGACCCAGGTTTTTATCTCATCAGCTAAACAAACCCAGTAAATCCAACACCTTCATTTCATAGCTTATGTCTTAACGCCATCTCTGAATCGGTCATGCTGACTCAATTGCATGGAATGCATCCAATTGGCCAGGCATGGTCATCTGTCAAAATGCAGGAGGAAAGAAGAAGGTGCACAGTCCCTGTTAGAATCAGGGTGTATTTATTAGTATATGGATATGTGGATGCCAGGCACACATAACGATTTCCAAAATCTATAAGCCTTGGAATTTATTAAACCCTGGGTTGTTCTTTTTCACTTCTTTGTGAATACAGCCTCTTTTTGTTCAAAACAGATCCTTCACCACCTGTAGTATTCATAGTGCTCAAATGGGCTTAGACAATAGCGTTTATAACACCGTCCCATAATTATAATCAACATTACCGTGTCCTCAGACATCCTTCTCTCCCACAAAAATGTGAGAGCCATAGAAACAGTGAAAAGGCACTTGAAAAGAAAAGTCTTGTATAAATTCCAACAGTGGCCACACAATAGATCCCGAGTAGTTGTTCATGTCTCAAAGATTATTGGTTCACATATATTCAAACCAGGGAACTCTGGTTGACTCATTTTTCTTCATTGAGTCCATCTAGGCTTTATTTGTTATTTATATTTTAGTGCTTCTTCTTTTTGGAGAAGACTTCAAGAATGGTTTTTACTTTGTATCTTCAACCATAAATCAGAAAAGGCAGCTCCAGGTCATCTTCTCCAGGAGGCATCCTTCTCTTTATAGATCATTATCTGCTTACTATCTGTGTTACTATCTTTTCTGGCTAATGATACCATTTTATATGTGTTTTTTAAAATCATGTCCATTCAACCATGTTGAAATGCCACATCTTATCTCATATCCTTCTCTAGTTTTTCAGAGAAGTCATGTGATTTCTTGATTATTAGCTGTTACATTGAAAAGAATGAGGCATAAGAAATAAAAAGGGAGAAAATAGATTACAAAGTTGAAATGGTTGAAAAGACCTCAGCATTTGTTTTTTCTGTTTTTGGTACTGGAGGTTGAACCAAGAGGTACTTTACTTTTGAGCTACATCCCAGTCCTTTTTACTTTTTATTTTGAGACAGGTCTCTCTGAATTGCTGAGGCAGGCCTTGAACTTGCCATCCTCCTGCCTCAGTCTCCCAAGTTTCTGCTTTTTGCAGGTGTGCACCACTGCAACCAACTCATTTCCTAATTTTTTTTTTAACCACAGGTATGTTTTATTTTATAGTTAGAAAAACATTAGGCTCTTCAAAAATCAAAAGGGATTTATTTCGTTTGTTATTCATGTCTACTATAAATAGTAATTTTGACATCACTTATACTGATGTGTCTATTGTGTGTGTACATGTGATTATATATGATTTGTAAAAGTAAATCAACTCTGATCATAGGTGTTATAAATTTTATTTCTGAGTTTACTATTACATTAATTCCTGAAGAAATTTCAATCTCTTCAATCATTATCTCTCCAAAGATACAGGACTAATATTTAGATAATCGAGTGGTTATCTTAAAATATTATATAATAACTCAATAGGGAAATAGAAGACCTAAAAATTGGATTTTTTTTAAGGGAGGGACAGGCTCTGGATTAAAGGTTCAGCAGGGAAAGTAGCACAGGGAATTTGTGATAGTCTTACCTGATTAGTGTCCTTAGGTTTTGAGTAGAGGGAGATCTCCTACATGCTTTAGATGTTCACATGTTCAGGTGAAATAAATGCATATTCTATTTACATATCCATATTGATTGAAAAAGTTAAAAAAAGAGTCAAATGAATACGTTTAAATATTCCTGGGCAAAAATTTAGCTGGAACTCCCAGAATTTCTTGGTACTACTGATTGTCTACCGCTTAGCTGACTTTAGTCAGGGTGCATGGGACAGGGGAGGCAAAATGCACAGTGTATATCATCTGAAACCTCCAAAGATGGTAGAGGGATAGGATAAAGAGTGTTAAATGGCTTTAGGGGACTGGTTGACTATGCTTGTGCTCAGTGGGCAACTGAGTCTTGAGTTAGATCAAGTGCTTGAAAGAGTTTATCAGTGGACAAAGGTAGGTTAGGGGATGCCCAATGGGTCCTATATGGTCTCTAATAGAAAATTTTAAGTTGATAACTTCAAACTGTGCTTTGTGCCTTTTAGTACAACTTTGATCATAGTTAACTCCTGAGATTAAATGCATGCAAAATTAACTTTAATTAACATAGGTCATTTTCTTTTCAGAGAACATCTATTAAAAACAGATTTTTAAATGTAATTAATATAAATGTCTTCTATTCCACTATAGTTACCTATGAGTTCAACATCTTAAGACATTTTGAAACTTAACTAATTTCAGAGTGTTTCCTTAACATGTTAACATATTCTACATTTTTTGAACACATGGGCTAGGAATTCTTTTTTCTCTACTCTTGATATTTCTTTCCATGTGGATCAATATTAACTAGTACAATTCATCTGAATTATCTTTCCCTCTTTATTCCTTCTACCCCAAGGATACAGAGAGACATCTGATTGGTGGGATTGAAGGAAAACCTGGTATGTTAACACAGTTCCTTTCTCCTCTATCAGGTACAATACAGGGGAACCTGTGTTCCCTTCGTCTCTCTATGTCATTTTTCCCATAGCCCTTACCTTGGAGGAGCAGGAGACACCATACCCAGGGTTACCTGAGACGGAATAAATAAATTTACAGTTTCAAGTCATTGTTGGATGACCAGAAAGATCTTTCTTACTAATAAGTCTGATAAATATCTGTACCCACAGAAAGATATTTCTGGCCCATACATGATTTACTCCTTTAAATAATGTCTAATAGATTCAGAACTCTGGTAGGAAAAGAGGACAGATTCATTTGGTATGCTCAAATTGGATTGGCTAAGAAGACCTGTCTTATTTTATAGTATCAAAGAGGCAGACTTTGAGACAAAGTTATGAATAGATAATTTAGTAGAGAAATGAAGGAAGTGAGAGAGGAAAAAGAAGAAGGATAAAGGTGAGTTCATAAGGCACTTCTCAGGATATCCAGTTGAAACTTTATTCCCCTGATAAACACTGGGAAAAAAAAAACAGAGCAGGGCCCAAGTTATCCAACCAACAGAGGATGTAATCAGTTTATGTACTATCATCATTGGGGATGGAAGATATTGAGGGATGTAAATCTCCTGACTCTCGGCTACAGTGCACAGAGGCAGAGAGACTGTGGAGGTCAGAGGGAGAGATGCATGACAAAGGTATTCATGTGCTGGCAGCTGAAATTCTAGCCTGAAATGTAAGGGTAAGAAGTTGTGTGTGGGTTCTGACAGTATCTGCTGTGGAGTTGGACATAAGACTTTATTAGCATAACCTGTACAACATGCATAGCATCCCTCAATTAAAACAGAATCTCCATAATTCCGATGTGAGATCTCTTACAAACTATTTATGTGACTATTATAGTTTTTAAATAGATTATGATGCCAAGTCTCTGCTTTTAAGAACTAATATATAAAATTTGGAGAATGTTTTGTCAAGGCAAGTTGATATCCCTGCTTTGCTAACATTGAACACTCACCAGGTATAGATTATAAAATTAGTTAATTTAGTTATACATTTCTATATTAAAAACTCAAAATTCGATGAGGCAGAATTATCTCTGTAAGCCAGCATGGTCCGGCTGAAACCATAGAGATTTTAAAGTCAAGTGGAACTTGATTCAAATTCCAACTATATGGGGCATTGTGGCACAGGTCTGTAATCCCAGAGTCTCAGGAGGCTAAGGCAGGAGGATTGCAAGTTTAAAGGTCAGCCTCAGCAATTTAGTTAGACCCTAAGCAAATTAATGAGATCTTGTCTCAAAATAAGAAATAAAAAAAAAACTGGGGATGTAGCTCAGTGGCAAAGCAGCTCTAGGTTCAATCTACAGTACAGAGAGAGAGAGAGAGAGAGAGAGAGAGAGAGAGAGAGAGGGAATGAATTTTAATTATGCTATTGAAAAAATGTTGTCCCCAGTCATAATATATAAGTTTTTTGAACTTCATATTTCCAACCTACATATTGGAGATAATAATACATACCTGAAATATCTGATGATTAATTATGTAATGTGCATATGGAATTAGCCAGAGCTATGATGGACATTCAGAAAAATGTTAGTTCCCACTTTCCCATGAATAAATAAAGGCTTAGAAGTGTGGATTTTTAAAGGTCACATAGGTAGTAATCTTTAGGGTCAAGATTAAATCCATATCCCCCAAACTAGATAGCATCTTCATTCCACACCAGTTTTCAATATAAATCTATGCCTCTGTAGGTGTCATACCTCAGATTATGATTACTGTTCCTGATTCATGAAACCACAATCTCCCACTGAAATTTGTTATAATCCAATTCATGCTCCAGGAGTTTAAATTGCTGATTAAGTGACTTCAACACAAACTTTTAATTTGAATCTTAGTTTTGTTTGAAGTGCTATTCTTCTAAAGTATCTTGTGATGGATCTGGCATATATTCAACCCAATCAAAAACACTTTAATTGTACTAAAACAGTGTAGCTTGGCCAGGTGCAATGATGGCACATGCCTGCAATCTCAGATACTCAGAATGCTGTGGAAGGAGGATCATAGGTTTGAGACTAGGCTGAGCAACTTAGTGAGTCCCTGTCTCAAAATAAATTAAGAAAATTGATGGTGTTACTCAATAGTAGAGCACTTGCCTAGCATGCATGAGGTCCTGGGTTCAATACCCATTACCACAAATAATAGTAATAATTTTATGATGATGATGATCATGTAGCTAGGAACTTAGTCTCTGATGTTAGACTATTTAGATTGAAATGCCATTCTGCCATTTTCTGGCTGCATTGTGTTTCAGTTTCCTCATTTTAAAAGCATACAGAGTATCTTACCCCATAGTTCCTGCAAAGATCAAAAGATTGAATCCATACAAAATGCTTAAAAGGGTGCTGGTTTCATAGTAAAAGTTCTATAAATGTTAATTATTATTGGAGGTAATATTTTTTTTAAAAAAATGCTGCATGATGTTACCATAAGATTAATTCATACAGAAATGTGGGGTTAGGAGACTAGACAGTGACTCAAGTCTTTGGAATAGAATTTGAGAAGAAAAGAACAAGACGATCATGACCTGAAATTAGTCTCTAGTAATGAAGAGGAAGCTACATAAAACAAGAATAAGATGAAAGTTACAACTACAGTAGCTCAGGACCTTTGTTCACTGGAAAGACTGAATGAAGATAAGAAGAAATAACCTGTTGGTGTAGGGATTTGGCCTAGTGGGTTCACATACAACAGAAATGGAAGCTCTACCAGAGGGGACCCCCCCCCCCATAATCATGTATCACACCATAGGAGTAAAAGCCATTTCTGTCTCTGGCACTAGGGTTTTTAATACCTTGCTATGAGTGGTGTAGTTTGAATGAATAGACATTCAATGGCCCTTGGTAAGCTAGAGGATTGTCTCTAGTTATGATCTAAACAACATATGTATGTAAAAGTCAAGAATAAACAACATCAAAATGGAGGCACACACCTGTAATACCAGAAACTCAAAGGGCTGAGGCAGGACTATCACAAATTTGAGACCAGCTTCAGCAGCTTAGCAAGACCTTCAGCAACTTAGCATGACCATGCCTCAAAATTAAAATAAATAAACGAATCAAAAGGACTCAGTGGTAAATTGAGTTAAAGGTAACTCAGTGGTAAATTGCCCCTTATAATCCCCAATACAAACAAACAAACAAAACAGGAACACACATCCATTAAGTACACAGACAGTAGGTGGAAATGTCATCTCCTCAAAGGAAAAATTCTATTCCATTGAATTTAGTTTCTGAAAGGGAAAAAGGTATGTATACTACCTGTGGTCAGACGGTGAGGCCATAATATTCATGTACAAAATCCCAGAACAGAACATTTAAAGGATGAACATGTTCTTTTGTGATTTTAATGAAGTTATCAAAAATAGAAAGCATTTTGAATGGATTCCTGGCAAATGCAATAAAACGAAAACAAGGAAACATTTATGATACAGTGATACTCGCATGATTACTTCTGAATGGGTGCAATCAACAGTAGCCCAGTCAAAGCAATGTTAATTGTGGGGAAAAAAGTGTGTATTGTCTTGAGTATTCTATCATTTTGCAGCGTTTGTCATGAAGCTGAGGTTTGAAGCAGGCCCATACCTTCAGAGTCAGCTCTGCTTGCGCAATCACTCAGTGAGGATGAGTACAGCCAGATGTGCAATCTATGCCTTAGAGTGCTGATGGATTCTGGGTCCAATTTACTCATTCTTTTTGTTGAAAAAGATGTAACTTGGTTTTTGCAAATTCTTAATACATCGTTCTGAGAATGACATTTCCTTTATGAGGCCAAGACCCCAAAACGACATAAGTTGTAATATAAGTGAATACACACACGTCATACTTGTTTAATAGTTGCATCTTTGAATCCAAGAATCAAGAGAGGGAAAGGAATGAAAGGGGAAGAAGAAAACTTGAAGTGGAAGTGGAGAAGAGGAGGGTGAAGAAAAGGACAGAAAACAGGAAGGGGGAAATTATTAAAAGAAGGCAGAACGCTGTCTTCCCCAATCCAGAACAGATGGCTGACTCTTGGTAAATGTGGAATAAGATTTGTCTAGAAGCTCTGGCTTTGGTTTAGATTTTGAATGTCCCCACCCACCTTCAAAGCTCATGTGATGAAGGCTTGGTACTAAATACAGTGATGTCCAATTTGGGGATTTGGGGAAGGGATTGGATTATGAGGATTCTGACCCCACTAATGTATTCATTATTGATAGCTGAATGGAAATACAAGAAGTTGGTGGAAACTATAGGCAGGTGGAGCATGGTTAGAAGAAGTAGGTCACTGAGGGTGTGTCCCTGATCCTCTCTCAATCTCTCTCAGCTTCCAAGATACCATGAGCTGAGCTACTTTCCTCTGACATGCCCTTCTATCAGGATGTTCTACTTCACCTTAGCCCCAAAGCAATGAAGCCAGATGAAGACAGACTGAAACCTCTGAAACCATGAGTCCAAATTAGTCTTTCCTCTTCTAAGTTACTCCTGTCAGGTATTTGTATGACAGCAATGAAAGCTGACTCACACACCTCCTTTGTTCTCTATCCTTTCCACTTCTACTGTTAACCCCTCCCCCAAGGCTTTTTACATCTCTAAAATTCCCACTGTAATGCCCCATACTTGCTTATTCTTCCACCCCAGGTTCTTTGAGCCCCAGATTATATCTTCCTTTTCTGCCCCTTCTTGGTACTTCTGGTCTTACCTATTTGCTATAAAAAAAAAAATGTGAACTAAATAATTCACACAAAATTCGCAGTTACTGATAGAATGAGAACATTCCCAAAGGCATTTCCATTTCTTGAAAAACATTTTATGTAATCTAGAATATATTTAATTAATACAATTTCAGATGCTTTGATGATAAGTGAACAGATTCAGAAAATAAGTAAGGAAGATACTGTAAGGTTTGGTAGTCTCTTCACAGGCTAGCAGCTGTTGCCTTTCAGTACATCATCCATGAAGTTCCTAAAATTTTCAGGGTTTTGAAGAGAATTCTATGCTCCTAAATTTTTATTTTCTTTTTTTCTAATGGATCATTACCATGATTGAAGGCAAGAAAGTCGTCTTTGTATTCTTTCACACTTCCTTCCATCTTGCAGTCTCTACCAGGAATTAAGTGTTCAATGTTAAAAAATCTTTAAATGAATCACAAATTTTCTCTCTTTCCTTCTTAAGGGCCAAGGCACTTTAAAATATTTATTATTATTATTATTATTATTTTTCAAAGAAAAGACCACAGCTTCTGTTTTCCTCCTTAAATTAGAAAGTCATGCGTGGTATATTGCCCTTTACATATAATTAGAAAAAGAGGAGCTTTCAATGAAAGTTTATAAAAACACAAGGATCTGCTTTCGTAACCAGTTTTCCCTGGATGGGGTATGGAGACAAATGGAAATCCGTTCCCCAATTAAAAACAACTTTGTCTCCTCTTCAAAATGAGAGAAATTTGTGAACAAGTCTCTTGAATAATCAAGGATATGAGATTTCCAATGAGGTCTCTGTCATTCTTCTGGGCTGGGAAAGGAGATTTCCAGTCATTGAGAAGCTCTAGGTCCTGAACTAATCTAGGATTCAGCAAAGAGAGAGATAAGAAGACCACAACTCTGAACCCAGAGGAAATCTTATTATTCAGCATGTGGTCTAGTAAGCAACAAATTTAGCAGGAGGAGGATTAACATAATGTAATGACCCCAGAATTAAGGAACTAGGAAACCAAAAAGAAAGGAGTAAAACAAATTGACACTGAGGTAGAGAGATCTTGGTATAATATGACAGTTTTTATAAGTAGCAGACACTAGTACTGGGAACCGGTGGTTAAGGGGATAATTCTATGGATTGGGAGTATAATCCTGACCCCACCCACCCATGCTTTCTTTTAAAAAGCAATTTACCTGAGACCACTTTAGACTTCCCTGGCTTAAATCAGTGGACTGTGCTGCATTCTTCAGTAAACAACCTGTTATCTACAGGAGAAATGCAGGCCAAAAAGGACTTCCCTGCAGGTTAGATAAGAACACTAGTAACCCTGAATTGGGAACTCTAGTGACCTTTACACAGGTCAGATTCCAGGACTTAGGGATTCAGAATAATTAGAAGCAAATTCCCTAATCATAAAATCTGGAAGAATAAGTTCCAACTACAACAGGTCAACATGGGCCAAGGTGACTAAAGTTGCCTTTAATCTTTAGCTTGTTATAATAGTAGAATCTTCCCTTCATGGCGTAAGACCATGAGCAATGGGGACTTGAATGTCTGATTCACTTCTGCTATCAATCAAAAGCCAAGAGGCAGACCTGAGCAGGATTCTCTGGAAACTTTCCTGGGGCTCTCCATAAAATAGGAGGGCAGATGGGGTATGTGATCCTTCTGCTCTCTGAGAGGACCCACTCGCTCCTTTTCTACCTTGAGTGTTCCCTTTTTCCTTTTCGCATCCCATCTAATAAACTCATGACTGCTACTATGTGTGACTTGCTTGAAATTCTCTGTGCAAGTTTGCAAGGACCTTTGATCACAGACCCCACAGTTGCTTTGGCTCCATGGGTGGATCTCACTCTGTAACAAACCAGACACCATATTCTCTTGGAATAAGCCCCATCCTTTATAGATGTGAGGAGCCTCACGAATGCTTGGCTATTTCAAAGATACATCTCTGAGTGGCAGGATATCTTCTTTTCTTGTATAACTCAGACATCTTAGAGAAAATAGGACTTTTTAAAAAGACAGATTCAATTCCATTGCAAATGAATCAGTAACAATGCCAACTTGTCAGAATTTTAAAACCTGTGGGGGAAGATGGAAGACATTTGCTTCACAATTACGGGAATTTGGGTGACATCACTGGGTGCTAATTGCCTCTTCACAATTGAAGAAGGGGCTTGTTAAAATTGATTTAGCTGGATTTAACACAGTCCAAGAACAGGTAAATGAGAATGATGTGCTCTATAAAGGAGGTGCTATTAAAAGAGGAAGATTGCTGTTCATGAGGGGACTCCATAAAATAGACAGAAAGAGGTGATGATCAATTACAATCCTGAAACAATTGAGTCATGTCTTAGGAGACAAAGGGGAATTTATAATGTGTTTTTGAGATCTTAATGAGAGATTCATAGGTATTTAAAGAAAATATGATTACTTTCCTTTAGTTTAAAAACGACCGATTTTCTGTTGGTTCTTTGAGTACTCTTACCAAGGTTCCTTTTTACTGACCAATTGCTGTAATAAGGACATCCACATTGTTGGTCCAAGTCCTGAGGTTGAGATTTTCTTTTCAATGAAGATACTTTACTGTGAAGCATTCTTTTTCAAAGTAGGGAATGTGTTATGAGCTCTTTATTTTGTTCCTAGAGTGAAGTGCATGCATCAGGTGTTCTTTGACAATCCTTGGCCCTCACTTGTATTTGAAATGCTAAGTAAGAAACTTTTAATAATACCTGTGCCAGGTTTGGCAGCAGAGACTAGAAAAGGAAGTCAAGAGAATAGCTGTTTTTTTGAACATGTGTCTCCTACTTCATGTTCTTTCTTTTCTTTTTGTTGAGAATGAGGCATTTGGGACAATGCATTGTATCCTGAGAATGTATGCAGGTCGCACATAGAATGAATGCCCAGGGCAGACTTCTGGTGGCTTGTGCAGTAGAGAGATGGTCAAATATCCCTGCTGGTTTACAGGCAGAATGAAACACAGAATAGCTATATGAGTCCTTGATTACCTTTACATGTTTATAGATTATGAGCAGTAGGCTCTTTTCATACAGGAGCCAAGGTTAGACACGTCATTCTCTCTAGTTTCCAGTAGTAAGTAGAGTTTTTGCAGGTTTCTCTTTCTACTCTTTTTTCTTCTTATCTTTCACTTTCCCCTTCTTTTTGCATCACTCGTCAGGTAACATAAGAATTATGGGCACTTACAGATTGAATCAGATAGGTATTGAGATAGTACATTATCTTCTATTCTGTTGTTGCGAGAAACAGAAACTTGAGTATGGAAAGTTACTGAGGCCATGGGATCATAAAGACTCAGAAGGTTTTAGGAAATTCTCCACCAAATTTATGTTCCGGGAAACAACTTGCTGCAAAGAACCATCCTTCCCCACATGACTTAGATATGATTCACAAATCTCCCTTCTTTACCCATTACAACACCAGATTAGACCCTAGAAATCTACTCCCCCCTTTTTTCCCCCTCATACATGATTGGTGGAATTGCACTGATCAACCTCCACAAAATGCTTGTTAAGCAAACTTTGCCTAAATTTCTATCCTTCCCCCAGGCCCCTGAATTGACCCATTCTCAGCCTGAGGCAGCCAAAGACTTCTCCTAATAGCCCTTGGTGAATAGGCTGGCCTCAGGGCAAAACATTCTCTGATCTACAATGCTTTAAGCAATACTCTCACTGCTTTTTCCCACACCTTGGTCTTTCTAACTTTGTTTTTGACTGAAACAACTCTTTTGCCTAACCTTTGAGTACACTTGCAGATTTCATGGTCAGAAGCTGTCTCCTTATTGCAATAGACCCTCCTCAGCTTGCCTTAGCACCTTCCTTCCTTCTTTGCTCATCTTTTTGAATAAAGGTTTTCCTTTCTAAGTCTGGATTTATTTTTTATTTGACATAAACAATGCTATAGTCAAAAGAAGATATGGAGTAGACAAGGGACATTAGACAGTTAAAAGAGCAAATGCTTCTTGAAAGGAACAAGCCTAGGTAGAGAGAACAAAACATAATGAAAAGTCCATTTAGACCTCCCCAGTTGATACTGATCACCTGTATACATTTTCTGTCACTATATTTTGTTCTTAAGGACAAATTTCAGCCTGGCCTGACTTGAGTCACCAAAAGATATACAAGGCCCTCAAGAAATTGCACCACACCACATACAATTGGGAAGGGACAATTCCTCAAATGAAAGGTGTGATCCTGTTGTACAAAGGATAGGAAAGATTTGGGGCACATAAATTTACAACAGGCATGCTACTTACCTAGAAATTTTGGCACATGTCAATTTTCTACAAAAACTGAAAATCTATGAAAGAATTGCATATTTGAGTATTCATATAAGTGTGGCTGTATGCTCAGGATTCTCATAGATAATCTGAAAAGCAGCCAGTTGGTGTTACTTTGATATATGCATTTTCTTTCTTTGTCAAACAGAAATAACACATTAGCAATCATGTTTATATAATTCTCCTTATATAGTTATGTAACATGTATCTGAGGAGAATGGCCTATGATTCAGTAGCAGGAGCAGTAGTTACCATGCAGGTGACTCTATAATGTGTTTGCATTTGCATAAGACAGATAATAAATCCTACAATGATTCTCTGACATTTTTTAATATTGTAAGCAACTATGCAGAATTATTTCTTTTTTGAAATGTACTGTCATTTTTTTAAAAAAATAACTATATTACTCAGTGAATATTTTATTTGTTTTTTGTCTTGGTACTAGGGATTGAAGACAAGGGTGCTTTACCACTGAGCTACATGCCAAGCATTCTCAGACCTCCTTTTTATTTTTATTTTGTGATAGGATCTCACTAAGTTGTTGAGGGTCTCATAAAGTTGCAGAGGCTGGCCCTGAATTTGGAATTCTCCCATCTTAGCCTTCTGAGTCTCTGGGATTATAGGCATGCACTACCATACCTGGCTTCAGGGTGCTTTCCTTTCAAAAAGAAGCATGGTATACTTCTAATGTTTAATAGCTAGACTTTGGATGGTAAGATTAACCCCAATTCTTTCAGTAAAACACCAAGACTATTAGAAAATTGCTCTGTGTGATCATGTTATGCATGAGAAAGGGTAAACTGGTGAATGGAGCCAGTTTAGATAATACAGAACAAAATATAAAACAAAATAAAATAACAAAACAGAACAAAGCAAATCACCATCAATAAATTTCCATGCAAAGACCTACTGTACTAGGAAGAACTAGTCCAGGGTCAGAAACTGGTCACTTTACTTATGGGGCTTCTAGAAAGTGGAAGATATTGCCCTAACATTCATAATGAGGATTCAACACACTTTTGCAAATAGATTGAGAGCAGATCCTGCATACCTGCAAAAAACAATCTCACCATAATTTGTTCTGCAGTATAGACCCAGAATCTTAACTTCCTGGTTCAAATATTGGATTCACCATTTGCTAATTTTGTAATATCAGGCATGTGGCCTAAAATCTTTGTTTGCGATTATTCACCTGTAAAATGTGTATAAGAGTAGCTACTTCATGTTTGTTTGTTTGTTTGTTTGTTTCCTGAAGGGATTATATATAATGGCATGGAATACTTGGAAGAGGTCACTTAGTAAATTCTCACTAAGGGCTAGTTATTTTAATGGCCATCATTAAATACCATTATCCTATAGGTACTCACACATAACAATAATAAAATATTTGATTTGGGAATGTCAGGTAGGTTCTCTAAACCCTTGTTGCCTGTCTTATAAAAATAGTATCCATCAATCTCTGTATATTTACTTATAATTTACAATACGTTTTCAAAAGGTGGTGCTATGCAACCCACCACAACAACCTGAGAAGGCAGAGAAACCAGGTAAAATTATCTTACATTTTCTGAGAAATATCAGAGGTCAGAGAGATTAACTGACTTGCCTAAATCACTGTATCTCTGTTACTTAAATGCAATGTTTGTGGTATAAAGTCCTGTACACTTTCTACCATGATTTCTAGAAACTCTCTAAACAAAAGATGCTTACAGAGTTTCAGTCTTGTTGAATCCACGAAGTTGACAGGCAGGCAGGCAGGCAGGCATTCATTAAAGGTCTCTCTTTGTGTGTTTCCATAGTAGCTACAGGACTATATAATAATGTTATTGTGTTTGAATCTACTTAAGTCAGTGTGTGCACAAGACCTTGATGCACTGTGGAGAGCATTGGACCCATGTGAGTCTGCTACTCTGGTTTATGGAGAGCCACTTGTTTTTGTGTATATGTTAAGGTGATTATTTTGCTGATGCCTCTGGTCTCAGCTGATCTTGTGATGAAGCCAGAGCATGCCTCAGTCACTTTTAACTGCTGTGGGATACAACCAGCAGGAGATACTTAAAAAACCTGTTCAACCTAATTTTTAATGCCATGGTTCTTCTTTAATAACATGAAGTACAATGCCAAAGCCTTTTGCAATGGTTTATTAACCTGTCAGAGGCCTATCTATGAATAATAATGAAGTCAAAGAGACAATATTTCATTGCTGCCAAAACAGTGTATTGGAGAGCTTTCCTTGCTCTGAGAGATTAATCTATAAGTTTTATCTTATAGAATGTAATCAAATGCAGCCATAGCACCCCTCTAACCCTAAGTCTTCTTGCTGCCTGGTATTCCCTTAACAACTTGGTATCAGTGTTCCGTAACCAAAGCAATAGTAGCATTAGATTAGTTTGAATAACTCGGTGCAAGTGTGGAAGGATTCCTTTAATTCTGTCAATGGCACAGGTGTGCACTGTACCAGTAGGAATTTCAAGAACCTTGTCAGTTACTCTGACAGAACAAGCCCGTATTGACAGGAAATGTCACATATCAACTTTGCAAGACTCTATGAGAGCTTTTATGCATCATTATTCACCTTTAGATAATATATAGCTAATGCTGGCTCTCAGGATTGTAATGAGATGAGCACCATTGATATTTTCTGTATGGTAAGACTGGCAACATTTTCTGAAAATTTCAATTTAAAAACTCATCATTTTTTAAATGGAAAATCACAGTCACATTCAAAATCTATTGAGAATTTCCTTTTCAGCCCTTAGCTCGATACCCTGAGGAGCCCTAGAAAAAGTAAATTAAGAAGAATGTCCTCATGACTTCTCCAGGGAGGTAAAGCATATGTGATAGAAATAATTCTTTTAAAACCATAAATAAATAAAGGGCTGTAGATGAGTGATAAAGGAAATGAGTGTTCAAAATGATAAGAAAATGGTTAGCTGATCTGGAGCAACCAAGTGTGGCCAAGGGGAGAGAGCAAGTCAACTCCATACTTACCACCCAACATAGTGAAGGAAATGTGCTAAACTGTTGTTTACATTGGAAAGCAGGAGGATAAGTGAATTGTTGCAAGGGGCACCAAGGTAAAACAAGTTAAGGCTTCAAATTTTTTACTTTCTTGTACAAGAATTACACATCTACACTTTTGCTATGGTCTTCGGTGGGTGGTTGCATTCTCTTTTCACTTTGGTCTTGACCATGTGACTTTGTTTGGCAAATAACTTACTAATGGCTGAGATAGGAGCAGAAGCTTATAATGTGCTTTTGTGGTTTCACTCACTCTCTTGTGTCTTCTGATCTGCACTGTAAAGCAGGTTGCATCCATACTTCCCTTTCTGCCCAGACCCAAGGAGGAACATTCATGGAGCAGTCCTGAGCCCAACCCTTACACTACATCCAAGAACATTTGAATTCACAGCCTAGGGCAACCTGTTCAGCACCATTCCAACTAGATAAGCTACTTTGTGTTTAACCTGCAGATCAGAAATGGGAGAACAAATGATTATTGTTATAAGCTACTAACATATGGGAGTTTCAGGCTTTACAGCAAATGCTTCCTGATATAGAAAGTTAGGGTGCTTTCTATACATTTTAATCTAGAGGAGAGACAATAATTTATGTTTGAATAACTATACTACTCAGCAAATAGGATAAATATTTTAAAAGAAGTATCAAGTATTCTGGAGAGCAAGGGACATTGGAGATGAGTAGAATGAGTTTTATAAAGATGTTATGAACCAAGTAGTAATGGTAGTGCCTTGAAGGAAAGGTAGGATTTAAGTAGATTATGGAGAAACAAAGGGAAGATGGAGAGGTATCCCAATTTTAGAAAGTGGAACACACTGAAAACATAAAGAAGAACATATCATAGAAAGTTTTTATTTCATCACCAAATCTGAAGCTTAATTTGTTCACAATAACCAAATTGTGGAACCAACCTGGATATCCTTCAATAGATGAATGGATAAAGAAATTGTGGTATATATACACAATGGGATATTATTCAGCAATAAAAGAGAATAAAATAATGGCATTTGCAGGTAAATGAATGGAGTTAGAGAATATCATGCTAAGTGAATTAAGCCAATCCCCCAAAACCAAAGGCCTAATGTTTTCTCTGACAAGTGGATGCTAATCCATAATGGTGGTAGGGCATGGGATGAGTGAAAGATCCTTGGATGGGGCAAAGGGGAGGGGGGAAGAAGGCATGGGTATAGGAAAGATGGTGGAATGAGATGAACATTATTACCCTAGTACATGTATGATTGCATGAATGGTGTGACCTTACTTTGGGTACAACCAGAAAAGTCAAAAATCATGCTCCATTTGTACACATGAGTCAAAGAGCATTCTGCTGTCATGTATAACTGTTTAGAACAAATAAATAAATTAAAAAATACAAGTCAAGAAAACAAAAGAGCATAAACAGTACCAACTTTTATTGGTGCCATAATGAATTTCCACAAATTTTGTGATTTAAATAGTACTCATTTATCATTTCACAGTTGTGTATGTCAGAAGTCCATGTACAATACACATGATATGAGGAGTCCTTGAAAAAGTAAATTAAGAAGAATGTCCTCATGACTTCTCCAAGGAGGTAAAGCATATGTGATAAAGCATATCCTCAACTGGGATAAAGCAAATCCTCACCCGAGATACCCCAGTTAAGAGTAGTAAAAGGCATGTAGGAAGGAGTTGGCAAGGCTGTGCTCTTCTGGAGGGGCTGGGCATGTGTGTGTCTCCAGGCTCTCTCCGGCTGTTGGTCAGATTAAGTTCCTTGCAGACATATGATGGATTCCCACTTTCCTTGTTGGCTGTCAGCTGAAGCTGATCTTTGCTCCTAGTGGCAGCTTGCATTCTTCTAAGGCCTTCCATGTGGCCTTCCTCCAGCAAAGGAGAGTTGGTGCATTTTGAATCTGTTTTATGCTTTGAAATTTTTCTTCCTTTTCCACCATCTTTCTCTCATGGCCGCTTTTGCCCTCACTTTCTCCTTTTAACAATTCATTTGATTACACTGTGCCCAATGGATAATCCAAGATAATCTTCCTATTTTAAAGCCATCTGATTAGTAATTTTAATGCCATCTGCAAAGTCTTTCACAGCATTACCTAGATTAGTGCTTGATTGAATAATAAGGGGGAAAGACTCTCTGGAATGGAGGGAGGATTTCTTTATCATTTTGCCAACCACAGGTGGTACATAAGGAAATTAGTCCTATTCAAATGAAATAAGCCTGGACACACAAATTGGAGTTTGAAACCACAAAGCATTATATGCCAGGATAAAGGTGACGGGGCACTACCTTTTGCAGAGAGTAGTCATGATGTTAGAATTACATATTAGGATAAGTGATTGCAGAATATCAACTGCCCATGATTTTTGGGAGAAGTTTCAGGAAATACAAATTTGTCCCCAGGTTATGGCAATAGTCTGCAATCATTTCAATATTATTTAAACTTTCTTTTTCAAAGTAAATACAGTTAAAAGGGGACAGAAATGAAAGCCCATGCAGTTCAAATTCAAAAGACTTTGGCCCCTGAGTAATTAGAATGGAAATTAAGGGAGGAGTGAGGGGTCAGGGATGGCTGTGATTTCAAGCATCAGTGATTAGAAGAAGGTAGTGCTATTAACTGAAATAGAAAATAAAATGCATGAGTATAAGGTTAAAGATCATCTGGAAGGTTTCTCAGAGGAGTTGTCAGTCAGGCAGTTGGAAATAAGATGATTTGTGCTGGTCATACAGATTTGGCAGCTATCTGAAAAGAGATAAAAAACAAAGTTTGGGGGCAAGAAAAGACCAATAAGGGAGATTTGGATGGATGTATGAAGGGGAAAGAAGAGGTTGAGAAAAACTTTGAAGAATATCTGTATCTTGCAAATAAAAACAAGAATTTTGCCTACTGAAGGGATGAAGAAAGAGTAACAAATGTCATAGAAAAGATGTAAGGAAATTTCAGTGCCACCAAAATGAAGAGGAATTTCTAGACAGAAGTGATCAACAATGATTTATGCTGCCACAAGATTAATTTATTCATGTCTTCAACAGGATTAGAAGGTGACCAAAAACCAATTGCCTTGAATAGATGGGGGGAAAAAAAAAACTATAAGTGCATTATGATCTGCATGTTGTAGAAAACCTAAGATCCTATATTTTTCACTATGTTCTTTACTTGTTAAAACAACAACAAAAAAAGCCTAAGTATTTCCTACTAACAAGAGGTTCTGATGCACAAATTTCTCTTGGCTTCAAAAATAACTAGATTATCCAGGAAATTCTGTGGAGGCAGAAATTAGTTTCCTTTCCTTGGATTTTTAGGAGCCCTCCCAACCCCAGAGAGGTTCCCAGAAAAGCATTTTTCAGCCGCCAGAGAGAGACAATGATCCTTTCCCTGGAAGGAACACTTTGAAATGCATCAGTGTGTGCACAAGGTGCCACAGGTTCATGTTTGTCAAACATTCCTGATGTATAAAAATGTTGATTATTAATTTGCTTACTCCTGACTACGGAGAAAGCACACAACTCCCTCCTAAGTTGTATAAAGTTGTATAAAGCTCCAAAGAACCACATACTCTCCCCTGAACCAACCATGCATTTTGATTTATTGGCTCCAGAACAAAAATTAAAATTAGGGAACTGTGGCTACTGAACACTTAGGAGACACTTATCCAGATCTTATTTTATTTGTGCCTAATTTTAATGTATATCATGTGCATGTGTATGTGTGTGTATGTTTATATATATGTATATATGGAGGTATATATATATACATATTATATAATAATATTAACCACATATTTGTAATTGTTTTGATAAAAATATCTAGCATTATCTGTCTTCATATCCCAAAAGATTCTGCAAGTTGGAATAACACTGATTTATATATATAAATTTTTGTGTCAGAATCTTAATTTCCTACATTTGGATATTTCATGTTCCTTATTAAAATTTTTTTGATCAGAAGAGTTGGAGAACTTAACAGTTTAATAAATGATTCTTCTGTCAGCACTGAAGAGCATCAGCCAATAGAGAAGGATTTCTTCCTCTTCTCAAATGGGTAGGGTTCAAAAGGGCATATCATATAGCAATGATAGGCTGAATCTTCCTAGAGATCACAGTCCATCACTTCAGATGGGAATATGTTTATGCTTGTCCCACCCTGTCCCTATAAGAGCTATATAGCTCCAGTTGTAGTTTGGATGTGAGGTGTCCCCTAAAATCTCAGGTGTAAGACAATGCAAGAACATTTAGAGGAGAAATGAATGGACTCTGAGAATCTTAATCCAATCAGTGGATCGATCCCATGATGGAATTAACTGGGAGAAAACTGAAGGTGGGTAGGATGTGGCTGGAGGAAGTTGATCATTGGGAGTGGGGCTTTGAAGTAGATATTTTGTGTCTGGAAAATGGAATCTCTCTCTCTCTGCCTTCTGATCATCATGTAAGCTGCTTCCCTCTGCCACGATGTTCAGCCTCACATCAAGCTCCTAGGAATGGAGCCTGCTGTCTATGGACTGAGACCTCTGAAACCGTGAGTCCCCCAAATAAACTTTTCCTCCTCTATATCTGTTCCGGTCAGATATTTTAGTCAGAGCAGTGAAAACTCTGACTAGAACAGCTCCTATAATCCTTGTCCTTCTTTGAGAATCACCAACCTGGGTATATGCAAGCCCATTGTTCAGCTGCAGACCCCACGGAGTATCCTCTGATCTTCCTCCCTCACGTCCTCACAAATAATGGCTGTTCACTCCAAGAACTCGCTGGAATGCGACAGCAGTGCCACTCTTTCCAGTCTGCTGAGAATGCCAGCATACTTGTCTGGAGAATTGTCTCCTTGTGGTCCAGAGACACTGGCTCTTCAGGAGCCAGAGGCTGCAAGAAGGCATGCAGCAAGGAAAGAAGGGTTCTGTTCTCTATGGGCAATTTCCCCTGTGTTCCTACATCTCATGGCAAGATCTGCTTGTAAATGAAGCTTCAACTGTCACTTGCAATGCTTCACAGGGCTCAGAGACTCTGTGTCTGTCTAAATACAGCACACTATCCATTGTTTTACCACACCTCTCCCAAGTACTTGTAAATTCCTCCCCCTTTTTATTTCAGCCCAATCAAAGTTTACTATGCAACTGGATAATTTTCAACCCCTTAAACCTATTTTTCTATGGTTAATCTCTTTTTGATAATAAGATACAATGATAGCAAGATGCAATTATAAAACAAGTACTAAATATCTATATTTATATAAAATGGGAGATATTATTTGATAACATTAGAAAATAAACCTTTGCATTACAAAATATGATAAAATGAAATTCAGAGGGAATATTAGCAAAATAAAACTTGCAAATATTTTAAGGGCCCATACACACTAACACATTAATATAGAGCTCTTACATAAACAACCCAGATACAAAATGGTAAATTTAAATATGATTTCAAAGGACAAATTATTTGATAAGCTTATAAAAATATATCCAAACATGCCACTAACTAAAATAATCAAAATTCAAACGTTGTAGTGTTTGTTTCCTATTAAGCATGTAAAATTATTAAGCCATATATATTGTAAGCAAGGCTATAGAGAAAGGGCACTGTATAAGAAAGGGCACCGTATATGGCTATTGTATAAGTTTCCTAGGGCTGCTGTAACAAATTGCCACTAATTTTGCGGATTGAAACAAGAGAAATTTATTCTCTCATACTTGGAGGACAGAAATCTTATATCAGCGTTGACAGCTCCCCCGCCCCTCTAGCAACTCTGGGGAGACTCTGCTCTTTGCCTTTCCCAGCTTCTAGTAGCTTTCAGCATTCTGTGACCTGTGATTGCATTATTCCAATTTCTGTCTCTCTGATCTTATTGCCTGGTCCCCTGCTGGGCTGTCTCTTCTTTGTGCTTCTTAAAAGACACTTACTGTTGTTGGATTAGGGCCCAGGATGATCTTGTTTTCTCAAAATCTTTAACTTAATTTCATATTTAAAGGCGTCCTTTTCATAAAATAGCATTCATAGATTTTAGACATTCAGATATGGACATAAAATTTTGAGGGCCACCATTCAACCTATTATAGATGGTTCCTTACATGATAGTTAGATTTCAAACTTTTTCAATTTTATGATGGTGGTAAAACAATATGCCTTCAATAGAAACTGTATTTTGAGTTTCAAATTTTAATCTTTTCTTTGAGTTAGTGATATATGATATGACAGTGGTCCCAGTTAACTGGCACTCTGTGGTATACTGTGTTGCTAAGCTTTTATATTTTGTAGACTAGCTAAACTAAATGCATTTGCAACTTACATGGGTTATGATGTAGCTCTTGTATACTGGGGAATGTCTGCATGCATATTATGTTTTGACATATCCATATGTTGTAATATGTAGTCAGCAAAATCACATGTAAGTGGCATGAGAAAAGGACCCCCTAAGATGTTCAATAACTATAGTTGTATTTGTTATACAAGTCCAATTTTGCATAAAGAGATAAAGAAAAAGAATGAAAATTAACATCTCATACACAACACATTTTAAAAAGTAGATGAATTTATTTCATAACATACTACAATAGTTTTCAAATTACAATCTGCCGCAGTCTGGCTGGGCACAAAATCACGAGCCACTCAAGCAGGAACAAAGTTTATTTTTTGAAACTGCCGCCAATGTCTGGTACCGCCCGGGAAGATTTTTTCCACCCATGCGGCCTCCTCCCGGACCGCAGAGAGAGCTCCTCCCCCGGAACTCCCTCCTACTGTACTTCCCCAACCAATGGGAACTCTCCAGGAGTCCCATAGCCGGCCTAGGTGAACAGCAGGAGTCCAATATCCATATGAATGCAAATCTTAACATAATCATATCATCTCAATGGCTAGCTGGCATCACCTTTCGACCAAAAATGCCATGCATCATATACTTGGCTCTTAGCAATAATCTTTATGGATGGTGGGATTTAAATTTGCTTTTATTTTATCTGATTTTAGCATATTTCTCTTAAAACAATAGCATATATTTATTCTATAACATGGGATACAAAATGGTAAATTTAAATATGATTTAAAAACAAAGCCAATTTATGTTTTAAAAAATTACCAACAATGAGGTAAATTGAATAAAACAGATAAGAACAAAAGATATGTCACTAAAATGTCAACTAAAAATGAGTAAGCAAAAATACACGAGTTTTCCACATATGTGTACTGTTAGAAAATATAGTGGAGAGACCTGTAATACTTTTAAAATGTTAATAATCAACTAATATGTTTTATCTACACAGAAAAAATATAAAACTGCTTAGGGACAAGAAAATAATGAAAAAAAGGACATATTTGATGGGGAGATGACAGAATGTTAAATGTCAAATCCCTCAAATTGTATGATGACTTAACAAACAGCAGGGCTCACAGAAACGTTAAACCTCCCCAGGGAGGCTAGTGCTGAGGTGCATCCTATAATCCCAGCAACTCAGGAAGCTGAGGTAGGAAGATCCCAAGTTCGAGGCCAGCCTCAGCTACTTAGTGAGACCCTGTCTCAAAAAGAAAGAAAGAAAAGGGAAGGAAATGTGGCCAATGATTAAGTGCCCCTGGGTTCATATCCCTCTACCAATCAACCAACCAACCAGCAAATAACTCCAGGGAAGGAGCCACCATCTTAAGGAGGTTAAGGGAAATCCTGATCTGATGAATGTGCTAGAATGGCAAAATCCTAAGTCCTGGTTTCATGGTACCAGCTTCAACCTTTGATTCAATTATTTATTTTTAGCCCAGTTTACTCATCTATCAAGTGGGAGTAACAGTCATCTGCCTCCAGGATGACTGAAATTCCATCAGTGTAATAGACAACATAGTACTTGTTAAAATTTTTTTTTAAAAAAGAAAGTCTAGGAGTTATTGCTCTTTCTTGCATGTGTATAAATGCTGATTGTCTCTAGAGGCTAAGGGGAAGTCAACTACAGAGACTTTCCTGAGGATATATTCTATTATTTCCTATACCCTCACTATTCTAAATCATTTCTGCCATCATTTGTAAAACCATGTTTTGAGTCATTTGTGTAGTAGGTGAAAATATCATTGGTCATTTAGCTAAAAGGTAATAACAACTTAGACTTGCAAAGGAGGCAAAGGAGACCTCTAAGGTTTCTGAGTATAGCTTTCCTCTTGCTGAGGTGAGAAAACCATCCTGTAAGGTTTAAGGAATTTCCCCCAAGTTCCCCCAGTTGATGCTACTAAGGATGGAAATAATGAATAAACAGTAGTGTGTAAGTAATGGGTTGCATTATGACTCAGACCTCTTGTCTGAACAACAACTACTTAACAATGTATATCCACAGCATTAAGTAATATATCATGGGGTAAATGTTGGTGTTCAAATAAAAGTGACTCCTATAGTATGTAAATAATACAATTATAACAGTTATGAGACCCAATGCAGTAGAAGTTTAGTTGAAAATTTCAATTTTAGGGAGATTTAGGAACAGTTTTTTCAATTTAGGAACTGAACCCAGCACCCTAGAATCTACCCTGCCCTTAAAGTCAATTAGGAAAATATGAAAGTTCTGGTTTAGAAAATAGGAGGAAAATCAATACCACTAAGGATATTAATGGAATTTGAAACTTAAAAAAAAAAAAAGAACTGTGATGAGCTAGTTTGAGGTTTGCTTTGAGAATGATAAATAGCAGAAGTTGAGGATTGTTTTTGTCCAGGTCACACTATGCCCCTGAGAAAATATGTTAGGTCCATTTGAGTAAATTAATTAAACATGAATTCCAAAGGATTTGTCACCTTTGATCAGTTCTTGCTTATGGTCCACGCAGATTGCTTAGATTATAAAGAAAAATTATAATTCTCACACTCCAACTGCAGAAAGATTCGGACCTCTCACAATTGCTCAGTTAACTCACACAACCTTTTAAGACACTCTATTTCTGATAAGTCACAAGATAAATTGAAAGGCGCTGAAGGCTGTTAAGTGCTTCTTTGTGTCACAGATTATTAAGTTATTGCTCATCCCTCTCTTCTACAGAAGGAGAATTACAGTAGAGGTGTATTTTTGCACTGCTTTATTTTTTCAGGATCCCTTGGCTGATGGCAGATTCTGAAAAGCTAGAATATGAACTATCTTTGCAACAGGTAGGCATTGAGTTGGTAGATATCTCCACAAGATGGTGGTAGGATTTGTGCTTTATTTTAATTTTCCATCTTCCTAAAAAATATTGCACTGTCAAAGAACTAATAAACCTAAGACTGCAGAGGCACTTTAGATGGCTCAATAACATTTGTAAAAAACATATTCTACCCTTGTCCTTTAGTATTGTATTAAAAGCTGAGTTGAAAATTTATTAAAAATTTAGGAGCAGAGGACATTAAAATATTAAGCAGACACAAAATAGAGTGAGGCTCTTTTCTCCATCTGATGCTCCTTGCATTTGCAAATATCATACTTTCATTTTATTAGAACTCTTGATCCCTGGTGGTCAATAATTTAGGAACTGTGCTTGCCCTGAGGGAGAAGTGCCCTATCCCTTGGACCATGAGAGAAACTACTCCCTGTTGCCTCTTCTTCAGACCAATTCTGGGCACTTGGCCACTTGGTTATCCAGATTTCATTCATCGTAGCATTAAGAGAATATTGACTATAATCCTGCCAGGTCTATAATTAATACTTTCTCTAACCCTTCAAAGCCTGCCTTGATCTTCTGCTAATTAAAACAGAAGCATTTATTTTGTGAGATTTAAAATGTTGCTAACTTTATTTGTTGCTACTGGAGTTTTGTTGTTTGTTTGTTCAGGTTTTTGTTTGTTTTGCAGGGGTTTGCAATAAAACCTGAATTTTACACTGTTCAGTGAAAGCACAATGCACAACTTCACTTCCCCTAATGCAATAGGCATGCAGACATGGCTGACTAAATCCCTAGTAGATCCGCACAGCATGATATTCATGTTTGGGTGATCCACTCTTCTAAGCATGGCCATATGTCTTATTAACACAGGCCTAGAATCTCGGTTCCTTCTCCCTGTGACTGATTTGGGAACAGAAGTAGGTTACAATTCTGGCTAAAGGCAGGCACAAGAAAATATCCTGGGGAGACTTCCAGGAAAGTATACTCTTGTCACAATAAGAGACTAAAGAAAGAAGTTGACCACCTTCTTCTATTGAAAATTTTTACCTCTGGAGGTTCTTTCTAAAAGAGCGGAAACCATTCTATAACCACAAGGACAGAATCAGCAATCTGAAAAAGGTTAAAAATGAAAGATGTTACCTGCATACAATGATTACTTTTGTATGTCAGTTTGACAGGCCTAACACGTGTCTAGATGATAGCTGGTAAAATACTATTTCAAAGTGTGTCTGGAAGGGCATTTCTTCGAAGGGATTAGTACTTGAAATCAGTATACTAGTAGAGAAGACCACCCAATGTAGTCAGTTCCACCCATCTTGTTGAGGGGCTGAATGAGACAAAAAGGCAGAGGAAGGGTAAATTTGCTCTCTCTTGGCCTGAGCTGCAACCTCCAGCTTCTCCTGGCTTTGGACATCAGAGCTCCTGATTCTCCTTCCTGTGGACTTGACTGGGACTCATGCCACTCAGGGTGCTTTCCTGGTCCTCCGACTTACAGAAGGTAGGTCATAGGATTTCTCACTCTCTACAGTCACATGGGCCATGCTCTCATAATATTTTTTTTTCTGTGCATCTATATACCTCTCTTATTGGTTCTGTTTCTCTGGACTACCTTTACTAATTCCCTGTGACCTTGATGTTTTTAGGATGATGAATATATCTCTTTATAAATGACTTACTTTGGGAGTTATTTTTCTTAGTATTAAGGACAGTATGAGCTGGATTTTTTGTTACTCAGTCAAAATGTATCAACTGATCATCTACTGTCACAGTCTCTTAAAAACCACAGTAAGGTATGCTGAGGGAGTTGCCAAGATAAAAAAGTAAATATGAACATGTAAGTCATGGGGATCATTTCAGCAGTGGTCCAGAGAATATTTTGCATTTCCAGAGAACTAAAAACAAAGAAAAATAGTTCTGTCCCTTCTCGGTGACATACTTAGCTTCTCAGGCACAATTTGTAAATGAAGAAGTGGACAAAACAATTCTCTGAAGAGTAAAGTATGATAGGACCACTAAATGGCATTATTTCAGCTATATGTCAGGAATTGAATTAAACAATGAATGTGACCACTGCTTCAAATCTGATATCTACAAAGAGATACCAGCAAAGGGGTCAAAGTTGAATGAGTATGCAAAACTAAAAATAGTAAGTAATAAACTTTCTAAACATCATGCTTTCAACCTGTTATTTGAACTAGTTATTTTTATTTTTTAATTCTGGTGATTGAACCCAGGGCATGTTAGGCAAGCACTGTACCATGGAGCTACAACCCCAGCACATTTTATTTTATTTTGAGACAGAGTCTATTCAAGTTGCCCACACTGGTCTCCAAAGTGTCGTCCTCCTATTTCAGCCTGTCAAGTAGCTAGAGTTACAGGTATGTGCAACCATTCCTGGCTCACGGAACTGTTTTCGGTCCCAGATACCAAGGATCTTAACGTGGGTTTCCCATATGCTTAATTTTAATAAGATAATAGTGTAGTTTGGCACATACATTCACCTATTATCAGTCCTTCTGGGATTGCTTTCACCTGACCAAGTAGTGCAAATTACAAATTGTCACAAAATTATACACCATCCTGATGCAAGCTGAACAAGATGCTTTGAGATAATTACTGATAAATTTAATTACAAAAGAACTAGACTCTTTATAAACTTCTAAGGCGATGCTGAGGAGTCAATGAGTATCCTTAGACATACATTAATAGAGAATGTATATGGAAAGCACCAGATTCCACCAGATTTGTGTTAGAAACTCCAGAGCAGCAACCACACATTACCCATCTAGGGCAAAGAGGGGAACACCACCAAAATATATTATGGGCTTGACATCGGGATGCAAGTCATGAACACTGAGAGACAGCCCTTGTACCAGGCATGGTACATTCCTTCAATTTTATTTTTAAAGTTGATGAGCTTTTTATTGAGGTACTCCTTTTAAAGCTTTAGTTGATTCCTTGTTGAAGGAGGGGAATAAAGACGTTGAATTTGTCTCCTGTGTGTTCAAGTGTATGGGATAAGCTGCTGCGCTTCAGGAGGAAGTGGAGCTCTCTTTACCTAGGTAAATTTAGCTCTTTGGCTTTGCTTTGCTCTTATCCAGGGAATGTGGCTACTCCATTGGACAATGTAGGTTTAGTGGGTGTATCAATTAAGATGCTTTTGATCCGGTCTCAGAAGAAGCAACTCAGAGATTTTAGAAAATGAAATTCAGAGATGGGGCCATTGAATAGGCCCCATGACATCATGAATGACTCAGGTTCTCTCTGTCCTTTGGTTCTGCATTCCTTAGCAAGTCAGTTTGTACTTGAGGCTAGTCCCCAAACAACCAGATTTCCAATGGAACAGGACTTAATGACTTTTGAACAAGTTGTACTTTTACGTTTCTTTAAGTCTTAAAATTCTGACCTACTCCACCAAAATACATGGTAGAAAGCAAGCCCTACGTTTTTCAGCTAAAATCTCCCCCAAATGTCTTTTGAAACAAATTGCAGTGCTGCAGCTTTTAATTCTAAAATAAAGAAAAATACAGTTCGTGGAAATGGGAGGCTAAACACGAATTTAATTGTGCCTTAATGAGCACAGAATTCACAAAGACTATAATGGTAAGTAAATTAAACTCATTTAAATAACGATGAAATAAAATAAATATTAAAGATGAACCTAAGATATCTGCTGTTAAGATTGTAATTTGAAAAACTGATCTATATCAGCAAGCTTTTGAATTTCATTTACCCACTAGCACAGTGGCCACAAAACAAAAACAAAACAAAACAAAAACACAAAGAAACAAAAACGGCAAGTTTCAATTCCATAGTTACAGTCCCTATATCAGATCTTCAAAAGAAATGGTATAATTTAATGAACACATTACTCATTAAAGATCTGAAATATACAGTTTTTAGCTCTCTTTGGATCACAGAGTAATGATAATAAATACTTCGTTTTTTTTTCTGTATTGTATTTTAGAATTCACTAGCTGCTATTAGCATTTGGTAGAAGCTCTAGAGAATTTTAATTCAAGGACACAGACTTATAGAGCCTAGAAATAAGCCATTCACGTGTTAACACTGGTGAATTTTTAAACAACAGTTCCATTTTCAGTGTTTATGAATAGGAACAGGTTACATTCAGTGCCTCACGGTTCCAGTCAGTCTAGAAATGCCTTCAGAACAGCTGCTCCAACAGGATTTTGGCTCATAGAGCTTCTGTCAAAACTCAGAACTGTAGATACTGCTCTGAAGACGGGAGGCGTGGGGAAACCGCAAGAGTAAAAATGAGTTCAAAGCTCAAAATAGCTCACAGTGACTTCGGAGGAAGACTGCTTCCCTCCCCACCCCACCCCCAATCCCTCAGTAGGGACTATTCAGGATCTTTTGTAAATAGAATGGATACAGTTTTTAAGTTATTTCAAAAATGAAATTCATCATTAGCAAACCTGACTTTCCGTAATTCTTCCACTTTGAAAGAGGTGGGGAGAGGGAGGCACCCACAGAGGTAGCCAGAGGCAGTGTACACATGGTGGTTACCAATTCAGGCTTCAACATCAGACTGGGTTCCACTTCTTCTGGGTGTGTGACACTGGGCAGGATGCTCCATCCTCTGAGCCGGGGAGCAAAAGAAGACTGGTTAAAACCCAATTCCTAGGGTTTCTATCAGGGTTAAGAAAGTTGGTACCAAACACAGTACCTGGCACATGGTAAATGCTCAGCATCATGAAGTGGCTCCGTGGATTTAGTTTATTGCTGTGAAATCCCTTTGCTACACTCTGCTAACTTACGTTTTTATCTCTTTGATTTTCGTTTTTCACAGGTCACATTCTTTAGAACTACTCACATCATCAAGGTGTGAGTCTTAACAATCTTGATGACATTTCAGACTTAAATGGGAAGGAGCCCACAGATGCCCTGCGGAGAGCTCTTGAGCATTCCTTATCAGGACAGAGTAGGCCCCCTTGAGAGGGTGAGAAGAGCAGCTTGCTGCACCGGAGTGTGTCAGAAGTTCCTGAAGCAGCTGTGAAGTCTGGGTATGAAGCCAAATGCGCTCTTTGATAGACCTGAATCTTACATCAGGGTTCCACTCATTCCAGAAGACATTTTCAGTTCCTGAAAGATTCCTCATTTTATTTTGGACATACAGCCAAAGGCACACGGCGATAGTTTCTAATTCTCTTAAATTCTCTGGATGTGAAATTCCTCAGGTAATATCCATGACCCGGAGTAAATACTAGGTGATTTATTAACATGATAAAACTAGCAAACCCCGAGAGACAGGGGAGCCCTCCTGGATCTTCATGGCACCTTCACTTCAATGCTCTATCTTTCACCCATGGAATGGATTTGATTATCCTTTAAAGACAGAGTATGTGGACAGCATTTAAGAAATGGAAACAGGGAGTTTGATCAACATAAAGTCAAGTTTCTTTTTTGACATGGTACTGTCTGAATAAATTCTCTTACGCATTCTTTGGTATCTATGGAGGCTGAGAAGAGTTTATTATTTTCTTTAAATTCTTAACTACAATCACCTTCAAGAAAGATGCTTTTGTATAGCTGTTTAGAAATGGCAGGTAGAGGCTGGCATTCATTCTGAATTTTCACTCCTGAGTCATGGAATTAGTGTTGCCTCTGGCTGTCTTACCGAAGACTTACCAAAGTGAACTTAGGATGAGTTTCTCAGTCACAGCCCCGTGACATGTGATTAAGTAAGGAGACTCAGATTTTCCAGCAGAGCTTTGTGTTGAATTAAAGGTGGGAGAATGACTTAAGCAAGCTGTAATCAAAGAGAAGTGAGGATGTGTGACAGGAAGACGGAGTAATGAAGCTCTTCTTGTTTTAAATTATAACATCACGTCCTGAAAAGAAATGGGAAGAAGAAAACAGCCAGCTGTTTTGTTACTTTGTTATTTTATCGATTCTATTATAAGATCTACAGCAATTATGCTTAGGTTGGAGTGTTCTTCAGAATCATTCTTGATGTTTATTAAAATGGCAGATTTCTTTGTCCACCTAGACCTAGTATATGGGGAATTAAGTTTTATGCACAGTGAAGTTTGAGATGGGCTGGCATAAAGGATGCCCTATTTAGAAATTAGAAATTGTTACAAAATTACAAAACCCTGTTGTCAGGTTTGCTTATGCTATAACTAAAGTCATCTCCCATTTTGGTGATCAGACTAGTGGTTTTGTTGTTGTTGTTATTGTTGTTTTGTTTGTTTGTTTTTATCCCTGATGGTGCAGGTTTGAACCAAAGGCCTCCTGCAAGTTGGGCAGGTCTTCTACCACGGAGGTATACCTCTAGCCTCTTGGAATTCATTCTTATATCTTCAGAAATTCTGGGGCCAATAGGAAATTAAGTTCAGTCTAGTTTTTAGAGCACTTATTGAGCCCTGCCTTCCTGCCAGAGACAGAATACCTGGCCCTCAGGTCTACAGGGGGACCCTTCCCTCAAGTTGCTTGTGATTGAATACTAGTTGCACACAGGTTAGCACATCTGAGATTGGTGCTTAGATCAGGCTCTGGGGAAGGACACCAGGCCTAGTTTTAATGGTGTGGGAAGGTTCAAGAAGTGCATTCAGGATGCAATAATGTAACAGTACAGCCCTCTGGAAGTTGCCCTTAACAGCATTACTTTCATCTTTCCTTCCTAATCCTTTGATAGCCCCTCCCTTCTACCTGGCATCCTAAACTTTAGAGACCTCACTGAATAATCTAAGTTCTGAGAAGCTGTGCAGGATGGCTTATGCATGTAATACCAAGGACTCAAGAGCCTAAGGCAGGAAGATCACAAGTTCAAGGCCAGCTTATTGTGACCCTGTCTCAAGAAAAAAGGGCTATGGATGTAGCTCAGGGGTAGAATGTCTCTGGGTTCAATCCTGAGTACTGCAAAATAAATAAATAAATTCTGAGGCAAAACCTCAGCTGAAACACTTCTTCACAAAACTCACATGGCCTTGGGAATATCCTTCCCTAGCAACCAGCAGCAGGAGATTCTTGTTAATTCTGGTAAGCTACAAATCTTCAGTGAGGAAGATCCTGTCCAGCCTACAGCCTCACTGCCTCCTACTGCCCCATTAAACCCCTTCATGTCCCAAGTCCTAGGAGATAGATCTCTGTCTTCTTCAGGGCTGCCTTGGATAAATCTGGCTTTCTCCTACAAACACTGGTTTTCTGAATACTGGCATTTCAGCTACCAGAAGATTAGACATTTGATTCTGGTAACAGTAACTCCAGAGGTGACTCTGAAATGATGAAAAAGTTTTATGGAGGACATGGGACATTCAAAAAAAGATGAGGAGGTGACATAGGATGGGAAGAGCCATTCCTGGTCATGCCATGTCAAAGGCACCACATGGGGTGTAAGGAGGTTGTGCACATTAGATGGCACTGGAAATGATTCTGCAGAATGAAGCCAGTCTTTGGATCTTGTATTTAGGACCATGAACCTTGTTCCAGAACCTGGGTTAGAGGATTTTTGTTAGATACACCCACATTGGAGATGACACGTTGAGGTTGTGGAGCAAAACTAAATGTGGAGCTTCAGTTTGCCTTTGGGGAACCAGGCCTTATTTCTCCCTCCGCTTCATAGGTAAGAGTGAAACCCCTTCGGCAGTAGTCATACAAATCTCATTTGTGAAACTGAGCAGATGAATGGATGGTATTTACCTTTGCTGGAGAGTGATGACCTTGTGGCATGTGCTGGTGATGCTAGAATAGAGACCAGCCACCAGCACAGCCCAAGTTGATTTACAGGGAACAATGTTACACAGAGACAATGGATCAAGGGGATTAGATACTCCTGCGGTAGATTCAGATGCTCTGGGTGTAAATCCAAGTCTGGCCATATGCCATCTCTGTGACCTTTGATGTGCTGCTTTACCTCTCAGATTCAGTGACTAGTCATTTATTTATTTATTTTGAAGTATGGGTGATATACAGCAGTAGTCCTTAACCATAGTAAAAATTATACGAGGTAATTCACTACTGTGGGTTGAATTGTGTCATCAAAAATTGAGTCCTAATGTGCTTAGAATATGACACTTGAGACCATGGCCTTATTTAGAAATAAAGTCATTACAGAGGTAATCATTTTAAATTGAGTTGATTAGAATGAGCCCTAATCCAATATGGCTGGCTTCTTTATAAAAAGAAGAAATTTGAACATAGGGATGGGTGCACAGGATGGGTGCACTCTACCTAGAGTCTCATTGCACATTCTCCTCTGCCAAGTACTCTGGATTCAATGCTTTCTTTACTACAATAGATTTATTATTCTTATGAGATTTGTCAACGTATATTAATTCCATTATATTTCTTAAGTAGGGGAGATCAATCTAACATTCAAATAAGTTATCCGTAACAACTCGTTACCAAGACAACGTCCCCTTATCTTTTAAAAGTCTACTCAATAGCAACATTTCATGGCATCTTTCCCTTATCCTCCAGCCCACTCCAGTCCAAATTAGGTGTCCATCCTTGATCTTTCTAGAACACTCTCCATTTAGGAACCGAGATACTGCTATAGAACTATTTATTTACAAGTCTGTTTCTTAAAGCAGCATTGCTTCAAAATTAAATTTTGCAGCCAAACTCATTGCTCTGGAACAAGGTGAGGCAGAACATCATGGAGGAGCATTGCTGCGCTCATGGCTGTCAGGAAGCAGAGAGAGGGAGAAGGAGAAGGGGCTGCAGGGCAGAGGAACCCTTCCAGAAAGGGTACTCCCCCAGTGACCCACCTCCTCCAGCCATGCCCCAGCTGCCTACAGTCTGTCCATTCAAACTAGGATGGACTGATTAGGGTACAGCTCTCATAACCCAATGATTTCGCCTCTGAGCATTCCTTTTGCACTGACATGGGGCATACAAATTAGAGTCTTGAAGGGTCAATTCTTAGCTGGGTGACTAAGTTCAGCCAGCCTTCTCATCTTCATCCTTCACAGACATCATTTCTTTATGGGTTTGTTCAAGGGGACAGCATAAGACAATCTATCTCCAACTGACTTTCAGCATGCAACTGTTGAGAAACCAGTTTTTTTTTTCTTCTTCTACTATCCCTAGACCAATAAAAGGCTACCTTTAATTGATGATTTATGAGGGGAAAAACAAAAACTAAACTAAACTAGAGCTCATCAGTAACTGAGCTGGTGACTCAAATTCCAGTCATTGGAAACGAGCTGAGGAACTTTTGGTCCATCACCAAGTTGCTCTCCCAGGACAATCTAACCTCAGGCCATGTGAAAACAAATAAAAAATCTCAGGCAAATCAAAGAATCAAAGTAAACAAAAATAGGTTTGGCTGTTAGTTTAGTTGCTTTGGGAAATAGATGTGGTGGCAAGATAATTATCATTTCATTTTCTCAAGGTTCTATTACTCAGGTAATCTGAATTTGTTTCGCAGGTTAGTCAGTCTATGTCCTTACATGGCAGTTCAAACATGAAAGTCTAGTCCCTAAAGTTGTAGCCTGAGGATTGCTTGATTCAATGCTTTTTGTAACCATATTTTCATGCATTTACTCATGCATAAATGTTTATTTATTTATTTATTTATTTATTATTATTATTATTTATTATTATTATTTTGGTACTGGGGATTGAACCTAGGAGCACTTAACCACTGAGCCACATCCCCAGCCATTTTTATTTATTTATTTTTTATTTTGAGACAAGGTGTTGCTAAGTTACTTAGGCCTTCACTAAGTTGCTGAGGCTGGCCTCAAAATTGTGATGCTTCTGCCTCAGCCTCCTGAGTTGCTAGGATTACAGGCATGTGCCACCATATCTGGCTGCATGAATGTTTGTTTATTGAGATGTTATCATATTATACATGCTAGTAGACTTACTGGAAAAATATGAATGACAAATAATGCAAAATTTAATTTTGAAGCAATGCTGCTTTAAGAAACAGACTTGTAAATAAATAGTTCTATAGCAGTATCTCGGTTCCTAAATGGAGAGTGTTCTAGAAAGATCAAGGATGGACACCTAATTTGGACTGGAGTGGGCTGGAGGATAAGGGAAAGATGCCATGAAATGTTGCTATTGAGTAGACTTTTAAAAGATAAGGGGACGTTGTCTTGGTAACGAGTTGTTACGGATAACTTATTTGAATGTTAGATTGATCTCCCCTACTTAAGAAATATAATGGAATTAATATACGTTGACAAATCTCATAAGAATAATAAATCTATTGTAGTAAAGAAAGCATTGAATCCAGAGTACTTGGCAGAGGAGAATGTGCAATGAGACTCTAGGTAGAAAGGGATAATGATGAAGGTGACACGTGAGGTTTCCCTTCCCCTTGGGCAGAAGGATCAACTTTTAGTAACCTCAGTAGTTACTTGGCATACTTTAACAACAACAACAACAAAAAGATTTCTGCATACTCCTGGATTTTGATTGAGTATATCTAGAGGGAGGACAAAGAATAAGAATTTGTTGTAAGTTAGTCAGACAGGACTAGGGTTTCTCTCCTTTGATTTTTATTGTCACTACAAATATCAATCTCTTTTTGGATTTGGGATATTTGAATTAGGGAATGATCAACCAATAAGTTTATGCAAATGTTAAAAAATTACAAAAACTCTGAAATCTAAAACACTGTGCATGAGACAATGGGGAATGAAGGGAAGGGAGGGGGGTTAGAAATGGGAAAGACAGTGGAATGAATCTGACATAAGTTTCCTATGTACATATATGAATCACCATAGTGAATCTTTCCATCACGTACATTTTCAAGACTGGGATCCTAATTAGAATAAGATATATCCCAACTTGTATAAAAAAAACATCAAAATGGATTCTGTTGTCATGTATAACTAAAAGAACAAATCAAAATTCAAAAATAAGTAAAAAATAAAACACGGTTCTAGGCTTTTCTGATGTAGGGGGGGCCCCTCAACCTATACGTGGCTTGAAGGTGCATGCATTTGACTAATACTTTTGGGAATGCCCTGGAAGATATTTTATACACTTACAAAATTCATATCATATAGTAAAAAAGCACATGATTTAAAAAAATAGAGTCTGCACTTCTATACTTACATAGACACTATTAAATTTTTGGACTAAGATTCTGGTATCAAATGGGAACCTTTCTTCAAATGGAGTGGGCCTAGAGAAATAATTCACTAACTTCAGGAGATCTGAATTGGAAGTGTGGCTATTAAATGAAAATCTGGATTATGCTGTGAAGTCCCCAGAGGCTCAAATTTAGATACCAGAACAAAGAGATTCTTCATTTCAGTTTGGGTTCAAAATCTTCAAGACAATAGCTCCTTTTATTTTTTCGAGGATTTAGATCTCTGGTATGTACGTACAATACGGTGGGGGAAAAAGCCTACAACAGGGCCTTGTTTTTCCTTGTCTCTTTTATTTTTCCTTTTGATGTCTCTGATACTGTAGTCTAATGATGAATTGGATGGGCTCATTCTCCTGAGGAGGCTGCTCAATTAGGAGGATATGGTAACCTTTGAAAGAGAAAGATGAAATGCTGATGATCCAACATAGGAATTAACATTTAAAAATTGCTTCTGTACCAGCTCACAGCAGCAGTAACAACAACAGTAATTATCATTGTTATTTCAGAAAGCTGTGAGTCTCAGAGTGGGTGTGGAAAGTCAAACCCAAGAATAAACTTCCTCTACTTGATTGACATTTTGGGACCAATTCGTTTTTACCTTAATCATTTGCTTAGATTTACAGATATCTGAAAATTCAGAAGCAAGTTCCAAGAATATGCAGTTTCTGTTTAAATAAATTGAAGTACAGGAAAAAAAATCAAACCTAATCCAGAGTATTTATCTATTGAAAAATATCCTTTCCAACCTCTTAGACATATGGAAACATATTTAAAAATTAATTGAGAAAATAATAAAAATATCTGTGGTGCATCTCTTATCAGTGTAAAATTTTAATATACTCTCAAAAAGAATTCAATGTTGCTTGCTGAGAATATTAGTGTTCATACACCAAAGATGATATGAAGTTTCCAAGGATCAATAATACAGATATGATTCCAGCCTTCTTGAAACTTCCATTTCATTGTTCACAAATCTCTTCACATCTCCCCTTTTAGTTACTCCCTAGTCAATAATATCAGACTCAGGGTTTAATATCAAGGATAAATTGTTAACTTCCAAATTACTTTAGCCTGGACCAGTCCCTTGAAGTTCAGATTCATATATCTGATTCCTGACATTTTCACTGGGATGATTATATGGCACCTCAAATGAGCTGTCCAAAATGGAAGTCTTGTTCTTCTTTCTTCACCTGACTCTGGCAACCTGTATTCCTCTTCCCTTCTCCATCTCACAAATACAAAATTCATTCGTCTAGTAAATTGGCTTAGATTTAGTCACCTATAATCTCTTTGTATCCTGTCTGCCGTCTTCTTTCTATCTATCTATCTATCTATCTATCTATCTATCTATCTATCTATATCCCACCTACAACAAATTCTGTTAATGGTAACCCTGAAATCTATTCCCAATTCCATTACTTCTAAGTACTTTCTCTAGGTTGCTCTACTCTAATCCACAAAGTTTTCTCATCTGGAGTGTGTAATCATCCCCCATTCGTCTCTTAGCTTCTGATGCTCATCCTTACATTCTGCTATCCTCGAAGCAGCTTAGAAAGAACTTGTTCTCAATTTTAGGTTTTGAAACTCCTCCACCCAAAAGCCTCCAGTGATATTCCATCTTGTTCTAGGCAAAAATCAAAGCTCCAAGAATGAGCCTCAGGGGCTACATGGTCTGCCCACCCTACCCCGACTCTATTGTGTTATCCCCTACTTTTCTGTCCACCTCCTTCTCCTCCAAGCACAATTTTCCAAAGATTTTGTGTTTGAGCGTCACTTTGCTTGGTAGGCTCTTCTCACAAATTCCTGCATGACTCATTTTCTATTTTATTTACTCTCTATTTAAATTTCACCTTTTCAGAATGGGCTTCTCTGACCAAGCCATCCAAAATAATGAATTTGCCTTCCTTGTTTTGCTTTTAAATCTTTCTTCTGAGGATTTCCCATACTTCTGATCATGTGTCACTACAGTGGATTATCACTGTTCAAGAATTCAATATTTGTGAATTATCCTACTTGCTCAAATTTATTTGTAACTCCAAAATCAATATGTGTGGCACTTTCATGGTCACTTAATCTAGTGCAGAGCGGGACAGTTTGAGTAGCTTAAACTGCATGTTCCTAGCAGGGCATGAATACTACTGGATGTGAGTTTAATATTAAATAAATCAACAATCTATATTAGATAATATGCCTTAAAATAGAAGGCTACTAATTGAGTGCTTGATGAAAATGTGATCAGAGACTGTAGATCCTAATCTATATTTGCTTTAGGAATAATTGTTTAGTATTCACCAATGTGGTGTTTTTTGAAAACATTTCGTGAGTTTTTTGAAAACATAATTAACAGAAAAAGAATTCTTTTTGTATGTTTCTTTTTCCCATTTTTTATCCCTCCCATCCCCACTGAGCATAAATGTATGCGAGCCAGGACTTTGTGTTCACTTCTGTATATTCAGTGCTTAGAAAAATGACATGGAATAGGTGCTCAATAAATATTTAATGATGCAATGACAAAAAGATAATTCCACTGTGGAAAAAAAACACAGTGAGTTAGTATTGTAAAAGAAATCCAATAAGCAAATTTAAAATCCAAGATATGAGTTGTGATATTGTTTCTAAAAGTAATAAGCAGAGTGACAAAGTATAGAATAACTGTTGTCATTTGAGCTGAGACCTGGGGGAAACAATAAGCCACTCCTGAAAAGTTGTGTGGACACATCATTTCAGGCAGGGAGACAAAGGGAAGATTCACAGCCAAGCAATGACAACAGGGATTAAACAACTAATCGAGGCCACTGTGAGCAAGGAGAAGAATGGTGAAAGCAAGGTCAGAGTAAAGTGAAAAAAATAGGCTGATATTAGAGCAGTTTTGCATTTCAGATATTCTGAGAGAAGCAGGAAGTCAGTGAAATATTTTAAGCAATGTGGTTTTCCATATTTGATTAAAACTCCAAGGAAAGGAAAATTAAACAGATTAGTCAAATAATTTCTAGGCTTGGTGGCACACTCCTGTAAACCCAGGGGCTCAGGTGGCTGAGGTAGGAGAATCATAGGTTCAAGGTCAGCCTCAGCAACTTAGTGAGACTGTAAGCAACCTAGTGAGACCTTGTTTTAATTTTTTTTAAAAAAGTGGTGGTGGGGGGTAGGGACTTCTGGGGATGTGGCCTTGGGTTCAATCCCTGATATTGAAAGAAGGAAAGAAGAAAGGCAATTTTTAGTCGCCATATAGTCTCGGTTTGCCAAATAGCTATTTATTCTGGGATGGCAGCTTAGCTAGTCCAAGTACTTGCATAAATTCCCAAGGGGCTTTTGCTTTTCAATCTTACAAATGAACTTGGACCTATATGGAAGTCATGTGAATTACATATAGTTTTGATCAGAGAACTATTCTCTATTCGGGAAAGATCTGTTCAAGCAAATATGCAGGTTTAGAAGAGATACACAGAGATAAATTAGGGAGAGATGAAACACTTTTGTAGTCAAAGCAGTCTGTCAAATAGACACTGATGATATGGCAATCCAGGAGTGGCAATATTATAACTAGACTTATTTGATTTTATTAGGGATGATATATTTTAATTTAACAGACTGGTATAGTACTAAGTACATGTCGAATAACTGATAATGATTATCATTATGAGTTTTCAATGGATTTAGTAGCCATGGGGTTTTGAAGTTAGTGTGTATATAAAATACAACCCCCCCAAAAAAACCCCAGACTTTGCCACTATAATATTTTTCTCTAGATTCCCATACAGAAAAAATTGTTGTTATTTAGGAATAAATGAGTTTGAATGCCTGTTTAATTAACTGATTATTGTAACCGCCTTTGGTTTTGGTCCTGGGGTTTGAACAGGGCCTTGGGGATGCTAAGTCTGTGCTCTGCCACTGAGATCTACCCCAGCCCCTGTTAATACTCTTCATATAACTTTTACACCAGGAAGGATCTCAAAGATCATACTTCTCCTTTCATTGTTGCTAGAAAAGTCATGGGTAGTAGGAATTTCTACAAGTTTCAAGTTTGATGAAGAACTCTGTTTTCTAATGGCCTCCAAGATCACTATTATGAAAGAGATATTGATGCAGAATCTGGGCTTGAAGAGTTGTGATCGAATGTTGAGTCCAAGACTAGGAGTGGGGAACAATAATGTGCCCAAATCTGGTTAAATAAACTATCCTGAAAAATGCCCTCTCATAGAGCAATATGGTGTGCCAAAATAGGCACAGGATTAACAGAGATCGAACTGGCTTCAAATTCCGGATTCATCATTTTTAATAAACTGTTTTTTTTAAAATATATCAACATCATTGTCTCTGTGTACAGAGAACAATGACACCTACCTTCCCTGTTCAAAATGAGCATCAAATAAAATAATGGATGTAAGCATATAGTTTGAACTTAATACATTAACTCTCTTTAAATTTCCATTTCGTTGATATCTTGGGGGAAGGATGTTTTTTTGAAGGGCTCAACAGCCATTTTCTGCATGTTGCTCCCCCAGTGGACCATGACCTCCCCTTACCTCTCCATGACCTTCCTTCAGGGATCACATTCTGTCCTTCCCTTTCTCCTTCTATGATCATTTGGTCTTGAAATTGAGAGACATTTGTTCTCAGAGCCTACTGTCAACTTTCTGTCCAAGCAGATCCAGCTCATATTTCCCTGAAGGCTCTCCCATTAGGAGAAGCTCCATTTTTTTTGTCAAAAACAGGGGATCTGATAAATACAAAATGTAAGAAACGTAATCCATTGTCCCTCCCTGAAGTATCTGCGTTTTAAGTGTTTGTGAGTGTATGAGAGATCCATCATTAAAACAAAGGCATAATTATTCAGGGGAAGCTTTCCCAGTATTAAGAAATAAAAAAAATATATACAGTATGAATTTGATTTCATATTCTGTTGTTCAGTAGGATATTATTGAATACTTTCTGTGTAGCAGCTATGGACTAAGAACTCCACAGATTCTAGGAAGGAAACTGTGCTCTTTGTAATTGTTATTGGAAATAAAAAATAAGCAAGAATTAGATCCTTTGTAGGATCTGGCCAGTGGTTACTACAGAACTTAAATGATAAGACTTATGGAAATTCTAATACTTGAAGGACACCTTTGTGAAATGGACATTGGCTTCATGGAAGAAGATGGATTTGAAATTTGCCTTAAGAAATGAAAGGATCTAACTATATGGGCATTAAATTAAAAGGTAGAGAACTTTATAGTATAGTAGCAACATGCTCACATGCATCAACTATGGTAAGGAAGTGATTGAGTTCGGCATGGCCAAGGTGCAGGTGTGTGCAGGACAGGTTCCAGTAAGATTACAGAGGGTTTGAATGTTATTATGCTTTGATGTTTGTGACTGATTTAAAACTAATAAGGAAATAATAACTAGTTTTGAAGATGGAATATTATTAAAAGAACAGTATTTGAAAAAAGAAAATATGTCCAAGTACCATGATGCTTGCCTGTAGCCCAAGCAACTCGGGATAGAGAGGTAGGAAGATTGCAAGTTCAAAGCCAGTGTGAGCAACTTAGAGAAGCACTAAGCAACTTAGTGAGACTCTGTCTCAAAATAAAAGGGCTGGGGATGTGTGTCAGTGCTTAAGTGCCCCTGGGTTCAATCCTCAGTACCAAAATAAATAAATAAATGAAAGAAATAATATCTGTTACATAGGAGTTAGGGAAGAATAGGCCAAAAAGCTCCTTTAAGTATTGCTTTTAGGATAGGGCAATAAACTGAACTTGAATGAAGGTAACAATGAGGGCGGGAAATAAAGGACATCATAAATGTGAATTACATTGTAAACGAAGACAATAAGAGTTTGTGTATTCTACATATGCAGAAATAGTTTAGATATGCACTTTCATGTTAAAAAGTATGCTGGAGTGATGGTGCATGGACATTTTACTTGGATATGGGACAACCTCATTGGAAATGTACTTTTGTTACCATAGTGAGAAAAAAAAATAGATAAATAAATAAACAACCGGTTGACATTTAAAATTTTCAGCATGGTTGAATTGTGAACAAAAAACATCTGATTCCCATGTCTGAAGTACTATATTAAATTTATGTTACAGAGAATGAGTGAAAAAACTCATCAGTCACCCATGCAAAATATACATGTCAAGAGAATGTGTACTCGGTACAATTTTATCACATCTTTGCTACAGATTTTGGGTCAAATGAAATGATTTATCAGCTTGTTCTAAATTGCCAATTCCCAGATAACGTATACCTCTAACTCAGATCATCTGAAAGGATTTATTTCTTGGCTGTGGAACACTATATACAAAGAGGCATTGTTTCTCTTCTGTGACTTTGCTTGCCGAGAAGACACTAAATACACAGGACTATTGATTTTCTTGTTTCACAAATGCTTCCAAAGCTCTTAACTTGACCTTATCCTACCAAGGGCAACGATTTTCCATTTGTCAGTGATCATATGCATTTTGCTCAGGCTGAATCTTTTCTCTTGCCTTTTTTGGGTGATGAGAACTTGAGTTTTGACTGGAGGTAGGAGACAGGGAAAGAAGTCTCAGATATTGATCCAATCATTCATTGGTGGATTTCTGCCAAATTTCTAAATTCATAATTTCTCTTTTAACCCAATTCCAAATCATTTTCATTTTTTATCAAAATAATCATACCTATATGCTAACATTTGCAAATACTTTTAAAGTACATAAAATGACAAATGAAATTTTATCCTTTTCAAAGAAACCCAGTTTAATGAGTTAACATATGTGTATACCTTTCCAGAAAATTTATAAACACATATATTGTCTTTGTTCTGCTAAACTGTCTATTTATTTATTTATTTAGGTACAAGAAATTGAAGCCAGGGACACTTAACTACTGAGCCACATCCTCAGCCCTTTTTGTATTTTATTTAGATACAAGGTCTCACTGAGTTGCTGACACTGGCTTTGAACTCATGATACTCCAGCCTCAGCCTCCCAAGCTGCTGGGATTACCAGCATGTACCACTGTGCCTGGCTTATTAGGTCTTAAGTTAATACAGAACAAAACTTAGTTTGCTTCAGTGTATCATTTAATAAATTTTAATATGCCCATAGTTTGGTGTAAACACTACCATAACCAGGAGAAATAAAAGGATCTAAATACACAGGGATTAAACTTCAGTTCAAATAATTCACCCATGTAGTCCCTTTGCCATCTCACCTTCTGACCCCAATTGCTGGGAACTGCTGGTCTAATCATCCCCACTACAGTTTTTAACACTCAAGAAGTTCGTTTACTGGGAATCAGACATAATCTTTTGTCTTCTTCCACAGAGCATAACACTTTGAGATTTATCCAAGCTGTTGCATGTCTCAGCAGTTCATTCCTTTTTATTCCTGAGTGGAATTCCAGTGTAGGGTTACATCATTGTCTGTTTATGCAATCACCTGCTGAATGTAGTTTGGTTTATTTCTAGTTTCCAGTCTTGAACAGTTATGGTTTGAACTGCTATAAATGTTTATGCAGAGGTCTTCATGTGAACATAAGTTTTCATTTCTGAAAGTTAAATCAGAGGTCACCTGGGAAATGCATAAATCTGTAGGAAACTTGAAAGCTGTCTTCCTAAATGTCTGATTCCCACAGTAATATGTGAGAACTCCTGTTCCTTGCTATCCTCTCAGTATTGACATTATTTTTAAGTACAATTTATCAATACTTAGGTCAGTGCAACATACATTTGGAGCCTTGCCTGAATGTTGTTTGTCTACATTACAGAAAAAGAATGGTTCAAATAGAGAAATACAAAAATTCATAATTAGAGTTGGAGTTTTCAATACTTCTATCCTAGTGATAAATAGAGTGATTAACGGAATATCAGCAAGCAGACAAAAGAGCTGAGCAACAGCATCCACCAACTGGTTTTAATTGACACCTGTAGAATACTCCAGCCATCTGTAAAACAAAAAATATTCTTTCTAAAAGCACATGAAACTTTCACCAAGATAAACCACGTTCTAGACCATAAAAAAACTCAACAATTATAAAAAATGTAATAAAGTTTTGAAATTATACAGAATATTTTTTTCTGACAGTAATGAAATTAATCTAGAAATCAATATTAAAGACAAGGAAAATTAGGAAACACTGGAAGTTAGGCAACATAATTCTGTATCTGTGTCTATATTTGTACATTTATATATCTGATAGAGGTGTTTATTGTGCTTAAAGCATTATTTTTCTTTAAGCACTATTGTTTTAGGCTTTCTGTTTCCTACACAAGCCTAATTTCAATTATAGTATGTGTAATATTTTTCTACATCTTCATTTTTAGTATATTGATATGACATGGGGATAAACATCACTCATTACTAGGTTTGTGAATGTGTGTTTGTAACTTTAATTGGGGATCTATGGAGGTGTCCTGTTTCCTTCACTCAGCTGTTTATCACTGGGGGAATCGCATCTTTGCTTTTCACTGCAGATCATGAAGACAGTATTCAGAGACCCCATTTAGTTCTTCCATTTCCCTTTTGTCTCCTGCATGCTGTTCGGGGTTGCCTGTTTCCTTGTGTCCTTGCCAACATTCAGTATTATTGTTCAGTTTCACTCGATAGCCTACGTTAGTTTGAGCATGATTTCTAAAATCTGTCACCCATTAATGACAGTAGGAAGAGTTTTTGCCAAGAAAGTACCTTGACTTTGAAGCCAGTTAGATGACTTTATCTGCCATAGTGCTCCAAATGAACTGTGATAAATCAAGAGCAGATCTTAGAAGGGATTGTATCCACCATGTTTTAAAGACCTAGAAGCATAGTTTTGGATGAGTTGCTTTATGACTTTGTAGTAAAACTGGGGCAACTCCTGACCTATGAAAATTATAGTTTCTTCATAGTGCAATTATGTTCAAATCAGTCCTTCATTTTGTCTCCATCACACCACCAAGTTTTACAAGGAGTTCTTTCATTTGTAGTCCTCCTCTGTTAAATCTCTGGTGTAGGAATCAGGATTATGTCATTGTCTAGAGAGCAGAACAAATAGCTAAATGTATAAATGCCTCAATAATCTTTTTAAAATTAATTAACTCTGCGCACCAATAATGTTATGTAGTATTAGGAAAACAGCTATGTTTCCCCCCAAAACTCACTTTCTAGGTAAATCTACTGCATTGTAGAATAAGCCTATGACTCTGAAAGAAATTGAAAGGTATCATCGCAAACATCAAAACTTTGTGCAGATTGTAGTTGAAAGAAATTTTTGCATTTTTACTTGAACACAGAAAGAGGCAAAACAGAAGAATTGTATATTTCAATATTATTGACCACAATTTTGCATTTCCTCTCAAAATGTTCATTGTCTCCTATGACAATTGCAATAAATTATCACAAATGGAGTAGCTTAGAAACAACACAAATTTATTCTCTCACAGCTTTGGTAGCCAGAAGTCCAGGATCAAGGTGGAAACTGGACTGGATCCTTCTGGAGGTTTTAGGGGAACATCCATGTCTCTCCTAATTTCAGAAGGAGAAGGTCTCGGAATTCTTTGTATCTTGTAGCAGTACAACCACAGTGATCTGTCTCCATCTTCCACTGTGTCTCTGTATTCTAAGTCTCTTCTGTTTTTCTCATAAGGACACTTATATGGTGATGATTTCGTCTCAAGATCCTTAACTTTCTGACCTCTACAAAGATTATTTTTCAAAACAAGATCACTGTCGCTGTTTTGTGGACATTGGTATATTATTATTTTATTTTGGAGAGGATCCACTTTTCTGCCTACTACAAGGCCCATCCTATATTCAGGTAAATGTGATTCATCTCCACATCCAGAAGCTGTAGAACATGCCTAGGAAATAAATATATGTTTTTCATAGAACCTAGAGGAAAGGTGCAAGTTGGAGCCTCACAGCAGGGAGGAGCTACTCTCTGGACACACCTCATGCTGTGTTACCAATCCATAGGTGTACCTCCTCAGAATATTGCCATTCTCATTGTATAATGTGACTATAAGTAGTATATTTCACACGAAGAAATTGCTTTACACAAAATCATTATTTTCGCTCTAGGATTATAATTTAACATACTACTTTCAAAAATAGCTGTTGATTAAAAACAGGTAAGTATACACTGTGGCAAAATAAGCATGCAAGGTTTGAATGATCTACCTTCAAAGGTGTTAATGGATTTTGCTGAAAAAGTTACTGAACCACTACTGATAGTTAATTACGAAAATTTACTGCAAACTGGGAAATGACAGGATTGAATGCAAACATTGTATCAATTTTTCAGGATAAAAAGAACTGCTATCACGGCAATTATGGTTCAGTGAATGTAACTTAAATCCTTCAGTAATGGGACAACTATTAAAAAGGAAAACCTGTAAAAACCTCTCAAAGGTAACGAAACCATAAACAATAAATGGAATTGGTTCATAAGAAAAAAATTGTGACAGATGGGATTTAATAGCTTTTTGATAGGATTACCAAATTAATAGACTATGGAAAAGAAGTGATTATAATATGTTTTTATTTTATTATATGTTATGGTCTCTAGCGAAATTTATATCCATTCAAATTTTCTGGAAAATGAGGAGTGCCTTGTGGTTTGAAACTACTTAAGGTCTCAAAACAGTAAAAAATCAACAGCAAAGTATCTAGTTTGGGGAAGAGTAGGCTATTCTGATCCATTTGGGTTTAAAGTGAAGCTAAATTTTAATAACACATTTGAGGTCTCAAAGAGACAATTTTGTTGCAAGAAACTTTTATCAGTTTAGAAGAATGAAACAACATCACACATTAGTGCATACCAATGAGACTAGCACATGGTGGACATTTTTTCCTTGCCATTTTTTTTTTAAAGGAGAATTAGGACAGTGATAGAATTTAAAAGCAAAGTATTATGGTAGCTAAAATTAAGTTAAAGTGGACCTTAATTTAGCTACAGATGGTCCATTTTGGTCTTCTCTTGTTTATTTTAAAAAATATTTTATAAAGATATTCCCAAATTTTAGTACATATTTGATCCTTAGAGAGGTTGCTTAAAGAATGTCCTTATTTTGGGATTATTTTAGTCAAGAGAGGAAAGGTATTTTTCAGTTTGAAAGCATGAGAATTATATTGTTTGGGGTTAGGGATTTGGAGTAGAGACAACATGAAATAGGATCATAGACCTAAAGAACTGACATTAAAAATGAATTGTATCAAAAGTATTGCATGTAAGATCTAGCATTCAGCATGCAATTGATAAAGTATTTAGAAGACATTATAGAGTTGCAGAATATGTTAAGTGAAAATGAAAAATGCAAAATTTATATAGCATGATGTACAAAAGGTATAGAAAAAAGTGAAAGAGGATAGTATAATCATAAAATTATTATTGTATGTTAGGATTAAAGGTAATCTTTATGTTCTTTTTTATGATGACTTTTTCAAATTTTCTGCAATGCAAGTCAGCATCAATCAGCCTCTTGGAAAAGTAGAGATTTTATACCAATGAAGTTTCTTTAGGATAGGACATGAAATTGTTATGAACATATAATTTTTAAGTATTTATCATGTGCTAAAATCATGATAGAGCTTTATATACATTAATTACTTTAATCTTTACAACAACTACTGGGGATAGATGTCAATTCTTAGTGTTCATTTGCTACATGACTTTAGCTTCTGGAAAACATATTGCTTTGGCACAAAAGATGCCAAAGAATAAATTAGATACAGTTTAGAAAAGAGGAGATGATTAAAGAGACTCTGGTGCTGATTTATGACATGAGACAGGTGTATACACAGTTCTGCAGGCATAATAGTGGGCAAGAAGAGAAAAAGTAAGGGCATAAAGCAATATAATTATTTTTTAAATATAGAGTACGTAAAGACAGTGGAAGGAATTGAATTATTCTGTGATAGTGGGGCATATTGATGAAGTCATTTGGGTCTAAGGAGGGCTTATAGTTTGAAATCAAAACTTGACATATAAAAATTAATACTTATTACCAAAGCTATTGATTTGTAATACCATGAATAACTGGAGAAATTGTAGGAACAGGAGATGAAATACAATGGACAGCGTAATTTTCATTGGGGGACTGGCTAACAGGGAGAGACAACTCCCCTTAATGAATCTATCAATGGGTACTACATTGATTAGAATAAAAAGCTTATAGGCACCATTATAAATGATGCATCAGATCAACCACGCATATACATATTTATCAGGTCTAAGGTTACAAAAAAGGAGTCCAATAGAAATTATGAGTCACTGAATGCGATGCAAGGGGATCATGCTAATCCTATGCAATGGATAAACAGATTAAACTGTGACATATTCTTGTGAAAAGAAAAAAAAATCACACCTAAAACTGATTGTGCTTCTAGATCTAACTTTCAGTTCCAAGCATTATGAGGGGACTGAGAACTGCAAGGAGACAAAAAGAAAAATCTGGGAAATAAAAAAAACAAAGATCCAGTTTCTTTAAATATTGATGCAAAAAAAGAGGAACATTACAAAGTAAATTAATAAATAAAAAGAACATGCCAATTGGTGATTAGAATATAAAGGAACAGGAACTAATTAACCTACTGCCCTCTGTCCTCCCTTCCAATAAGCAAAGAAAATGTTATCTATTTTTGCATACAAAATATTATGTTTTGAAATATGTTTGAAATATGCATATGATGTGGAATGGGTGTATCAAGTTAATTAATATACTCGTTACCTTTCATAATTATCAGGTTTTTTATGGAGAAATACTGAAAATCTATTCTTACCAATTTCCAACATCACAATACATTATTTACTATATTCATCATATTGTTCAATGATTATCTTGAATTAATTCTACCTGACTGGTTGAAATTTTGTATCCTTGGGCCAACATTTTCCCCATTCCATCTCAGCCTTTCATAACCATCATTATACCCTCTATTTCTTTGAGTTCAACTTTTTTGAGTCTACATATGAGATCATATAGTATCTGTCCTGCGTCTGATATAGTTCACTTAACATAATTGGAAGAATTCCAAGTGTTATATCTATTTCAGAAACTTTGTCATTTTCTTGTAAAGCTAAACAACATCTTAGCATATAATGTGCTGATTGTGCTCCTAGTGTTTACCCAACTATTTTGAAAACTTGCGCGTACACATAAACCTTTTTGGAATATTTAATGTATCAACCTTATTCATACTTGCCCCAAACTAAAAGCAACAAGATTTCCTTAAATAGACAAATGCATAAACAAACGGTAATCTATCCATTCAATAGAATATTGTTCAAGTAATAAAATTAAATGAATAACAAAGCCATTGAACTACTTGATTGCATCTTAGATGTTCCTAAGCTAAAAAAGGCAGTAGAAAGGCTACCTACTCTATAACTCTAACTATAAAATATCCTGGAAAAGGCAAAATTATGCAGACAGTAAAAGGATCAGAAGTTGGTAGGGACGGGGATATTGAATGGGTGGAACAAAATTTTTTAGAGTAGTTAAACTATTCTGCATACTATTATTGTGGATATATGACAGCATGAATTTTTCAAAACCTGTTAAACTTTATAGCAAAAAAATGAACTTTAATGCATGCAAATTTTTTAAAAATCACTTAAGAAGTTGGGAGAATTCCACTGTGAAATACAGTTTGTGACAAAAAGTATAACTGCATTTAAAATACATAAAACAGCTAATGGAAGGGTTTTTTAGGAAAAGATGCTGACATAAGTAAGTTTGGAAATGAGTGGAGTTTGTAAAAATAAAACAACAGAAACCATACATAGGTATTATATTGTAGTTGATAAAGTCTATTCACTTAGGGATATGAGTTAACAAATCTGATACTGTACTATGCATATACATTGTAATTGAATAATTAAATAGATGGGTGACAGCTGGTTGTGAGCTAGGTTTCTCACTGGTATAGTGTGTTTACAGATAAGCAAAAGAGAGTGGTTAGAGTGATAATGTGGTGAAAAGTTAAAATTAGAGACATAAGTATGAACTTATGTTTAGCCCAATATTGCTACAGATGGCTACACATAAAAAATTGATAAACACATGAATGTACATGCTTTAATATATACTCATATGTATGTATAAATATATATATTCATACAAACGTATGAGTGTGTATGTGTGTGTGTATATATATATATATATATATATATATATATAT
>NW_025999999.1:11239505-11245942 GCF_001458135.2 Marmota marmota marmota | reverse complement strand
TATATATATATATATAATCTTTTGACTAAGTAGGACTGAAACAGATAGTACCCCAGGAGTAGTGATTGGTGACTGTACCTTGTGCCCAGGCCTTGGTTTCCAATATGACTCTCCAATAAAGAAACAAAATGAAAATGGAGAATCCTGTAGTTCAAGAAAGCAAGGATGTACTAGATAAACTAAACAAATTATAATGTTGAGGTCATGTTAAAGGAACATAGAAACCCACAAAAAGATCTTTCAAGGACTATAGCTGGAACACCCTAAGCAACAAAATAAAATAATTTTGGATTATAAATGTAAATCAGCATATTGGATTATATCTCAATGCATAAAATAAATATTTCTAAATCCAGGATAATATTCATAAGTGAGTGAATAAATATATAAATAGGGAAATGATAAATTTTCTATGTAAAACAATTCCAAATAAATTTGGTAGGTACTATATCCTCAAGAAGATGGAGCAGTTTGAACATATAATTCAATTCTCTCTTGGCTTATAAGGTCTCTGCTAAGAGATCAACTTATAGCTTAACAAATATTCTATGCCCAGCACGGAGGCACAAGCTTGTAATCCCAGTGGCTAGGGAGGCTGAAACAGAGGATTGTGAGTTCAAAGCCAGACTCAGCAATGTTGAAACACTTAGCAACTCAGTGAGACCTGTCTCTAAATAAAATACAAAATAAGGCTGGGGATGTGGCTCAGTGGTTGAGTGCCCCTGAGTTCAATCCCTAGTACCAAAAAAAAAAAAAAAGATTCTCCTATATGTGACATGATGTGTTTTTCTTGCTACCTTTTAAATTCATTGTATTTACATTTTGACAGATTGTATAATGTGCCCTGGAAAGGAATCTTTTGGGGTTGACTTTATTTGGGAAATGTTGAGCTTCATGGACCAGGACGTGGGATTTTTTCAGTAACAATTCTGTTAAATTAGCTTTCTGTTCCTTTCTCTTTTTCTTAAACTTCCATAATGCAAATATTCGTGAACTTACTGTGTCCCATAAATCCCAAAGGCTGTCTTCATTATTTTTCATTAGTTTTCCCCCTGACTGAGTCATTTCATAGGACCTCAATTTCACAGGTTAGTTCTATGGAATCTTATCTGCTATTATAACTCCCAATTGTATTTTTTATTACATTAATTGAATTCTTCAGCTCGAAGATTTCTTAGTTGTTTTTTATGATATTTCACTCTGTTGAATTTCCCATTTAGATCAGGAGTGGTTTTTCTGATTTCACTGAATTGTCTATTTGTATTCCCCATGTAACTCACTGAGTGTCCTTAAGATCATTTTGTTGACATTTTTTCTAAAGCAATAGACACATTAAGTTTAGATTGCACATAGTGATCTCCTTCCAAAGAGAACAACATGGAAAAAAGAGAAAGTGAGTTTAACAGTGGAGAAGGCAGACAAACACAAACTCAGCAAGGTCATCAAATGTTAAACAGGCATTATTTATTTATTTGTTTATTTATTTATTTATTATTGAGGATTGAACCCAGGGTCTTTCTACCTCTGAGAAAAAAATAAACAAACTATCAAATAATAAATAGATAGAGGCAGTTTTGCTAAGTTTTTTAGAGGGTGGTCTTGATATTGCAATTCTTCTGCCTCAGACTCTCAAGTACCTGGGATTAAAGGTTTGTGCCAATGCTCCTGGCATGAATGAAATATTTGATGATATTACAGATTATTTAGGATTGTTTAAGGTTTAATAATATTAAGGTTTGTTAGTGGGAAAAAAGTATTTTTTAGTGTTATAGATTGAATTAGTGAGAGGATATTATATAATACTTAGGATTTGCTTGAAAATAATCAAGTTGGGAAGAAGGATGGAAACTAGAAAGTTTACATGAAACAGATTGGCCATGTGTTAATAATGTTGAAGGTACATTACAGGTATTGGAATTTATTCCACTATTTTCTTTATTTCTGTATATATTTTAAGCATTTTAACCCCCAAATACATTTTTTTTTAGGTTTGAGAAACACATGTGAAAGACAATGAGAGAAAACCAGCAGTTATCACCAGAAAGCTGCTGTCATATATTGTAGATAATGTGGCACAAATATGTTTTGATTTTTTTTGTTAAGTCTTTCCAATGTTGAGGGAGTTTATGTCCTAAATGGTATTAGATGTCTAGAAAGTAATGTATTGCTCACATTTAGGATGATTTCTGAGGGCAAAGGGAAGGTTAGGCTATGGAAAATGTTTGATTTTCACTATTTTTGAACTGTTTCATTGGAAGCGTCTTGGTTTCAAAATCATCCACTGCTCTGATCTGCTAACCAATTCATAGACCATTGAATGACTCCATGGAAATGGATGCAATAAGAGTGTTTGCTTTATCAATGACCCCTGAGTTATTTCTTAAGAAAAAAAAACATACATCAATCCATTTTCATTTCTTTTAACTTTTTTCTTATTCACTGATGCTTACATATGTTTATGTATAAATCTGTCTGTAGGTTGAATAAAAATCCCTTTCTTTGACAATTTTCACTATGGTATGCAATCATTTTTAAACTGTTTTACACATTATCAGAAGATAGTAGTAACTGTTACTTAATCTCAAGGTAAATCTAGAATACGATAATGTTGTGAAAATGATTTGGTTTTAATAAGGTAGTAAATATGATTTGTTGTAGGGGAATGAGCTATTACCAATTCTGATTAGTTGGTATTTATATTTTTCTTTCCCCTTTTTTCTGTACTTATAGGTGTTTTTCATTTGTTAGAATATGTAAACACTGTTAGAATGTAAATGCTGCATTTTGGGGCAAAATACAAATAATCATGATGTCACCCGGATGATTAAAAGAATATATGATAATAAATCACTTGAAAAATAGATGATTTATTACTCTAATGTTGAGAGAAATTAAAGTTTGTTCATTTAAAGTTGCCCAGGTAGGTTTGCTGATATATAAAAAAACATATTGTATGCTACATAATTCTGGAAAATATTAAAAACTTACTTCTTTATCTCTTTCTCCTTCTCTATTTATCTTTCAAATTCTGGAGAAACTGATTGCTTGAGTGGGAAACAATTTTCCCATAGTCACAATGTTAATCAATAGCAGAAAGAACCTAAAATCTCAATCATCTTTTCTCCATGTCTTAATGTCTCAATTGAGTCTTGAATATTTTTATCACACCCTCTTAGCATGATCCTTTTTAGAGAATAAGTAATATGTAGAAGGAAAAGTAAAGTTTCACTTCAAAATAAATGTGTATTTTTGCACATGCGCTCACATTCATGTGTGCATATTTGCTTTGCAAAATATGTCAGAGGAAGTGCTAATAAATAGACAAAACCTGGCTCTGAATAAACGCCCAGTTTTCTCACACGGAACATATCAATATTCATGTAACCTTTGGCACATTAATTGACCACAAAATGTGCCTATTTGGTTAGGGTGGTTGTTGATCACCTTAATGAACACGGAAATGTCTTCATAAATTTTTTCTGTAACACCACGGTCTATTGCTTCTAGGATACCACACTAAATGCTGGCATTCATTCCTCTCTTTTTTACCTCCAATTTCGGTATCATCTCACATTATCCCTTAGCATAAATCATGCTTACTATTTCTCAAACATGTCCTAACCCCTTTTATTTCTCTGTTTATGTCAGTTCTAGAAATATTGCCCTCCATACTCACTCCTTTCATGAGTAGTTTCAATCCTGGGTACCCTTTATGGGTATGGACTCCATGGTTTTCTCTGTTGTCATGATCTCCCCATGATTTCTTCCTTTTATGAATTCCTGAAGCAATAACTCATACAAATAAATGTGTGGCTTTCCAGACTGCAGTATATAGACAAGGACAAAATATTATATATGGAATTTATATATATGGGGCTTTGTATATGGAAGCCCCAAGTAGATGCAATATAAATGTTTGTGAGTCTAGTAAACAATGTCCAATTTTCCATGACATTGTGTTCTGATCTCCCAATGATTAGTGGTAACAAGCTAGAATAGTGGTTTTTAACTCTATGGATCTTGGATCAGCCAACAGGGTTACATCATAATTATTTTGAGAGCTTAAGAAATTATTCAGGGCAGTACCCCAGAAGGCTTGGTGCAGGTTTATAGATATGTCCCACAATTCCAAAGTGTAGCCCAAAAGGGTTCATGATGAGGAGGTTGTTTGCATTTATTTAAAATTGCTATTTTGTAGCTTTAAGCAGAGATTTTCAACTATAACTACACATTAGAATCACCCAGGATGCTTTCAAATCAAGCCTTACCTCTAGAGATGCTGATGTAATTAGAATAGATCAGTCACTCTAAAACAACTCTCATGGTCTGCCAGGACTGAGAACCACTGTGTAGACAACCTTTTCTAAATTGATCTATGGTAACCACTGGAAACACATCACTCAGGCCTATAATTGATGTTATTTCCAATGCTTTTTCTTTGCCTTCTCTTATTATACTCGGTCTGCCACCCAGGCCAGAAGATACTTGCTTTTATGTTGGTATGATTTTCTTCCCACTTTATTTCTAAGAGTTTGTGTTTTATGAAATTGAAGGGAGTTATCTCCAAAGGCTGCCAGGAGTGTGTCAGGGGAATGGATTATGAGATTTTGAAAGCCTGGTTTCACCATCCTATTGATCTTCTCAATGAGCAAAGGAGCTTCAAGTTTTATTAAGAAAGGTGCTTTGTGTTATTATTATGGTTTGATCTGGAATATCCATGTGTTTGAAAGCATGACCCCCCAATGAAACAAGATACAGAGGGGCTTATAAGCAATTATTGAATCACGAGGATGCCAAACTCATCAGTGGATTGATATATCAAATGGATTAACCCATTGATAGCTAAATGGACTACTGTGAAGTTGAACCTAGTGGGAGTAGACTGGGGTTGTATCCCTGGAAGTATTCATCTTCTCCTCTCTCCCTCTCCCCCTACCTCTCTGCTTCCTGGCTGCCATGAGCTGAACATCTTTCCTCCGTTCCGCCATGTCTTTCCACCATGATGTTGTCCCTCACCTCAGGCCCACCTCATTGGAGCTGGCTGACTATGGACTCAATACTCTGAAACCATGAGCCGAAATAAATCTTTCCTTTTCTAAGTTGTTCTTATCAGGTACTTTGGACACAATGATGAAAAGCTGACTAATGCAATTAGCAAGATAACTAATTGCTTGGGCTCAAATAGTGCTGGGAATTAAATCTCTGAGTATGTCTCAAATAGGTCACCACAGAAGGTAGTTTCAAGATTAAAAAGGAAAGTGAATACTTATAGATGGTTTTGCTAGTTTCCTGGCAACCTAAGCTATCTTGTCCCCTGAATCTACAATTGTCTTAATTCCCCCTGAGACCTTCATGCTTTCTATTCTAAGAATTTATTATTTTTGTCAGAAATGAAAGTTGGCTTTGACATTGTTTCTGTGCAAGGTCAAACCCAGAAACAAATATTTGCTTTTGAATCATTATGTATCAATTTGAGACTTGAGTTTGAAGCATAATTTACTCTCTCAAAATAAAAGAGAGCAAAGAAGATATCTATTTTTTAATTGAGCAAAGAACTTAAAGGGATTTCTGAACTTTGTTGTCCCCAAAGAAATGCACAGATAACAGCTATGTTTCTGCTCATCCCTAGGTATCAGGTGCATGCATTTTCAGCCTCAGATAATTGCAGTTGGAAAAAAAAAGAAGTGTTCTCTTTTGGCCTTCAATTAATTGGGTCCTCAAGGCACTGAAGGCTGAGCCTCGTACTTTTAGAAGCAAAGGAAAGCTATGCCCAGAATACAAAGGCACAAAGGGTCTACTCAACCTCTTTCCATAGGATCTGTGGTTGCTCTCTTAAATTAGCTTCTGTCCAGAGGTTGCACTTGTATTTCTATTGTAGGGGTTTGGGATGTTTCATATAAACAGTGGAGTGTTGGAATTTGTTTGCAGAGCTCTAGCATCTCAGCACTAATTACCTGGCTGTTACTGCAGATTCCTGAAGGGACCAATGCCTGTTGGTTATTGCATCATGAAGAATCCCACAAAATATCTCCCTTATTTTGAAAATAGGAATTTATACTCTTAGGCTTTGGCTCTGAGTTATTGAATGTGAAAGTAGCCATAGGTCAGTGTACAGGCAGACTCTGGTTACCCTGAGTTTCCTGTTTTCTGATGTACATAACCCCGTGCCATTTCCCTATCCTTGGGTAAAGACAGGACTTGTGGCTTTCTTTCTTTTTTTTTTTTAATTTTTTATAGTTGGTTGTTCAAAACATTACAAATTTCTTGACATATCATATTCCACACTTTGATTCAAGTGGGTTATGAACTCCCACCTTCACCCCATACACAGATTGCAGAATCACATCAGTTACACATCCATTGATTTACATATTGCCATACTACTGTCTGTTGTGCTCTGCTGCCTTTCCCATCCTCCACCATCCCCCCTCCCCACC
>NW_025999999.1:11218761-11236333 GCF_001458135.2 Marmota marmota marmota | reverse complement strand
TTTTTTTTTTTTTTTTTTTTGCACTGGGATTGAACTCAGGGCCTCATGCATGCTAGGCAAGGGACTGTACCATTGAGCTACACTTCCAACCCTTTTTATTGTTTGTTTTGTTTTGTTTTATTTTGAGAAAGAATCTTGCCCAGGTACTTAGGCTGGTCTTCAACTTGGGATTCTCCTGTCTTAGCCTCTCTGCACTTTTCTTGATAAATCAATTTTTACAAATTTTTTCTCTCTAATGCCATTATAGATGGACTTGTGCTCTTAATTCAGTTTTCAGGTTTTCCATTGCTACTGGCTAGAAATGCAATTGAGTTTGGTATATGCATCTTGTTTTCTATAACTCAAGAAACTTGTTTAATAACTTTAAGGGTTTTTTTGATGAGTTTTTCAGGATGTTCTCATAAAAGTTCATGTCATTTTCAAATGGAAATAATTTTTCATTTTCCTTTTCTAATCTGTGTACCTTTTACATTTTTTTCTTTCTCAGTTTTTTGAACAGGATCTGAATTACAGTGATGAATAGAAGTGGTAATAATGATCATCCTTATCTGTTTTCTTGATTTTGGGGAGTTGTTAGCCTGTCACCATTTAGTATGATATTAGATATGGGTTTTAAATTTTTTATTGGTGCATATTAACACACAGAATAGTGAATTTTATTGTGGCATATTCAAACACACACATAATATAATTTGATCTATTTCACTCATGAGTACCTCCCGGACTCTACCTTCCTGTCTTGTTCTGATCTTCTTCCTCTTTATTAATAGTCACCCTTCTATTTATATGAGATTGCTTTCGTTTTCCTATTGCTCTCTAGCTTCCACATGAGAGAAAATACACAATGATACTGGTTATTATGACTCTTGTTTATTTCCCCTAACATGATGCTTTCCAATTCCACCTATTTTCTTGCAAATGACATAATTTTATTCTTTATAGCTGAATAAAACCCCATTGTGTTTATGTACCACATTTTCTTTATCCATTCATTTGTCAATGGACACAAAAGCTGATTCTATAACTTGGCTATTGTGAATTTGTGCTTTTATAAACAAGGGAATGTGTGTATCTCTGGAGTATGCAGTTTTTAATTATTTTGGCAAAATACTGAGGAGTGTTATAGTTTGATCATATGGTACTACCATTTTTAGTGTTTGGAGGAATCCTCATAGTGATTTCCATAGTGGCTGTACTAAGTTACATACCCACAATCAGTGTATAAGTGATAAAAACAAATCTCAATAGTTTCAGAAAACTCTCTTGACAAAATCTAACACACCTTCATGAATTCATATATAACTTTATCAAGTTCAGGATGTTCTCTTTCCTCCCTAGTGTGTTGAATGCTTTTCTCATGAAGGTGTGTTTGAGTTTGGCAAATAGTTTTTCTGCATCTATTGAGATGTGATCACTCTTTCTCTCTTTTTTTCTATTAATAATGTGGATTTTGTCCTTTACTAAGATGGTATATTAACTTGATGGACTTTCATATGTTGAATTAACCTTGGATTGCTGAGGTAAGTCTGACATAGCATGATCTTTTCAATATATGTTGTTGGATTTATTTTTTTTAAGTTTGTTGAGAGTTTTTATGTCAATCTTCTTGAAGAATATTGGTCTATACCAATATTTTTTTATCTTTTATAATCTTTGGTGCTTTTATCAGAGGGATAGTGGCCTTATAACGTGAGGTAGAAAGTGTTTTATCCTTGTCTAGTTTTTGACAGACTTTATGAAGGATTGGGGTTAAAGCTTATTTAAATACCTGTTAAAACCCACAGATGACACTGGACTTTTCTTTATGGCAAAAGGAAATTGATTACTAATTCAATCTCTTGTTATAGATTTCAGCTCAGAATTTTAATTTGTTATCATCAGTTTTAGTAATTTGTGTATTTCTAGAAATTTATCCACTTCAAATTATCCAATTATTGATACACAATTGTTTATGGTAAATTTTTTATATACAATAGGGTACGTGTGTGTGCATGTGCATGTGTGTGACCCTAGATTATGTGGGTGTGTCCAATGTGATAAGAAAGGTCCTTATAATAGGGAGACAAGAGGTAAAATCATAGATTACAGTCTGACAGAAGCAGAAGGTGAAGTTTTTTACTTTGAAGATGGAGAAACAGGTCATTATCTAAAAAATGCAGGCAACTTCTAGAGTTGGAATGACAAGGACATGGATTCCAAGGAATATGGCCCAGTAGACTTTTGATTTTAGACTACCAGGATTGATTGTGGACCTCTGACTTCCAGACTATAAGAGCACAAATTTGTGTTCATAAATTTGCATTCACAGTTAAGCCATGAAGTTTGTGGTAATTTGTTATAGAAGCAGTACAAAACTAATACACACCATTTATTGAACAATTTGTCATTTTCTTCATACATTTAATTTTCAGAATCTATCATAGCTCTTCCGGGAACAATACTCAGCAAATGACACACTTAAGTATTTTAATCTTAAAACATATTGTCTTATATCTTTGAAATGTTCCTTTGTAGATTAAAATACATCTCAGAGGCCTAATTACCCGAGTTTTTTTTTTTTTTTTTTTTTTGCCCCAGTTAAGAAAAAATGTAGGTACTTGACTTGTTTAGCAAGACAATCAGCTTAATAACCAGACTTCTCTACATTCCTTTAGTCTGTGAAAAACAAAGCCTGGACTCAGATTTTCAAATTTATCAACTGCCAAAAAAAAATTATAATGAGAATGATTTTACCTATTACAACTAGACAAAGTCTGAGAAAGAACTGATCACACATTCCTCAGTGACCACCTGGTCCAAGGTGCCATATCTCTCAGGTGGAATGTCCACTATTTGTAGTATTATCACCTTACTGTCCATTCTCTGTACAATAGCCAATATTTGTTAACCCTCTGCTCAAAGTTCTCTAATGATTTTCTATCTCACTTGGAGTGCAGCCAACACCCTACCTGATCTGACCTCTTTCCTCTCCTTCCTCATTGCTTACGACTTGTCCTCTTAACTACTCCTCTTCGGCTACCCTGACTTCCTCTGTGTTTCCTCCAACACTCTAAGGATGGTCCTGCTTCAGAGCCTGTGCACTCCTTTTTGCTTTCCTGAAGGGCTCTTTCCCTAGCAAATCCTTGATTCATTCCCTCATTTCCCTCCATCTCAGTTCACACACACCCACCTTATAGAGCTATTTCCCCTGACTTTATATGAAGCAGCGCTCGGATAATTCTTCACTCTTCATGTTCCTTTCCCTACCTGTTTTTCTTCTCAGGCACCACCCTTTCACTATGATCTATTCATTTTAATATTTTTGTCTTTTCCCACTTGAAATGTGGGAAAAACCATGCCTAGAGAATGGCAAGGACTTCATGCACATCTGAATTAATCAGTCCTCAGACAACAGAACTAAGTATAATGGTGAGTATATGTCTGTTCTTTAATATTGAAGAATGAGTTGAAGTCATTTGGGATACCTGGTTTTGAATTAAATTTCTTCTTTCTAACTTGAAATGAAGGCACATCTGCATACTTCTAAATTTTATCCTTGGATGCAATATTTAGACAAGAGTCTTTACTTAAGGGCTAGGGAAAGAACGAGTCATTCTACTTTAATCTCAGAAGGCTCTGGTAAAATTTGCATGAGAGGTCCTAGAATGGTTCTTTTGCTTTTATAGAGCAGACACTCATGTCATTTCATTCTTTTTAAAAAACCTTCCATAAGTTTCATTTTCTGAATAATAATGCACAGTTTATTTCCTGTATTACATTGTATTTTTTCTCCAATAGAATTAAACATTGTATAAAAATGGATGGGGTATTATGTTGTTCAAGAATATTTTGTAGGTTTGGAAAGTTTCTAATGCCATCATATATGTGAAGATCATTTATATTCATGACTTATGCTAATATGTCATGGAAAGTGTTTAGTTATTCTTTCATGTATTGGAATATTCCTTCTGACCCTTTTTCCCAATGTATTTGGAAGTCAATTAAATAAATGATGCTGTGAAAGATATAACTAGCCTGAAAAGTCTATTTCCCTGAGTCTCAGAATTTCAATTTATTGACTGAACTTAGAGCATCTTCAAACAAGTAACTTCTAATAATTATGTCTCAGTCCTATTTGATCTCATAGTTATATAAATATGAAGATCAAATTTTAGGAGAAATGTCACACATTACACTAAGATGAAGTTAGTCTGTTCCTAGCTTTGGTTTTCTATGAAAATGTATTCAGCACACTTTTTTAGGAACAGACTAGGTTTGAGGCTGAACAATGCCGAGTGGAGGCTTAGCCTGGAATTTTTCATCTTGGTTTAGCTTGACATGGAGAACACATGTGCTGGGGTCGGGGGAGTGTTCTGGCCTACATATTCAATTTGACCACTAGCTGTGTGACTTCACAGAGGCCTGTGGGCTTCAGTCTCTTCAGGAACAGAACAGTGGGGTTGCAGAGTAATGCTGAGGGCTTCTTTCTTATCCTAGCTTATTGTGAGGCTGATTCAATGACAAATGCTTTGATCCTCTGATGAACTTACATTTTTGAAGAATAATGATTTGGGGATGAACTAATATTAATGTGGGGAGGGATGTTGAAGCCTAAAAGGGAACTGAACCCATCTAAGATTACTATCTTATCTCTAGCAGTAAGATGCTAAGGTAATTTAACAAAGTGACCATGTGAACATTAGAAAAATCCTTCTGGTTCAACCATATGTGAATGGAAAAAGTCACTTTTAAAAGAAATCTTTTCATACTAAGAAGAAGGTAAGAAGTTTGCATGATTCCAAAGCTTCAATCAAATGTATTCAAGTTTTCAAAATATACTTGCCAAATTAACCTCTATTTGAAACTGTGTTTTTAAATTGTCAATATTTTCTCTTTTACACAAATATAAAATAGCCAAAAATTCAAATGAATAGATTGTTAATCTTTTGTTTTTTAATATTGTCAATTGACTAGTTTTGAGGTCAAGTTCAAAGTTTGAATGTCTCATCATTTCATAATGGTGAATAATGCACTCTCTAATATTAAGTTCTTGCTGTTCTTATTCTGATCACAGCAGATTCCTGCTGTTCCATGAATGAAATTCAACTGCATTTCTGGGAATATGATGATAAAATGAGAGAATAATGATCATTGACTGATGAATTTATTGGAGGTGGTTTGCTCTACTTAGTTTCAGATTGTCAGCAGCTGGTCTGCCAAAGCATTGAATTTCTATTTGTAATACATTAGATTTATCTTTAAAACAAATGAGCATTGGAGACTATTAATGTCTTGGATGATCTTCTTCATACCAGCCTTATATTGCATTTTGCCTGCAATTTATTTCTTCTCTGAAATGTTTAAGCAACTTTTTGAACCCCCAGTGACTCAGGTCATCCATTAGGTCATGCCTTTCTGAAGCCATAAGAGTTGGCCCTGGCACATAAGGTACCCTGCACCCAAAGAGTCAGGGATGTTTTGTAGTATTCCACATCAAATTTCAGGAAAGGGTCTTCTCAGTTGACCAGAATGTTATATGACCTAATAGAATTCAATGAAGATTATTTTATGCTTATATAATATTGCTTCAGAACAAGAACAAATGATACATCGGTGTATGAACGTTAATTTTTCAAAGACACACTTCATCCTAATATCGAATTTAAAATGCTCTTTTAGAAGCCTCTTGAAACTGAAAAAATAGTAAATCAAAGACCCTCAAGTACATGAGGTTTATCTTGGTGCTCTGCAGAAATTTTGCTAACAAGGAAAAGTTATGGCCCTCAAGAAATAGTTTTTCAGAAGACAGCTCTGCAATTCTAGTGAGGATATAATTCATGAGGAGTCAGGTGTGGGAAGAGAGCTAGCTGGTTAAAATATGAATAAGGTTTATGCATTTTCCTCTTCTTATAAAAAGATTTTTAGAGTAGGTATTATCTGAGGAAAGGTTTTCCATATCATAGCAGCTTAGGGATGGTAGTATGTATTGAAAGCATGGGTCCATGAGGGCATTGGCAATAATGAATAACTTTTCTATTTCTACAATGTCATCCACACCTAGAGTTATCATGTCATGATATTAAGTGCGGAGAGCAATTAGTTAGGCTTGGAGTTCCTCTGTGGCAGGTGCTTTAAAGAATAACATACAGTTTTAAAATTTAAATAAAAAGGGACTAGAATCTTGGCAGATTGTGAAAAAAAAGTGAATCCTCTGCTCATCAGAGCAGAAAGCTTGATCGGGGACAATGGGAACTTCAACTAACTTGAACATTCTTTTTCTATGCAAGTATTGAAAAATGCTACATATGTCATAAAGTTCAAAAGGAGAATGCTACCTAATTTGGGGAAAGTGTTACGGTTTGGATGTGAACTCACATGTGAGACAATGCAAGAAGGTTCATAGGAGAAATGATTGGGTTGTGAGAGTCTTAACCCAATTAGTGAATTAATTCCCTGATAGGAATTAACCAAGTGGTAACTGAAGTGATATGGTGTGTTGAGAGCCACAGCCGAAGGGGCCCCAGCAAACTTCCAGCTGCCGGCTGATGATTGGCTCACAGCGGCCCCAGCAACATCTAGCTGATTGGCTCCTCTGCGGTGATGCTCATTGGGCTGTTTCCCTGCCCTTTCAGACCACGGAGCTGCTCATTGGGGGACTTTTTGGCTCCGCCCACGTGACCCAGCCAATCGGCCTCAAGAGCAGGAGGATTGTGGGAGGTGGAGAGAAGCTTGTGTGGGAGAGAGAGGCTTGTGGAAAGCCGGTGGTGGCAGTTGAGGCTCTGAGGGTTTTTCCTGAGAGGCTGTTTTGTTTGGCGTGTGTGGTTCTAAAAATAAAGTTAGTTTCTTTTGACAAGTGGCTCCTGATTGTGCCCAGCCAGACTGCGGCATTTGGTGGGCCACACAGGGAGTGACTGAGGGTAAGTGAAACTGCTCGCCCTTGAGGGCAGGGCAAGAGGATGGGTAGCCATTTTAAGATTCCTCTTTTGTTATTTTGTTTCACTTTTGTTTTAAGTTGCCTGTCCCTGGAGATGTGTAAGATGGAAGAAAAACCGCTCACATCTGAGGAACAGATAGGGAGAAAGGATGGATGGACATTTCAGGAGGCTATTATAATGATTTTGTGTTGTTCCAATTTTGTTTCACTCTGTTTCAGTTTTGTTAGGCGTTATCTTGTTGGGTTGTATTATAGTAGAAATTCAGACATGGATTCCAATCCAGTGTNTTTTTGCTGATGATGTCATTGGTGGTAGAATTTTTCCAAAAGGAGCCATCAATTGGCTTGGTGTATCTTCCTCCCTTCTGCTTGTCATGATTGTCCAGCTAAAATTTGAGGGCCAACAGAGGTGAGGCAAAGAACCTCACCCCCCCGCTGGTACAAAGACCTCTCCACAGGTGTGGCTGTATATTGGACCGGTAGTCAATGACGGGTAAGATCCAATTGCAATGGTACCAACCTAACGGGTAAGGACCATATGTACTATTGGACAACCTAAGGCAGGCACGGTCCCTAAGCCACATGCTTTTTGTTTAAACAGAGAGGGGGAGATGTTGAGAGCCACAGCCAAAGGGGCCCCAGCAAACTTCCAGCTGCCGGCTGATGATTGGCTCACAGCGGCCCCAGCAACATCTAGCTGATTGGCTCCTCTGCGGTGATGCTCATTGGGCTGTTTCCCTGCCCTTTCAGACCACGGAGCTGCTCATTGGGGGACTTTTTTGGCTCCGCCCACGTGACCCAGCCAATCGGCCTCAAGAGCAGGAGGATTGTGGGAGTTGGAGAGAAGCTTGTGTGGGAGAGAGAGGCTTGTGGAAAGCCGGTGGTGGCAGTTGAGGCTCTGAGGGTTTTTCCTGAGAGGCTGTTTTGTTTGGCGTGTGTGGTTCTAAAAATAAAGTTAGTTTCTTTTGACAAGTGGCTCCTGATTGTGCCCAGCCAGACTGCGGCAATGGTGTGACTGGAGGAGGTGGGAATGGAGGCATGGCTTTGGGGAATATATTTGTATCTGGCAAGTGCAGACCTTTCTCTTTCTCTGCTTCCTGATCATCACGTGAGCCACTTCTCTCTGCCACATTCTTCTGCCATGATTTTCAGCCTCACCTGAAGCCCCAACAGATGGAGCTGGACTTCTATGGACTAAGACCCCTGAAGCTGTGAGCCCTCAAATTAGCTTTTCCCCCCTCTGTAGTTGTTCTGGTTGGGTCTTTTAGTTAAAGTGGCAGAAAAGCTGACTAAAATAGAGATTTTATTAGATATGCTAGGCAAACCACTAGATTTTTTCAGAGTTCCTTCAGTAGGTTACTGGAATGAGAATTGAACCTATTTACTTTGTGACATTCAAAGAACTGTGATCACTGAACAGTTGCCATGTGCTGAGAAAATTTATTTCCCAGCAGTCAATTTGAATTTCCTCACTCTCCAGACTCACTATAGACAGGATTCTGTCACCTAATTTGTCCCTACATACTCTCATAACCCAGTCCCTGGGAAGATAAAACTAGCTGGGGAAGACTAGATGACTTTTCAAGTTGTAGTCATCAATATAGTCTCATTTCTTCTTAACACATATTATAATTATTTAATTTTTCAAGTAATATTTGTTTAATATGTGTCTTTTCTTCCATGACATACCACCCACAATATGTTTGTATGTATGTATGTATACACGTATGTATGTATGTATGTATCTATCCATTCTTGAAGAGATCAGGAGTAGAGGACAGGCTTAGCATGTTGAAGTCCCCTTGCTTCAATCCCCACCACAAACACACACACACACACACACACATTCTTGAAACAGGTGGTGCATGATCAAAATTTGGAAGGACAAGATGGGAGAGGAGAAGTAGGATTATAAACATGCCGTAGTCTTAAAAGGTCTTAATTTCAGAAATAATGAGAAGGCTTACATTCATAAAATGAAGACATTGGCAGTTGCCTTTCTAAGTGTCAATGGACTGTCTTAACTCATTAAATTGTCCCAACATAAATACCATGCATGGCTTTTAAGAACCCAAATCACCTCCTTTGTACATGTCCTTCCAGGTTCATTTCCTGGCATACAAAACTTCAACTTTGATATTCTTTCAATTCTACAAACAAGTGCACTCCTTACTGCATAGGCTCTGCATATACAGTCCTCCTCTTCCTTTGCCCCAACAATTCCTATTTCTGTTTCCATTTCTCTTCAAATGACCTCTTTGTAACTTTCTCTGATTCCTCTGACTGCTTGAGATTTCTTCCTATATGTCATACATATTTTCTAAATAGCAATTCTTTTTTAAATATTTAGGGAATCATTTCTGTGTCTTCTATCTGTGATAGATCTGGATTATCAACTTGATCCATTAAGAGATGCCTAAGAATAAAAGACTTGCAGGTGTGTTTTCAGAAAAGAGTAGTAAGTACATGGGACAGCAAATGGAGTGGGCCGACTCACCTTGAATATCCAATATGTCGGGGGATCAGATGGAACAAAAGATGGAAGAAGTAGGAATCCCACACACAGATGCACACTCCATTTTTTCTTGAGCAGAGGCTTGATTGCTACAGCAATCATCTGAGGACATTGGGCCCTGGCTCCTTCCTTAGAGAGTTTCCAGATCTTTGGGCCTAGCCTGGGCTGCATGATTAGTCTTTCTCCTGAGGCTACAGATTCTTGGACTGAGCTGCTACACCTTTCTCCAGCTCTCCAGCCTGCACTTCACTGTGGACTATCCAGCTTCTGATCCTGTAAGACAATGCAATAAATCCCTTTTTGTAATCATACACATGTACATCCTGTTTGTTCTGTTTTTGTAAGAATTCTGAGTAATAAAATCTCCCAAGATATGAAGTGCCAAGAGACTGGGGACTGTGATCCGTAAATTCATATCCCCAGGGCTTTGTGTAGTATTTCATAAGCAGACTATCATGATATATGTGTGTGTGTGTGTATACACATATATATAATATATATGTATAACCAAATCAGAAGAGAAAAGCTTGTTTAATTTGTGAGTACAAGTTACAATTGTGGTTGCTAATTTATTAAAAATATGATATGCGAAGAGCTCCTATAATTTCATTTTAACAGGTAAATAAGCCAATTAAAAAATGGTCAAGGAAATTAGATAATTCACCAAAGTATTTTGTTTCCTGGGAATTATTTTGCTTCAGACCAATTTTACCTCTAAGACAAGTATAAAAGCTAAATACAATATTAAAAGTGAATGAATCTCTGAATGAATGGGAGAGTTGTTAAAGGCATTGATAATTTGCAAGGCTGCAAATTATCTGGAAGAGAATAAATTCAGAATAAATGATCTTGATGTTTGGAAATGCTTTTCTATTTGAGATGATTTCTGAACATTGGTTATTTCTTCCATTTTTTTCAAAGTATAAGTGGCAATTTGGGCATGATGTTGCATGCCTATAATCCCAGTATCTCTGGAAGTTAAAGCAGGAGAATGGCAAGTTTGAGGCCACTCTTAGCAACTTAGCAAGAGCCTGTATCAAAATAATGAATTAAAAGACATGGGGATATAGCTCAGTGATAGAGTGTCCCTGGGTTCCTGGGTTCAATCCCTAATACTGCAAAAAACAAGACAAAACAAACAAAACAAAAAGACTCTCATGGGACTTGTTAATATCTAGGGAGACTGTATTACTCAGGGTTCTCTAGAGGAAGAACCAACAGGATGTTCATGTTTATGATTACAAGAACCACTTTCCCTAAGAGAAAAGCAGGGTCAGACCAAAGAAAGAGAAAAATCACTCCAGGTTGGTAGGTAGTCAACAATTTGTTCTTAGATACAAGTCAGTTTAGAGGCAGCAAGATGGGGCATATCTCTCTACCTGCAGTACATACGGATTTAGTCCATTTTGCCATTAAGGAAAGGGCAAGGGAAAAGTTTCCTGACATTAAGCCATCCAGGTGCCTTCTTAATCTTATTTAATTTCTATTTAAAGGTATTGTTTGGACTTCCAATGTTCTGGTAAAGGATCCTCAGGGAGGCGGGGAAATGTCCTTGGCAGCAGCAGTTATCTTGGTGGCTCTTATGTTTCTATGTTTCTTGGAGTCACTGCAGCCCATAACTTAGTTCACAGTCATATAACCAGAACAAATTTTCACAACAGTGTGCATTCTTGATTGAATGCTGTAAGACTTAATTGAAGTCTGTGATGCAGTCATAATTTAAAAATACACAATAAAGCACTAGAATGTAGCACAATCCAATTCTGGGAAATGAGCGATAGCAAATATAGTCCACTCTTGGAATCCATGGGGGATTGGTTTTAGGATCCCTACTGGTAACCCAAATCCCAGGGTATTTAAATCCCTTATATAAAATAGTGTAGTATTTGCATATAATCTACACACATCCTCCTGTATACTTTAAATCACCTCTAAGTTACTTTTAATACTCACTACAATATAAATTGCATGTAGGTAGTTGTTATTCTATATTGTTCAGGGAATACTGACAAGAAAAAAATAGTGTCTGTACGTGTTCAGTACAGACGGGTTTCCCTTTTACTTTGTGCAGTTTTATTTGTGGATGGTTGAATCTGTGGATGCAGAACCCAGGGGCATGAATGGATAACTGGAGAGTAGAAACTTATTCAGAGGTGTAAGTGTAAACCATTCTCTCTCTCTCTCTCTCTCTCTCTCTCTCTCTCTCTCTTTCTCTCTCTCTCTCACACACACACACACATGCACACACACACACATTTCTAAAACAACTTTGACTTGTTGAAATATCTACCCACTTCTGAATGCTCATTAAACAGAAAAGATAGTTTTATTGTAAATCCAAAGAATAAACTGTAGTTAGTTTAAGCTAAGAGTAGACAAGTGAAGTCTCCTTGCACTTCCTGGGAAGACATTTGCACTGAATTGAGAAATAAAGAAGGATTGGGGGCAGATTTTCCTGTTGGATGCTGTGGTGCACATGTGCGCCCTTTGGAATCACTCACATTTTGAGACCTTGAGTAGGTTTACACATACACAGTGAGGATAGCAGATGAACAAGTATGGATTCTAAATTTGCTAGTTTTGAGATCACCCCGTCTCTTGACTTTGTGCTCTCTGAAAGGACTATTTGATAATATTATTGAGGCTAATTCATTTAGAATTTTCTGTTGTATAGAGAAATGCATATTTAATAGCAAACTTTGAACACAAAAGTGCTGACTTTATTTTGAAGGTATGTGTGTGTTTATGTGTATTTTTATGATTATTTATATATTTTATATGGCTATGGGGAAAATATGAGGGGATATACAATTTTGGAGAGAACAAAAAGAGGAAGGGTATTAGAGTATAGGCAATTGGAGGGGAGAAATAAGAAAAAGAAAGAACCAGAGAAAGAGAAGGAAAGGAAAGGAATAATGAAGATGTTAGAGCAAATCCATGTGTATGCAAGATTTATCTTGAGGGCTGGGGTTGTGGCTCAGTGGGAGAGCGCTGGCCTAGCATGTGTGAGGCACTGGGTTTGATCCTCAGCACCATATAAAAATAAAATAGAGGTATTGTGTCCACCTAAAACTAAAAAATAAATGTTTCAAAAAAAGACTTATTCTTAAATTCATACATGCTATCTTAGGCTTGTGGTATTTTAGATTATTTTAAGTTTCATTTTATGCTTCATCCTTGCATTTGATATTATGAAAGATCATACAATATTTACATCATCCGGGAAAAAATAAACCTGATTTCAATGAGTGGACCACTTATTAAAGAGATAGAAACTTTTATGATTGAAAATTTAAAACTTTCTTGCTAAGTTGAAACAAAAGTCTGAGGCTGCAAAGGCTGTGAGGAAAAATTTTTGTTGTATCATTTTTTTTCATATTGCTATTTCAGGCAAAGCCCAATTTGGGAACTACTTGTCCAGGAGTAGATGGGAAGGTAGAATATGTATCCACAAAAGCACCTCTCTCTGAAGATTTCTATTTTGAACAGATGTGCTCTCTGTCCAAAGAGCCATCTTGGTGTTACATATTGGATGCCTTAATTATTTTTTTTTTTGGCTCAAAGCAATAAAACCATCAACAGTCACAATAGACACCAAGCAAAATGCTCCCCATAATGATGAGCTGAGAATTAAAGAAGAAACAATCAGGGTTTGCTAATTTCCCTGTGATGCATTTAAAAATCTTTTCGCATTAATCTCTGTGATTCATAAAGAAAGGAGGCAGCCTGGCAAAGTTTAAATGATTGAACATGATGCCGGTGGCCTTCTGCAAAATCTGATTACAGCTTTGATGATTGATAGTTTGCCATTAGCACAGAGGGGGGGAAAAGCCTTGAAATTGAACCAAGTAAATCAAGCAAAATCTTTCTAGTTTATAGGGAACACTTAGACATGATTCAAAAATGTTTTAACCAAGATTTCATTTTCTGTAAATATATGTTGCCTTCGAATATGAAGTATTCATTTCGGTGACTTTTCCCTGAACTGCACTTTAATCTTGTCTTCAAGAAAGTCCCACTTGCCCTGCCACCTTTTGCAGGCTTCAAGTCTGTGTGATTTACTTAAGCGATGGTATACCACTCTATTTGTATTCCTGTTTTCATTTGACAGCTTCTAAAAGAATGCATGTTGCTGTTTCTGGGAGACATGGACATCGAAGGAAATCAGAGATAAGCAAAACAAGGAATCTGTTCTTTGCTTGAAAACTTTCTTACATTTGCTAAATGTCCATGTCTGTGTGACATATAGGACAAGCTGCCACAGATCATTAGCTTGAGCTTTAGTGCAGTGATAATGCATTCTTACCTGTCTGTACTGTCAGGGACCAGAAAAGACAACGAATAGTACCCTACATCTAGATAGAGGTTCTTCCAAAGGGGTTTAAGCAGAGAATTACTGTCATGCTAGGATTTACTATCAGCTCACACACGACACAGGCCATGTTGTTGCAAATTTCTAATAACTTGTCAGATGAGTTTAGTGTCCATAATGATGGACAAAATATGTATAGAGTCACAAACCCTCTTTAGAAGTAAAAACCATACTTACTACTGTTTTTGAAATGTGTTAAATGCCCCACCAAGACTTGGTTGATAAGTATATCCTTACCACAGCACTTATCAATATTTACTGATATTAATTGTGTGCTACGACCATAAGAACTGACATCATCCTTACTGAAAATGTACTGTGTCCTAGCACCACAAACACTCATAAGTCTGAGCACCTTCAGTGTGTGAGACTGTAACCTAATTAAATCATTAGGTCCCAAATTTTCAATTCTTTGAATATTCCAATGAAATAGACACAGGTAAACAGTTGTATAAATGAATGAACACATTAAGCAGAAAAATTCTTGTTTAAGCATTTCTCTTCCCACCCATAAACAACTGTTCAATAAGCGGTTTTTTGTTTTTTGTTTTTTTTGGCCCAATTGTGCAGAAATTGAAACTGGGAACTGAAAATATTGAAAATATTATTAACTTCCCATGAATGCAAAACTGACTAGTGCCTCAGGGTGTTCAAGATGATTTGAGAACTTGAGGACATAGAGGGTGGCTGGAAAAAATTTAGAGGAAAAAGTGCCCAAAGAAAGATATTCCAAGCACTGTCTCTTGGAACTTCAAATACTCTTTACCATTGACTGTCTTTCAAGTCATTATGATTGTTCTCTATTACTTTCGTACTGCTTCAGTAACAACTTATTACAAGTCTTGTGGTTTCATGTAACACAAACACACTGTCTTAGTTCTAAAGGACAGAAGACCAAGGTGGGGTTCACTGGGCTGCAGTAAAGGTTCTGACAGGGTTGTGTTCTTTCTGTAGGAAGGAGCTACCTGGTTCACATGGTTTATAGAGAATAAAAGGAAGAAATTGGGGAAACTTTCAGAAGCATTATTTGGGGGGCAGTCTTTCAAGAGATGAGTCCATCAGAAATATAAATCTAAAGCAAAATAAGATGTTTTGAATCAAATGGAATACTATTTTACTGAGTGCATGTTTGCCTATATTTTGAAGTCTGGACTATAAGTAGAGATATACCTGACAGTTGTGGGTTCACTTTGTTATAGACATGAGGGAATTATTATGGAAGAATAATTTCATGTGTTTGATTTCATACACAAAAGCGTTCACATTTGTTAAGTTGACAGAAGGTAGAAGGGCTCCATTTGCTCCTCTTTTGAAGGGAAAACTCAGAACTTTATGCAAATTTTGTGGTTAGATCTTTATTGAAACTCAGACCATCTTGTTTTCTGCACAAGAATTTTTGAAGTCTATTACTAGCCTATAGTTATGTGCATTTAATCACCTTGCAGGAAATCTTTCAGTTAATCCAATTCAGGTTATTTTCCCTCAATATAATTTCTGTTACATTCCTTTTTTGCTCAGAATGCTCATTCAATTTCTATTGTGTACAGGTTTACATAGACTCATGCAGTTATCAATGGGGTTTTATTCAGGATCCTCCTCAGATACCAAAATTTTCAGACAAACAAGTCCCTTATGTGAAATGGCATAACATTTACATATTAATCTGTGCAATTAATTCTTCCATATACTTTAAATAATCTATAGGTTACTTTCAATACCTCGTACAATATAAATGCTCTGGAAATAGTTGTTATACTATATTATTGAGGTAAAATGAGCAAAAAAATGGGTACATGTGGTCAGTACAGACTCATATTACTTTCTGAATATTTTTGATCTGTGATTGGCTGGATGAGATTAATGAATCTGTGAATATGGAGGATCTACTCTATTCAAATTTATCTTAGGCTTTTCTCAGCTGAATTTAAAAACTTCCTCTGTTTTTCTTAAGGGAACATTTGTTTTTCTTTGTCTTAAATTTCATTCCCCAAAGCATAAAGGGATCTCTGTAGAAGCCCTGGAGAGGCAAGCAGGATGGGAAGATCTCTGGAAAGCCTTCTCCAACTCCTATCAGAGAACATTATGTTGTGGTGTCAGTGACATATTTGTTTTTGTTCTTTTGTTTAACTTTTTATATGTAAATAAGAATCTAATCAACTCATCTACTGGGAAGAGAGAAGACAGCAGGTTTAACATTATATCAACTACTCCATGGCACACTAGTTATATTGTATGATTACCCTTTTAGTTTAATATTTGTGATAATCCTATGAAGTTTCACCAAAGGAAGAACTGAAGCCAGAGGGTTAAGCAACACTCTTCCTGTCACAGAGCACTCATGGGGCTGCAATTCAAACCCCAGAGATTGCTGTATACATTTCCTCAGGCTTTCTGAAAGCTACTTGCTGATTTCTAAATCTCATACTGAGCAAGAAGCACATGCTCATTTCATATTTTATGAATAAATACACTAAACATTGAATTCTTCATTAAAGAAAGATGGCATTTTTTCCCCTTTTCCAATACGACCATCCTTTCACAATTTTGCTGCTAACACCAGAATTTCTGTTGCCATCGCTGGTAACAGCCCACATGTGAGATCCATTGCCTCAGCTTCCGTTCCCACTCTACCCCATGCCACCTGTATGTTCACAGTCAATTTGCATTTTCTGTGCTGCAGTCTTCATTTTTTCATAGGAGGAATATAATTGCACTTTATCTCAGAGGGTTATGCATTTAGCCCAGTTCCTGAACCATAATGACAATAACTTTTACTGACCACTGACTACTACCAACACTTTCATCAACATTTGCTAAGTTTTTAGAAAGGGCCAGGCATAGGTCCAAAATTCTTAATTTAAGCTCCCTAATAATTCTGTAAAGTAGGGTCTCTTGTTGTTTCCCTTGATTGATGAGGAAATCCAAGTTCCAAATACAAATCATTTATCCAAGGTCAGTTAACTAGCAAATGTCACAGCTGGACTCAAACCCAGAGCTATCTGGTTCCCCTTGCTTAAATCACTAAGACCATCCTGCAAATGTTGGCCTCTGCTGGACCTACTATGGTTTGGCTTTTTGTGCTACTGTCTCTGTGTGTAGCACCTATTCCAATGTAGGCTCTATTGGCAAGTTTCTTCTGTTATGTTCATTATGGTTCTGAGTCAGTGCTGTTATGGTTTGGATATGAGCATGTCCTCCAAGAGCTCTTTTGTTAATGTAGAAATGTTCACAGGTGAAATGATTGGTTTGTGGGACCTGTAACTTTGTCCTACTTTGATGGATAGACAGGGGTAGGTGGGGTGTACCTGGAGGAGATGGGCCACTGGGGTTGTACCCTGCTCAGAATCATTCCTCTTTTCTGCAGCCCTTTCCCACTTTTCCTTTACTCCACTGGCCACCATGAATGGAGCAGCACTCCTCCATCATGCCCTTCCGCCATGATGTGCTGCCTCACTTTGGTCCCAGAGCAATGGATTTGGTCCACGGGGACTAAACTTCAGGAACCGTGAGCCAAAATAAATTTCCTTCCTCTACATTATTCTTGTTGTGTATTTTGATCATAGTGAGGAAAAGCTAACACAATTACTCACTCATTTGGTTATGCTCAGTTGAGTATTGCTATGATTTACCACTTTGTGGAGGTTAGTATCAGATGTGAGGTTCCACAAAATTGGGAAGGCAGTCAACTGTTGTCATCACCTTTCTGGATTCTCATTCTTTTGGTTTGTGCTGGCTCTTACACATGTGTGCACGTGTGTACCCCCCCCCCCAA
>NW_025999999.1:11173659-11217875 GCF_001458135.2 Marmota marmota marmota | reverse complement strand
CCCCCCCCCCCAAACACACACACTTATACACACACACACACACGTACACACAGTCTTTCTACTCTAGGTTTCATGAGGAAATTAGCTGTTATCAAAGTGGGATGAGATCAGTCAGTGGCAGCACCATGGACTTCTTTAAGTATTTCCACAGCTCAGGAGCTCTCCTGTCTAAAATACTGCTCCCAGGAGAGACCCATTTAATTTGCCCTTGTAAAAGTGACTTACGACTTACCATAAGCAATCTTAGATAGGGCTATGGGCCAAGTATGTTAATCTGCTGCCTGGAAAGTGCTTCAGACCAAAGTGGGTTTGTCCCCACAACTCCTGGAAGCTAGGGTCCTCTTAGGAAGTACCCAGTGAGCTGGGCACAAAGCAAAATATCTAACTTAGGAAATGTTAGAATTATCCTTCTTTATTATGTCTTTTTTAAGGTAAAAAGAGAACTCACTGATTCTATCTTGCTAAATTCCAAGGCAATCTAGGCAGCTGTTTTGTAGTCTGCCTACTGTGTGCTGTCCATTCAACATGTTCATATTTAGCATTGTGAGAAATACAGTGCCGAGAGCTTAAAATATGAACAAAATATATAGATGTTCAAGTAGATTGGAATCCAGTAAAAAGTAGACAAATTACTATATGAATTAACATAAATGCTTTCACTCAATCCTCATAAAAGTCCTTAAAAAAACGAATTATTATTTGAACTTTTACACATGAGCAATGAGAAGCTCAGAGAAATCCATTATCTGATATTTAAATGGAGAATTATTTAACTTGAAAACCCATCTACATTATATTTTATCACTTTCTCTGATAATAGACAGTGCAGAAAATCTCTGGGGGCTTTTGTGATAACACAGTGTTTAAGATAGCAACTTTTCGCTTGGCATGGTGTTGGAAGCCTGAAATCCCAGTGACTCTAGAGGCTGAGGCAGGAGGATCACAAATTTAAGGCCAGCTTCATCAGCTTAGCAAGACTGTGTCTCAAAATATAAACTAACAAGTAGCAGGGGAGACTGGGGATGTTCCTTAGGGTAGAGCTCCCCTGGCTTCAATCCCTAGGACCAAAATTAAATAACAAAAACAAAAAGAATACAACAACTTTGGCATCATACAGATCTTGGTCAAATTTCAGCTCTTTCATCAGTACCTTTTATGACCTGGTGTGAGTCCATGTGCAAGGCTTCATGGACATGCACATGATAATAATTTACCTACATTATAGAGTTGTCATGTGTAGCAAATATGATGCCAGTATCAATCCTACTAAAATTCTAACACATTGTAGATGCTTGTTAAATGGCAGTTAGCATATGTCATTATAAGTAAAGGGAATTTCGGTTTGGCTCTATGCAGTGCCGCTCTACTCTTCCACAGATATAAGAAGAAGAAATGGAATCAGCTGGTGAACAAAATAAAATTCTGTCAGCAGGGTTACCACCATTAACACTGATTTGTAAGCCCACATCCTTGCCTCCTGAATCCTCCTAGTTTAATGTTCCTCTTACAGAAGGATCTTTTTTGAAAATAGCAACAAAGAAAGCACATCCTGATCATTTATGGCTAGTTAACACTGAGACTAAATACAAATATTCGGTTTCAAACAACCAAAGATTAGAGAATTGCTATTATAATGCTGTGCTTTCACTTAAATGCACCGAGTCACAGGAAGCCTGTTGGGAAAGTGTAAGGTCTTCTTTGCATTTGTGTGACATCTCAGTTCATTTGCCCCAGGATGTGCCATCCCAGTAATACTCTTAAGAAACTTGAATTAGTATGGTAGTCAGCTTTGTGTCACTGTGACCGAAACACCTGACAAGAACAACTTAGAGGAGGAAACGTTCATTTTGGCTCAGAGTTTCAGAAGTTTGATCCATGGTGGACTGGGTCCATTGCTCTGGGGCCAAGATGAAGCACACATCATGGAGGAAGGTCGTGATGGAGGAATGCTGCTCCATTCATGGCAGTCAGGAAGCAGCGAGAGGAAGGGGGAAGAGTCCATAGGAAAGAGGAACATTTCCAGGCAGGGCACAGCCCCAGTGACCTACCTCTTCCAGCCATACTCCACCTGCCTACAGTTACAGACAGTCTAGACAGGACTGATTAGGGTACACCTCTCCCAATCCAATAATTTCACCTCTGAACATTCCTGTTTGCATTAACATGGAGCTTTGCAGGGACAGCTTACATCCAAACTAAAACAAGTACAGGGACAGTTTAACCTTTTTTTCCTACTCATGATCCATAAATATAGTTTCTGGCTTGAAGATTAGATAGAAAATAGGTCTATTTATTCATTACTTCATTCATCAAATATTTATACTGTCCATCTTTGTGGTCTCTTCTATAACATGGAAATTGTACTCTTGGGTGATTCTTCCTCTGTGTCCCTTGCTCTGTATAGGTCACATTTGCAGGTGCTTATCATATGTGTATGATATATAGTTGAGTAAGGTAAGACTATGTTTGGTATGATACTTCTGCACATAATGATAAAAGTATGTGAAAAAAGACAGCCAAGGACAATAGAGAAAGGGAGGACTATTTTGTACTGGTGAGGTGAGAGGACATTTTTGGCATTTGCATTTGTATGTATTTACATCTGTGTGCATATCTTCCGTCATCTCTAATATTATTAAACCTCATAGATCATAATTTTCTCTAAGACAAGACTCCTAAAGTCATCTATGATGAGCTCTGCTTTACAAACGTGATGTGATTTAAACACCCTTCATCATCATTCTTGATTTTCTTTCTACACTCACTCCTTAGGTGTCAGCATCCTGGATTTAAGTTGCATTCATTTGCTGATGACTTCCCTACTTTCTCTCTCTTGAGCTCTAGACATGAAAATTTGGTTGCATTCTTGATATTGATACCACTGGGTTATCAGTGCCAAGTCCTGCTTCCCCACATGTTGAAGTTTGAATGTTATAGAAGCACACCGAGGCAAGCATATGAAGCAGGGTTTATTTAAAAAGGGGTAACATAGACTTCTCCCAGGAGGGAGAAGGGGGCCATAGCTGGTAACATGGTATCCCCAGAGGCAAGGTGTTCTGCCCTTTTTATATGTCTTAGGATTTCTTTGTTCTCCTGCTTTTACCCGTTATCTTTCTCCTTCCTGCTTATGTGACTAGGCACAGGAATGCTCCCTGGGATGGCCAAAAGGTGGGAAATAGGTGGGCTGAAGGGGGAAGGGCAGGGTGGAGTAGACAAGGACAGATTAACAACCTTATAGCTCCCTGTAGGGAGGGGAAATTCCTGGGACAGGTTACCTTGGCAACAGGTTGGAGCAGGGGCACGTTCTTGATAAGATCTTTCAGGGGACAGTATCCAACTTCCCAGACTAACTTAAAATTGGACTCCATGACCCTACCTGACTTGATTTACCTATCTACATTGCCTGCCTGTCTAATTCTGGCTTCAGTATCTTCAATTGGATATCTGGCAGGCATTTGATAATAACATGTCCCAAGTAAAACTTTTGATAATCTCAAATATTCCTTCGTGATTTTTTTATTTGCAAAACATTCCTTTCTGTAAAATTGCAAATAACATTTTTCAAAGAATTATTCAAATAAATAAATAAACAAACAAACAAATAAATAGTAAGTCCTCCTCCATCATTCCCTTTCTTTTATACCTTATATCTAATGGGTAAGCATATAAGCTTTATTTTCAGATCTCCAATCTGACCACTTCTACAGTTACTACCCTGGTCCAAGTTGACATTCTGGCTGGCTGTGCTGATCTCTGATCTGGTCTCTTTCTGCCCTGGTTCTCCTCGTGTCAATTCTCCACACAGTAGCCAGGGTGACATTTTAGAAACAAACATGAAATCATGGCACTTATCTGCTCAGAACCGTTCAATGAATTACCATCACCTTCAGAATGAAATCCTTACCATGACTAAAGAAGGCTCGCTCTGATTGGACATGGGTCACCTCTTTGACCTCCTTTTGCACCTCCCTCAGTCACATTGCTTCAGCCACGCTGGCCTTCCCCAAGCTGACTGTGCACAGAAAGCTTGTTTCCAACCAGCGGCCTGTTAGCTGTCTGCCTGGAACACAATTCCTCTACGTCTTTCTATGACTCAACCCCCTTACTTTATTTCCTATTTTTAAAATATTACTTCCTCAGAATCCTTATATGACTAACTTACCTACAACATCCACCCAATACCTGCCAATTTTTTTTTACCATTCTTTGTCATCACTTGAACTTTATCTTCACTTGAAATTATGAGTGTGTATCTGCACACACACATGCACACACACACACACAATACATGGAAACACACACATATCCATACAGTAATTTATTACTTGAAATATTTATATATTCTAAGTATGATTTTTAATAAAATCTCTCTCTTTTTCTTACAGAGAGAGAAGTGTTGGATCTCAAGATGTTGGACCATGTCACAGTCAGTACCTATTGCAAGGATCAGCACACAGTAATTGCTCAATAAATGTTGTCAAATTAAATTGAATCAATACAGTGCCCTTCGCATTTATTAGTCATTTGGTTGCATGGATTTTAAAACTGACTAAAAGATTAAACAGGTCATCTTTGCAGGCTCATATAAAACATTAAAATAGTTAAAATGGAAATATAAGTTTAATTCTCTGCTTTCAGTTTAATGCCAACACTAGCTTGGAAATTTCCCTGTGATAGCTTACACCTGAAGTTACTCTTTGAGGCCGATAGAAGGGAACTATTTTTATTACCAAATTTTAAGCTAAGGAAATTGAAAATCTGCATTGATTTCAATATCACAAACTGTAAAAGCACAAATGAATATTAGAGCCAAACCGGTTAAATCCTCATGGAGATGAATAAACTGAGGCTAAGAAAAACTAAAGGGATTTCCAACATTCTCACAGATTTAAGAAAACTAAATCTAAAATAAAGAAGCATTGGCAATGTTAGAACTAAAACATCTACTTCCCTGATATATATTATAGAGTTTTCCCAGGAGTCTGTCTTATCTTTTATTCTTGCTTGGGACGTGCTTGATTCTGGATGCACCTCTAACAGAAATACTATGGACAATTATGCTCGCCTCAAGGTATCATGCTAAGATGAAAGAGCAAGTTTCAGGTAACGGTGGATCTTGGCAGCATTGACAATGAATCCAGGCCTTTTTTTCTTTTCTGCTCCCACTCTTCCAGAGGGCCAACGACTATGGTAATATTATTATACTGATATTTGTGACGTATCTAGATTTATATAATTGTGATTAAATCAGTATTTTTGGAGGTATGTTGTTTACCTTGTTTTCACCACATTAAGCATAAAAAACATGTCTAAAACACCTAGGTTAGGGGTCAGTTCAATTGAGTTATTTTTCCTTAATAATATCTGGAGGAGGTCTTATGTTTGGAAATTTTTGAAAATAGCAGAAAGATTGAAAGTGAATGAACTCACACCATCGAAAAAGTATATATGCTCTGCTACCCAATTTACTTATGATAACTCTCAATATCATAGAGAGGGATTCTGCTCTTCATTTTTCTTCCTCATTAGGAGAGGGTGAAATTGCTTAGCTGAATACAGCTGAGGGAAGAGTCTCTGTTTTTATAGAATCTCAATTTCTACCTACTTTGCCCTCATTTCTGATGACAACGCACATAGCTGAGGACAGTGAGCTGTTACTTCCTATGATCTTACGATTTTCAGAAGATTCTTGCTGTTGCTCACTGTAAACCTTGTGAACTTCTTTGCCAATTACAAAATGCTTAAGCCCCAGAACAAGGCTTTTTACAAAAATAGTGAATTATAAAGTCTTCCCTAGAACTCTAGATTGAGGAATCGAATCAAGTCTCAGGGATGTTTGAAACCTGGGCCTGTAAAGCTCTCAAGAAACAAAGCAGGTCTAAAGAAGGATCTCCTTTTCAAGATTCTAATTTCATTGCTATTTTTCTTGGCATTTGTCTTTGATTCATCAGCTCCTGGGTTTATAAATCTGGATAGACTGACAAGCAGAGACTGACTAACATCAATTAATCCTGATTCAAATAATCAAGACAAAGTGGGTTGAGCAGGGTGGATGAGAGATCTGTTTCCTCATGGGTTAGCTCTGGCCATGGTGGAGGACCATTAGGGAAGTCAGGTTTCAGAGACCCATTTCTTGCATTGAGCATGGAAGGGAGTTGTCTCAAGAGAGAAGCTGGAGGTGAGGCAGACACTGAAAAGGTAGGGTAATTCTAGTTTAAATGCCATCTGTCACTGGAATGGCAGGGAGGCCTTGCTGTCATACAGCATATTCAGATTCATTCTGTATGTTGCTACTAACTTATGAGGAAGGTCAGGCTCTGTATGTACAGTCCAGTTCTTGCTTTTCTGTTCTGAGTGTCCAATGTGCCCTTATTAGTATCTTTGTCACTGCAGAGCCAGTGTTTCTACCTTGTACATCCATTATTGAGCTGATAATCCTTGGTTGCTCAGAGCTCATGTCTCTGTTACACAAATAACATTCTTCCCTCAAAATATTGCCTTTTTACTGCTAACATGAAAATGTCAAGTATTGATGGAAAATAATCAAGCACAGTGATTTTGTTTATGTTTATTCCCTATCTCAAATGTAGTCATGATATTCTCTATCAATCCTACTATACTGGCCAATTAAGTAGAGTTTACTACTCTCCAAATGACTACATACAGATTTCTTGTCCCCCTTCAAGTCCCTTTGTTATACATAAAGTGTCCCCCTAAACTCATGTGAGATGATGTGAGAAGGTTCAGAGGGGAAATGATTGGGTTATGAAAACTTTAACCTCATCTGTGCATTAATCCACTGACAGGGATTAACTGGGAGGTGGCTGTAAACAGGTAGGGTGTGGCTGGAGGAGGTGAGTCACTAGGGTTGTGCCTATGGAGTTTACATTTTGTTCCTGCTGCATGGAACTCTCTCTGCTTCCTGTTTGCCACTTGCTGTTCCCTCTGCCACATCCTTCTGCCAGAATGTTCTGCCTCATCTCCGGCCCAGGGCTGTGGAGTTGGCTATTTATGGACTGAGACCTCTGAGACCATAAGACAAACATAAACTTTTCCTTCTCTCCAACTGTTCTTGTCAGGCCTTTCTGTCACATTGGTGACAATGCTGATGAAAACACCCTTCAACCCTTTACTCTCAGTTATACCTTCATTAACTTCCTTCAAAGATTATTGAGTTAATAAGAACAATCAATAGGCAGTCCTCACCTTCCAACACCATGGCTCACCCGCCACCTGCATTTATACTGACATTCTGATGGTCCTCGTGTATGATGGCTGAGCGCATTCTTGTTCCCACACAAGGCCAGTCGTCCCATGCGAGCTCCGAATCTATCTTCCTGCTCTCGTACCTCTCACCTGCTTCACACTGACTCTCTAGAACCATCAGTCTCTCCACCACAAAAGCATGTCCAAATATTTCCTGTCTTAAAACACCTTTGTTGGCTCTAAAGGACTTCCTCCTTCCAAGACTATTTATCTATGCTTTACTTCCATGAGAATCTTTAAACTGTGGTCTGATAGTTGTTTCTATTCCCTCATCTTGTCTGTTCTTATCAACCCACTATAATTGTGCTTCTGTCCCTGCCACTCCATTGGGACCGTCCCTGTGTCAGACATGTGATTGACATTCATGTTGCAACACGATGATTATTTCTCTGTCCTCTTCTTAAACACTGTGTCTGACTGTTCCACGACTGTTGGAAACCTCTTGACTTCTGTGACAGTACTCTCTTGACTTTCCTCTCACTTCAGTGGCTTCTTACCCTTGGCCTCCTTTGTTAACTGCTCCTGCTTTGTTGAGCTTCTAAATGTTGTTTCGTCTCACAGCTCACTCATAAACCTCCTTTTCTTCCCTAAATACTCATCTCCCTAGGGAAACTCACTCAGTGTCCTGCTTATGCATAGGATGTATATGTTGTCCATCCTCAAATTCACTTCTCACAGTGTGACCATCCATAGCTACAACAGTATACATAATTACTTTCTAAGGGCCATTGCAAACTTTAAAAATCAGCACTAGAATTCTCGACTGCTGCTCATTCTCACTCAACTCTTCCTGTATTATCTTCCATTCCACTACACACTAAATCTATACATTCACTTTCTGAGGTCAACCATCTAAGAGTAATTCTTAAATCTATCCTTCCTTCCCCTTATAATTCAAGATCTACTACCAAATTATTTAACAGTTACCAAAACAAACCAAATCTCACCACACTTCTCTCTCTGTTCTTTTTCACCCCCACACAATCCTATCTTGCTTGAATTTCTTTAACAAATACTTGACTCTCATTTTTTTTCCAATATAACCCTTCATCTATATATCATCCATGTCAAAATCTTTTTAAAAAAGTAAAGCAGATAAATTGACTCCCCCTGTAAGAAAGAAAAACTCTCCAATGAAACTTGATTTTAACCCCTCATTCTGATTTTACAAAGTTCTATATGACCAGGCCTCTGACTGACTCATTAAATTAATTTTATATATACAACATGTTCCTAAAATTATTGCAATCAAGAAAAACAAAAGAAAAAAACTGCACACTCACACACACACACACACACACACAGGCTTCCTTTTGTTCTCAGCATGCCTTGCTTACACACTTCAGGGTCTTAGTTTGGGCTTCTGTAACAAAAATGCCATAGACCAGGTGGTTGAAACAACAACCAGTCATTCTCAGAGTTCTGGAGTCTTGAGTCTTGCAAGGTGCTCCTGCTGAGGGCTGTCTTCCTGGTTAGCAGATAGCCACCCTCTTGCCTTGTCTTCACATGGTGGTGGTGGAGGAGAAGACTCTTTCTGGTTTATTCTCATAAGGGCATTAATCCATCATGGGGCTTCACCCTCATGAACTTATCTAAACCAATTACCTCCCAAGGTCCCACTTCCCAAACTATCACTTTGGGGACTAGTGCTTCAATAAATTAATTTTGTAAGGGACACAAACATTCAGTCCATGCAGGGGTCTTTTCATTACTACTTAACTTTATTTTCGCTTGGCTATGTTTCTAGCCCCGCAGATTTCAACTTTACAACTATCTTCAGAAAGAGGTCTCCCCTGAGCACCTAGTCCCTTTCTCCTGCTGCCCCATGGCCGTCACCTGCAGAGCACTTGTCCCTTGAGACTTAAACAGTTTCTGTCTTGTCCATAGGTGCTCAATAAATATTTTTATTGCTCTTTCTCATATCACCATCGACACGTTGCAGAGCATGGATTTGTTTATGTTATTTTTGTTTTCTAAAGAAATAAAAGACCAACATCTAATTTGATTTGAATTATAGTAATTAAGACACAATACAGAAGTGCAATTGGAAATAAAGTAAGGAGCAAACCGAACCCTAAATTGAAAAAAATTTGAGGCAACATGTAATTAACCAGAGTGGAGTAAATCTGCTTTAGAGAAAATGGGTGGGAATAAATGTCCATAATGATTGTAGGTCTTAAGATTATGTTTTTACTTTATGGGAAAGAATTATATTAGCAAATAGTCGTTATTCTTCACCACCCATGATGTCCAAAGCTCTGTGGTATATTCTTTGTGGGAAGATTGAGAGTAGATCTGCACTTTGTTTAATTACCTCATATCTGGCCCTAATAGTAGCCCCTGGGAGATGGACTTTGGGAATTCCAATCATCCAACTGACTGATCTGGGAAAAACAAGAGACTACATAATGGGGACTAAGGAGAGTGAACTATGGTTTTCCAAAGAATTGTTCTTTCTTTATACATTGTCTCCATGGATATATCCTTTAGGATTTTAAGACAAAGTGTGAGACAGCAAGGTGATTTACACATCTATGGATTTAAATATCTACCAAACAGTCATTTTTTTTTTTACCTTCAGCAGAAATATGTTTCACTTAATATCACCTAGTAGCTGTTTGTCTTTTTTTTTTTTAATAACAGTGTTTAATTTTTTTCCTGGAATCCCTTCTTTCTCTTACTTTCCTTGCACAGGTTTTTTGTGGAGTCAGCTGTCATCAGCTTCAAGGGGACACATTTCTTAGCCTGGTCAATAAGAGCACATTATGCCCTAGCTGAAATAGTGGTCCAATGATAGATAATTAAAGCCTATAATATAAAATAAGACTATTTGGGGGTTACTGAGAGAGAAACACTTTTGTTTCTTCTTCTTTAATCTTGACAAACCTAATACGGATCTCTTATGCATATTCCTATCCCAAGGAGAGTGAGAATGCAGCTGGACTGAGAGAGAGAACAGAGAGCAATCAGGTTATGGTATCTAACTGGCACCAATCCTGACCTTGTAAGTATGAGAGCCAATAAATTTGCATTTTGAGTTATTTTTTATTATTTGGCATTAAAGTGTTTACCATGAAACTTTCAACTTAGGATTCAAGTACCTGTTTACACACACACACACACACACACACACACACACATCCTTCTTGTCTTGCCTTGTAAATTGGATTCAAAGGAAACAGATTTACTATCCTGCTCATTGTGATGCCATGATTTATATTGACTTGTATTGATTTCTGAGTTGTATTTATGTGTGTTCTTATGGCAGTGGCGCCATGTCACACTACATTTTTGAGAGCACCAGACATAAAAAAACCCTCTTAATTATGGATATATTATTAGAAACTATCTTTTCACATTGCTTTGTGGGGATCATAGCATTGGTCTTGAAGTGAATTATAAAGAGGCTTAAAATCAAGGTCTTGCCATCCCAAACTCCTACTTCTGACTGAGAAAATAGGACTATTTACGTAGGGCTTCATAAAGTTGTCAAAATGAGAGGTACCATTCAATTTGATAGTTAGGAAAAGGGGTAGATGATATATTTTGAGGGTACCCATACATGGAATGCTGAAGATCTGAATTAGATCTTAAAGGACAGTTGGGTTCCCTGTAGTTGGAGATGTCTTAAGAGGCTGTTTCTGATGAGAGGAAAAGAGTAAAATCTTAGTGCCTTTGGAAAATAATGTGATTAGAACAGGGGGTCTTACTAAATGAGACAAGCTATTCTTACAATGTAAAAGATAGTAAGTTTAAGAACATGGTTTTGGAAAATCTTAAAACACTACATTAAAAGCCTTATTTCCAATTTTTGGTCTAAACATGTTGGGATTTTGTGCAGTTTTGTCACTTGCCCCAAATACCCAGCTTTTATGTAATGTAGTAAAGAGTGAAACACACCACATTTTATTGCAGAACATGTGCTTTTGAAGGTTGCAGAAGGGCCAGTTCATTTAAAGCCTCCAGGGCCAGGTTTTGGAACTGGGTGGGATTTTTTTTAAAGGGATCTTTAAAGTAATCTTCTATTTACCTACATACAGAGGTTTTTATGTTGAGTAAGGATTTTGGTGAACTTTGAAATACCATAGGTAATAAGGCATCTTCTTTGGGTCCATAATGACACTCTGATAAAGAAACATCCTCTAATTTTCCAGAAGCCTGTCTTGGCTTTATTTTCTCCCAATTTCCCTGGGAGCATTCTGTCTTCTTCCCTGGATCCATTCCCCAGCTGGTTTCTACAGGTTACAGTGAAATTAGAATTGGAATGAGAAAGTTAAAGCCTCTTTGCTTTAGATGTATTTAATGTCTATTTGTAATTTTTTCTCTTAACAGCTGTGAAGTGGCTTTTTAACACATCCAGTAATTGAAATTATTTTGTAATGCAAGTCTTGTCATACATCATTAAGATCATCCTCTTACCTCTAGGACAATTTAGGAGTGGCTCAGACATTTAGACTGCCCTGCTGAATAAATCTAATTTGCTTATAGCGATCAGGAATGCAACATTAGGTTGGTGATTCCAGAGTGACTTCTTTATTCAGATGTTCACAGTCTTACCAGCTTTAAAGTTATTTTGCAGAATATATCCTTCTCTTGGTTATCAGGGTGTAAGAATGCCAGTGTCTTGCTATTTATTACAGTTGATATTCTTTCCCCCTGAGATCTGTGTGTCTCTCACCATTAAGTTTAGTAATGGAGAGTTGCTCAAAATGCTATCCCACGTCGGTACCAATGACTTTGCTTTTTAAAATTCCCTTTCAGTCTTGCTTTGAGTTTTCCGATTATTTGCATTATTTCCTGCTGCTTTCTTAACAGACTTTTGCTCTTTAACATTTATAGTGGTACAAAAGAATGAATAAGCTACTAACACAATGTTTCATTTTTGTTCACTTTTACAGGAAACACTGATAATATAAACCCTTATCAGTATAAATATGCTAGCATTAAGGCCGAACACAGAATTCAGGTATATAGCAACCATGCTCTAAGCCAGAGGGAGCATCAAAATACTCACTTGGAGACCAAAGCTGAGAAGAGTAGAGTCAGGTGACAGGCAGATGCCCTAACAGGGAAATGGGAACAGAGCCAAGAAAAGCCAGAGCTGAAGAGAATCATGAATTCAGGGCAATAGAGAAAGAGATTAGAAGGCCAATGTGAGTCAAAATCCAGGGTATATCAGATATTTCCTTGGGATTCAATAAAAGGTAGGGAAACAGAATTCTGTTGGAGTGGGCCCCATGGTTCTGACTTTTAGTTTTACTTGTTATTTAGATCTGTTCCACATTCAGAAGCGTCTACTTACAAAAATACTTTAAACATCAAGCAATTTATACCACCCTTGATTGAGAACTGATGCATGATGCTTTGCATATATTATCTCTAATCCTTATAAGAACCCTCAAGGTAAGCATTTTTACTTCAATTTTACTGATGAGGAATTTGAGTGGTTTAGTTAAGTCTATCCAGAGTCCCCCACACCTATGATGTGGCAGAGTCAGGATTAATAGTCGGTTCTGTCTGATTCAAAAGCTGTTTTGGTTTCTCTGAACTCTCTCACCCTGATTACCTTTTATTGAATGGAATTCCATGAGGGAATGTCACCTTTCCAGTTGGAATCACAGCTATACATAGACAGAGGAAAAGAAACTGAAATAAAATATAGAGTTCAAGTAGTTTATTTCTTTTTTTTATTTTTAAATATTTTTTAGTTGTAGTTAAAGACAATACCTTTATCTCACTTATTTATTTTTATGTGGTGCTGAGGATCAAACCCAGGGTGTCGAAAGTGCTAGGCCAGCGCTCTACCGCTGAGCCACACCCCCAGCCCAGAGTTCAAGTAGTTTCATACACTGTGTTTTCAGGTAAACTCAGAGAAGTTAAATAACTTTTCAGATTATTCATATCAGGATTGCCAAAGCCAAGACTGGAGTATGGGTCTCTTGATTCCTTGGCCTGTACTGTGTCCCTTGACCTTAGACCCTTTATACCATGTTACAAGTATGGATGCTATGAGGATCTAGAATTTTGCATTTATATTCTCTTCCCTGTCAATCTTGACAGCTTGTCTACTTTGAATTCAGAAACGCATTCACTCTCTTACTTAACACCTTGACCTCATTAAGGTTCAGGGAAGGTTTCCTTCCAAATCCATATCCCTGTGGAAATGATCTCCTACTAGGGAAGTCATAGGTGAGTGCCCAATGTCAAAATTAATCCATTATACATGAATGGACAACACGTGATTATTTAGTTATTGATGATAAGTAATAATACATACCTTTGCCTCAAGGGATTTTGCTGAAGCTTAAGTTCTGCCTTGGGAAATTTTATCAGTCCAGTCGCAATGAAGTACTACTTGAAGAGAGATGTGTGAATGATTTCTGATATTAAGAAAACATCCTATGGATTTAGTCATTTACTTGGACATTAAAAGAGGCCCTGGAGCTTGGGTTCTGGTTTTGTTTTGAACTTCACTGAAACAGACATACTTACAAGATGGTACAGATAGAATAACATTCCTATTGGCTCAGTTGTGATTTTAAACCTGGTAAGAACAATGAGAGTTAAATAATTTTCTCTGCTTGATAGAATAATTTCACCCACCAAACTTCCATTTAAATGATGGCTTTCAAGGGTCAGTTTTCAGAGTGCAGTTTATGGACCAGTAACTTAAGCCACCTTGGTGGTCCGTTCAAATTATTAATTCAACAAATGGATTAAATCCACTGAGGTTATAGCTCTATAATATGATCATTTCACCTCTGAACACTTCTGTAATTCTGAACACTTCTGTATCGCTTCTGTATTGTTGTATTGGCAGGGGACACTAAACATTAAATCCACCAGGAACTCAGCTCAGTTTAAACCCAGAGGAGTTTTATTAGCGTCCATAACTGGAAAGTCAAAAGAGAGAGCTCACTACACTAGAGCTCAAATAATATCATCATGGCCTTGATTTTCTCCAGCTCTTGGGTCTGTTTCTCTTGGAGTTTTTATCTGAGTAGGCAGGTTCTTTACATTTAAAATGGGGCACTGGAAGCTCTAGGCTTACATAGTTCTCATGGACCTTTATCACAAGAGCCTTGGGAAAAACAAGAAGGATTACTCTCATTGGCTTCTATTGGGCTATTTGTCCATCCTGAACTAACTCAGTTAACTTCTGCCAATTGAATGGGTCATAGTTTCTGCCTGGAGCTAGTGAGTCGTATGAGAACCACCTGGACTACATTTACTGAATGTGGATGTAAAGATCATTTGACCATTTTTCTCTGAAGAAAGAGATAAAATAGCAACAACAGCATAAAAGGAGTAGGAGTTTATGAGGAAATCCCTCCTCCAGGTTGTCAGGGGTTAACATGTCTTTTCTCAAAATTTTTACGTTGAAGTCCTAATCCCCAGAAACTCAAAATATGACCTCATTTGGAAATAGCATTATTATTATTGTTGTAATTACTTAAGATGAGACTGTTCTGGAATAGGTTGGTCTTCTAAACTATTATGACTGGTACTCTCATAAGAAGGGGAAATTTGTACACAGATATACACATGGAGAACAACACGTAAATATGGGGGTTAGGATATCAGAGGCCAAGGAGCTACTAGAAGCTGGGAGAGTGGTCTGGATCAGGTCCTTCTCTTGTACCTTCCAAAGGAACGTGGACCTATTAATACCTTTAAGTTTGGACTTTTCGCCTCCACAACTGTAAGACAATGAACTTATGTTATTTGAGGCACCACATTGTGGCATTTTGTTATTGTATCCTTAGGAAACTAACACAAGTGTCAATAATGCTGACTCCTTCTGATGGCATATAAGATTTATATCAATGCAGTTCAACACAGCTTGCGTATTAGAATATTTGGGAAGTGGGTCTGTCAGGCTGTCAAACATATGGAAGATCCAACAGGAACAACAGAAGAAAATGGATAAAGTCATTGTTTACAGAGGTGTGGACATAATTATGGAAAAAAAAAACAAAGGGAAGTGAAGCTTCTAGCAATATTATCAGAAAAATTGTGTCAGGAACTCAGGTGAACTGTGATAGGGATAGCTGAGCTGCCTGGTCTTAGAATAGCCAATTGAAGAAACAAGCCCCCAAAAGGAAAACTGAGCCTTTAATCACTTATGGCAGTAATGAAGGCAGGAGTCTAAAACCAGAGAAAGCAGTTTATTCGCCCGTCACAATTTTTCTCCATGGAATAGTACTCTGGTCAAGAGTTAGGTTGATGAGCACAGGTGTGGGGCTTTCTTACTGTTGAGGAAGCCTGAACAGGAGGTGGTAAATAAAGGGAAAGAGTAGCTAAGTTTGAGATCTCCCAGTGAAAATGAATTGGGTATTGAGTGAGAGTGGAGAAAAGTGTCTTCAAGGTCTTCCTTTCCTTCTGTGATACGGGGGCCTTGGAAGAGATACATAATGAAGACCTCTGCCCAAGGTCTCAGAAAATAACCTGGGAATGAAGGTGCTAGGATGAGCAGTACAGACTGATATAAGAGCATGATTTGCCAAGGGGCCTGACTGTCAGCTGCAACTCACTTCAGAGATTGCAATTCATTAGTTGTTCATAGAGTCTGGTATGAAGAAGGTAATTGCCTATTGCCAAGCCTGAAAAATAACATTTTTTTTTAAACCAAGAGCTGGATTCCTTGATTCCAAGAGCAGGCAAAAGAAGAGGATCTTGCAGTGGGAGCCCACTGAAAGTCAGTGGCCTATCAGTGGTCACCTGTGGAAACATTGCCAAAGCCTTTGCCAAAGAGTCTTGTGAACTCTTTCAAGGGAAGAGTCGCTTCATGTTTGGCAGTTAACTAAAAACGGAATCCCCATTTTTCTGTTTTTCAGAAGTTAGGTACTGGCAAAGTAGGACTAAATAAATACTTCCTTGCAGAACTGATTTTGGTATTTATCCTTTTAAGCCAAGTATAGTGTTAGCCACAGAAGAGATTCAAGGAAATCAAAGCAATGTCCCCTAAGATAAGGTGGCTTGGAACCATGCATGAATAAGAGCTGATTCTATCAAGAAGTATAGGATGTGCAATACATGTTACAGAGGTTATACAATCTTGTGAAAACCTTACTTTCAGAAGAGAAGCATGACCTTATTTATCTGTAGTGCAGAGGTTCCGAGAAATTTTCTTTAGTGGTAAGGACAAGTTGTTTTAGGGATTTGAGTATAAGGTATTGGGTTAATGGATACTAGTTAATGATTCTAACAAGTTAAAATGAGGTAGTAAATGGGATTCTTGTGGAAAATTAAAGGTATCACATAAGTTCAAAATTAGAATATCAATTTCTAGTCATACAAGGTAGATATTTAGACCTTAATTTTAGAGCTTTAGATTTAGGCCTTTTGAGTCTAAAGTCCACCATTATATTGAAAAGTGTCACAGAGGACACAGAAGTTCTGTCCTACAGAAAGGTGGCTAATTAATAAACAGACTGAGCATGAAGGAGAGGGATGTAATGTATAACTCAATCAAACCTTATTTGATTTCAAATGATGGACAGCAATTTCAAGTTTTAAATATAAATGAGACTTTGGTGGCTTCTTCTTATTTTTTTTTTTTTTTTTGCAAAGTCAGTGTTGTTTAACTAGGGCCATGATGTCATGCTCAGTGGCTAAAATTCAGTTAGTGGCTTTTTGAAGATAGCAAATATATTTAGGACTTAGTTGAAGAGAATAATGTGTGACAGGGACTTCTCTAGGGAGTCTCTTATATTTTTTTAGGAGAGGAATATTTATAAATGGCATCTACTTTTCCACATAACTCTACATAAAGGCCAGCTTTACAATGGCAAGATTGGATATGGGTAGGCAACATCTTTATGGTAGAGATATTTAAAATTGAAAAGGGTCAATAGACCCTTTCTTAAAGTGGTTGCTCATAATTTAGCTTGTTTTAATCATCCACTAAGTCATTCGTCATAAAATGAATTCCCAATGCTGCTGACTTGATCAGCAAATACTCTGCTGGGAACAGAGGATCTTGAGAACCATGATTTGAATGATGCAATTTGCTATTAAACTTACTTAGAGTAACATTTACCTTTTTATTTTTTACTTTTTTGTTCAGAAATGCTTTAGTATACTTTGTGTTGCCATAACAAAATACTTGAGGTTAAGTACTATATAGACTAAAGAGGTTTCAATGTCTCACAATTCTAGTGGCTAGAAGGTTCAATCAGCATGGTATCAACTTATGAACTAGTGGTGCCCTAACTGTGTCACAATATGGTAGAGAAGTGGAGAGGGAACCTGCCACATGCAGATGAAGCATGTGTGAGAGGAGAGACTGAGGAGCTGCTTAAGCTGGCTCTTTTTATAACAACTCCCTTGGGAACTATGAGACCTAATCTACTTGGAGAAACTAGAATTAATTTCTTCATGAGGATAGATGCCCATCCAAGAGGACCCACCTCTTAAACACTGTGACTTTGGGAACCAAGCTTCAAGCACATGGCTCTTTGGGGGTCATGCTCAAACCATATCCAAATGATGCTAAGAAGTTATTGGTGATTTGAAACCAATAAACTCTCCAATAACTTTCTATAAAGTAGAGAATTTTTTTCCTACTTTCAAACTCAGGTTTATTAATCTAAGAATTAAAAAAAAAGGATATAGTGCCATGATCCCTTGTGTCTGAGTTAGGATGTGACATTTCCAAAATTCTTAAGATGCTTGTTGTAGACAGTATGATGACGAGGGAGTGTCAGGTTTATAGTGCAGACTTCACCAAATATCCATCCTTGGGACCAGTGTGGGTCTGTGGTGCTGCTCTCTGTGGTCTGCAGCCAAGTGAGATTATTGTCTACTTAATGCTTTTATTATTTATTTTAAAAAACTATTCTTTAATATTTTCTATTCCTACTATTTGGGTTTTTAAAATTCGGCTTCTTTTGTGAAATATCATAATGGTACCTGGTAAGAGTTGTTATTGGTGCTGCTCTTGTTTGTTTTCTTAATGCCCTTGCTTGAGAATGTTTTTTAAAGCTGACAACTTTATCTTGACTGTCATTAAAATTTTCTTAAGAAGCCTGTTCTTATGAATGCCCAAATACCAGGAATTGCTGTTTGATAAAGTGCTGTTCTGGTTTTTTTTTTTTTTTTTTTTTTTGGTGTGTGTGTGGGGTACCTGGGATTGAACTCAGGGGCACGGGACCACTGAGCCACATCCCCAGCCCTATGTTGTATTTATTTAGAGACAGGGTCTCACTGAGTTGCTTAGTGCCTCTCCGTTGCTGAGGCTGGCTTTGAACTCGCAAAGCTCCCACCTCAGCCTCCCAAGTTGCTGGGATTACAGGTGTGTACTACTGTGCTCCGCCACAGTACTGTTCTTAATGATCAGAAACAAGTGGTGAAGCCTTTATAGTTCCAGTCTGTGGACTGCAGTTCTCAAGTACATAGTAGGACAAAGGGTAAATAGAATGTACATCCATGTTGTCATTTCCACTGACAACTTCAGCAGGGTGTCATTCTTCTGTTGTTCCCCTAAGGAAGCAGTTTCCAGGAACACCTCCTCTAGTTTCTCACTCATCCTCATTGGCACCCAGGCTATAACTTATTCTTTCTCTTGTCTTATGATGAAATTATGACATTTAAAAAAATTTCAAAACAGTCTTACACACATTGATACAAATAAATTAACATTTTCATCTAATTTGACTTTATAATACAATAATAGCAAGTTTGTATGCTAGTGCGTAAGTTTCTTGACTTACCCGGGAACTCAGAATTGCCATGTACTTTAATTTCTAGAATAAATGTTGTAAACCCTAAAATGTTTAAATGTTTTCCTAGCATTATCTTTAAAAGACTTTCTGGTATTTGTTTAGTCAGTCCTATGTGAGTGTTTTAAAGACATAAAGCCAATACAGGGATAAAGGTGATTTTCCTTTTCAGTGTCCATAATAGCAATATTGTACTTTTTAAATATATTGAAAATAAGGAGGAAAATTGAGCTGGTTACCTTCTTATTATCAACACCTGAAAGTTTACTGAATCAGAATGAGATGACTTTGGGTCTTTTACATTTTTGATTATTTATTTTGTTTCTTTCTACTGTATTCACTGGTGCTATAGTTTATTGAAGTTTAAATAATTGTTTAGATATCAGCCCTGCAATGTCTTATTTCCCATCTCATTGTATTTATCATCATTCTCATGTTTATTCATTGCAAATTTTATAAGTATGTTCTGGAATACCCTCAGTAGAATCATTGATAAAACTATTGATCACGATGACTAGGATGAAGCCCTATAAGGAATTGACTCTTGGTTTCTACTCTTTGGTTAGGGTGCTTCTATCAGCTATGAATATGTTTTATTTTATTAGTGTTCAAACTTATCTTTCTACTTCATGTACAGGTACCAAGAAAGGATTTCAAATGCTTTCCTGCAATTCAGCTGCTGTGTATCTGCATCACTGCCCGACTTAGCCATCAACTCCACAAAAACAAAATGAAAGGTGAATAGTTTGATTTTGCTCATTTTCAATGACCTATCTTTTAACAAACTCATTTCTGCCTCTTAATATCCTCAAACTGCTCTATTATAAAATTATGCTAGGAAACTTCCTAGCAATTCCATAAAGCTTGCCTGGGAGAAATTTATGAAATCTGCCTTCTTCATTTTGAGGTTAGGAAAGACATTTATTTGCCCATGTCCAATTTCTTTGTGTCTTTCTCAGATTCTGTCTGATTCTTCTAAGAACCTGGTTGTAGCTCATAAAGCTCACTTATTTCTCTCAGCATGCCAGGATGCAGTGCTCCTAAGACTGAGCCCAGAATTTTACAACCTCTGTGACGTTTTTTTTTACCAGAGCTAATTGCTTATCAGATTCTTCATCTAGGAAGGTTAAAAACTTATGCATTGAACAGTTCAGATTAATACTTATTAACAAACTGCAGTAAAATGGATGACTTTATGGAATTCTCATTCCCTTAATACATTTTACAAAGCTGCTGCAGTTCTCTTGGCAATCATCATACTCCCTGTATTTCATCACTCACTTGAACTCATCCAAAATTGTTTTATGTGGTCACCTGGTTTTCTTTTCTATCTCATTGAGGTGCTTCACAATTTCATGGTCAAAGTGCATTTTTCTTGCGACCTTACAGTCCTCTCAAGCCTTCTTCCTTCCATTGTAATCTGCCATAAAATCTCTCCTTTGACCCGAAATATTTACAAATTTTCCAACCTACAAATCTATACTAGTTTTTTGACAGCCAGCCTTGACATCCTTAAACACTGGACCTTAGTAAAAAAAAATAATTATATTCATAATCAGCTGCCTTGTCTAAACCCATTTAAAATTACCTTTTACTTTACCACTCAATATTCCATTTTGTCTAGAATCCCATTTTCCCTAGAGCAGCATTTAAAACCTCAGGACTATTGAATTGGGGGCCAGATAAATGCTAGGGTGGGGAACTGTCCTGTGCACTGTAGGATATTAAGCAGTTTCCAGGGGTTTCACCTTCTAGATGCCAGTAGCACCTTCTCCTAGGTATGGCAATGTCTCCAGACTTTATCAGATGTCCCATTAGCAGCAAACCCACTCTGGTTGAGAACCATTGTCTTCCTTGATTCCTTCTCTTTCTAGGAGACAGAATTTTCAGTCAAGATCCTGTCATTGCCTTCATCAATTCTTCTAATCATAATTCTTCCCTTCTCTGACTGGAACATGACATACAGCAATAAGTAATTCACAATCTTTTCCCTGTCTGGTCAAGGTACTGACATAAAATGTTTTTTTTTTTCCTTTTATCTGTTATCTTTAAATACTTCTTCATTAGACTTTTCCCCTCCAGTGACTAGAGTTTATAGAAATGCATGTATTATTTAAATATAGAGCTACTCTACCTCTTTTGGGACTAATTGGGATTTTAAATTGTGATAAAATACTATTTGCCTTTGAACACTGTGTCTTTTAAAGAATTAAACACTGAAAAATGCTAATAATATAAGCTTACAGATAAAGAGGAAACGAATGGTGAACAGATTGTCACAAAAGTTTGAATAATATATGCACAACTTTTGGCATGATGGGAGTAAGCTTTCTCCAGAAGGTAGATTTTGCAAGGACCTTAAAGAAAATATACAATCAGATGCAAAGAAAGAAAAGTCAATAACCAGTGGTAAGACTGTGAATAAAAATACAAAATTCAAGAAAGCAAAGATATTTGGAGAATGGAGACATAGTCTATGAACTAGCTCAACTGGAAAAATGTTTGAGGGAGAATTATGAACGTTGGAGGGCTGTGGACGTAGCTCAGTGGTAGAACACTTGCCTAGCATATGAGGTCCTGGGTTCAACCCCCAGCGCTACAAAAATGAATCGATAAATAAATCCACAAACGTAATTGCTCAAAACAGCACAGATTCAGGTTCTCACTGTTTTATGCAGGTTGGACGTTCTCATGGGGCGGAATCAAGCTGTTGGTAGGTCTGTGCTTTTTCCTTGGGACTTGAAGCAGGGACTGTTTCCTTCCCTTTTGCAGCTTCTAGAAGTCACTTGCATTCCTTGTCTCATGATCTCCTCCCTTTATTTTCAAACCTTGCAATAGTGGGCACAGTGTATTGCATGCCGCACTCTCTCTGGCTCTGTTTTCCCTGTGGAATCTAGGGGGAATAAAAGATGGCATGAAAGGTAAAGGAGGGTGATGGGAGAATGAATGAATGTGACCCAAATATATTCATGCTTGTATGAGTGTGCTATAATAAACCCAGTACTGTGCATACTAAAAATATGCTAATAAATTGGTGCAACCATTCTGGAAAGCAGTTTGGGGATTCCTCAGAAAACTTGAAATATAATCACCATTTGACCCAGTTATCCTCCTTTGTATATATACTCAAAGGACTTAAAATCAGTATACTACAGTGATGAAGCCACATCAATGTTTATAGTAGCTCAATTCACAATAGCTAAGCTATGTGCTCTCCAATAGATGAATGGATGAAGAAAATGTGGTATATATACATAATGGAGTATTACTCAGCCTTAAAGAAGAATGACTTTATGACATTTACCAACAAATGGGTAGATCTGGAGACTATCATGCTAAGTGAAGCCAGTCCTAAAAAAACAAAGGTCAAATGTTTTCCCTGTTTTGTGGAAGCTAAGGTGAGGGGTGAGGGGAAGAATAGAAGTGCAGTGGATTAGACAATGAGAAATGAAGGGAAGGGTGGGGGATAAGCAACGGAAAGATTGTGGAATGAATCTAATTTTCCCATGTACATACAGGAAAACAACACAGTGAATCCCACCACATCCATAAGAATGGGATCCTAACTAAAATAAGATGTATTCCATGCTTGTATAATTATATCAAAATGGATTCTGCTGTCATGGATAACTAAAAAAGAACCAATAAATAAATTAAAAAGAAAAAATATGCTATAAAAATATTAGAAAATCTTCTTATCCTTAATTTGTTAACTTAATCACAAAATCAAAGTCCATTTTGCCATATCAAGTAGAATATTTATAGGTCCTAGAATTATAACATAGATATCTTTGGGTGGAAGCTACTATTCTGCCTACCACAGATGGTTTGGCTAAATGCAGAGTGCCTCAAATAACTGCTTAAATGGATTGTACTTAAATATCTAAGGAAGGGAAAGAACAGTCTTAAAGGAATAGAGTTTCATAAAGGAAACTCAAATCATCATCATCATCTTCTTCATCATCATCATCATCACCACCACCACACAAGAAAATATCTTCATTATTTCAATAGCTTTCAAGTTTAACTCTATTTCTCCCTTTGCTAGTACATTTTGCATCCTATATGCATTCCTTCAGCACCTGGGCCACCGCTCAACACCTATGCTGCCACTTAGAATGCAACTAGGGTCCTACCAGTGACTAATTCTCCAGTGGGAGTTTTGTCATCCTCCCTGGTATTCTGTAAATCAGGATTGAAGATTAACCAGGCTAGAATACCCAGGGAACAAAGGTCTTAGGTGTAAGCCACACAGAAACATGTAGCAGTAGATAAAGCAAAAGACCACCTGAAATGTTCTTCCATGAACATAAAGATGGCTACTGGCTGGAGATTAAGGGAGTACAATAGGTAATGAAAGAGGATACATTGTAAGGGATACATGTTGAGAAATAAGGCAAAGACTGTCTCAGACAGAAATCCTCTTGTAGGCTCCCTTTTACAGTGAGAGTCCATCATTTGCTTCTCCAACAGGGTTAAGCTAAGGCTCAAGACTCATGATAAGCATTTCTCCTGAAGACCTGTAAGATCAGGAACTCTGCTGATAGGTGAAGCACAGAGTGTGACATATAAAGTATACTTAATGGTCAGGAGTTTCTAAACCTACATTGCAATCTCTTGGGGTAAATTTTTAATTTTTAAAAATTTTAATTTTACAGATCAGCCAAACCTGTTGTATCAAAATTCCCAAAGAAAGGAATCAGGGAATTTGTATTTTATACAAGCTTCCCAATGTCTCCAAAAAAGCCTGACACATATCCATGGCTCCAGGGCTGACAGACCCTTATGGAAATGATCAACATATGAATGTGTTCTTGTTTCACACCAAGTGAAACTGGGGTCTAAAGGAGTTAAGATATATAATCATATATTAATGAACTAGAAGCCCTTAGCCTAAGTGCCTGCAGTCCAGTTACCTGAACATGACAAACTGAAGTCTAGGAAATCACGAAGACACATCTCCTAGCCAATGAATGGTTTTGAATGCAGTTTTCCCCTTGCCCAGATAATTTGGAGTTTGACATTAAAACATGTAAAAATGAAAATGTGTCACTCAAAGTTAATGCTAAATGCATAGGTAGATTCATGCTTTTATTTTTTCCCAAGCATCCGTGAACAATTTCCCGCCTCTATCACAGGGAATTTAAAAGCTACCTGATCTAAAAGCCCTGGACTTTTGTTCATCTCCCTACCTCCATCTCCAAGTTGTTGTATTGCTTAGAATATTAGACATTCATGACTTTCCTTAGGCCTGTAATATATTCTCTGAAATCATTCCAAAGAAAGGTGATTTGATTAGAATGGTGCATTTGAAATGTCAGAGGTCTTTCTACCTCACCTAAAAGAAATCATGAACATTGACAGATGTACACTGAGATAATGAAACTAAAGCTGATCTTCAGAAGCCCTTATACACTGCCTTGTTTTTTTCATTTCTATAGTTTGTCTTTGAATTAAATGTTGTAAGCAGTGCAGATAAATGTAGGAGAAAACATTTTTTTTTAATAAATGAAGTCAGATATCTAATATGTTTTATATAATGATACTCCCTTTTCTCTCCAGACTTTGCATGTCATGAATAGGAAACTTATCCCAATTTATTTTTCTATTTTGAGATGAATTGTTTAACGTCAGAATTCTTTGGGGGAATCTCTAATACAATTTATTCAACAAGTGTTTAATCTGTCTGTATGTTGCAGACAGATATTAGGGACCCCCATGATCTTTACCTGCTGTTCCTCTAGCCTTATGTGATTCCTTTCCTTTGAGCACAGGGACCACCTATGACTTGCTTCTGATCAATGAAATATGGCAAAGGGGATGGGATGTACATGATTGTGTCATGATATGATTATGTCTCGTGTGATGGCAGTGTTCTTCCTACTGGAATCACTCTTTCTCCCTCTCTCTCTCTGGATGTACAGAAGTAAGTGATAATTTGGGGGTAATTTCACATGGTCAGGAAACGTGGGAAGCCCCTAGAATGGAGGAATGATGTAGCAGTGAGTTCTTGGATATCTTTATAGCCTTCCTCAGCTTCCTGTCAAGTCACTTCAGAAGCCTGCAGCCCAGAACTACTTGCCAACAAGTGCAAAACTGATTAATAAAATTCCCTGGCCAAGGAAATAGTATAAGGGTGGGCTACAAACAGAATGGCATTTTGGTAATAACTACTGTAGTATCCCAGACTCCAGTAGGAAAACCACACATCCACAGCCTTGAGAAAGTGGAAGGTACTCTCATTTCTCATTTCTCTAGACACGTGTCATTTCACATTTCTCGCTCCCTGTCCCCTCTCTCTGATACTCCAATCCCTGTTCTAATAGTGTTGGTGACATCTGGCAGAAACCTCAACTATTGCTACCAGGCAGTGGAACTTACCAAGATTGTGCAAGTTTGGGCTCGTCTCCTTAAGGGTGCCCTCCTGATGTCAGGGAGAATGGGTCCTCCACACCCCCATCAGTGAGCCTGAATAAGGATATGTCAACTGAGGTTCTTCATTCCTGTTCTCCATGGAACTCAGAGGGAAGCAGAACCTCCCCATCTTCCCTACATAATGAAACTGAACAAGGTAGTGTACAGTAGGATTATTTGGCTCTGTGTCCTTCCACAATGTTGTAAGTAGGATGTGGTGGGGAGTATAGATGTCATTTTTGTCTGACATCACTGGGTGCAAGGAGGTGGGAGGAGGCAGGTTACCTGCCACTTCACATGCTCCATCCCTTTATCTGGTATTGGCAGGCACCACCATGGAATGAAGCCCACCTGGGAACTCAGCTTCTGCCTCTATCCTGAAGCAACATAGCACTGTGGGTCAGTCCTATGATTCCTACCTTACAGGCATCTCTGGATGCTATCAGGAAGCTCAATTTCCATTCTCTTGTAGGGACAATGAGATAGTATAAATTGGTGTCCCCTTCCACAGAAAAGATATCAATAAGACAGAGGGAAATTGAACCACCACGCTATTTACTTGAAATGAGGCTGTGTGCTTGGTAGACCTCAATTCTTGGTAAAAAAAAAATTGCCAGCATATGTAATGGGAATTATTGTTGAAGTTAATTCTGGAAAATACCATGTCATGTTTATATTTAACAGATTGGTTATTTCACAGTCAACTTTCAGTTCAACATGAGGTATAGGTGGAGCTTTGTTCTTGTCTGTTTAGTAACTGTTTGAATAGTAGAGGCATAGGAGGTCTTTAATATGCATAAACTCATCTTTACTTTCTCCTTAGTTTTCCTTATTGTCCAAATTTATGTATTGTATAGATATAGAGAGAGTTCATGTAAGTTTTCCTGTCAAATCAATGATCTAGAGGATCAGATGGTTGGAGGTGAAGAGGAAGCTGAAATTACCAGGAATGCACAACTAGAAATTCAAACAAAGTCTGAGTCTGGTGAACTTAACATACCTGATACCTATAATCTGCACATCATGAGATTGTGACCTGGCTCCTTCACAGTTGTTTCAGTTGAGATTGGCGTGTGATAGGGGCACAGCCTGCCACATGCTGGTCTTTTACTTGGTGTGACCTCCATCACTCTCCACCCTTCCATTGATAATGCTTTTATGCAGTTGAGCAGTCACAGGAAGTGGCTTCTGTATTCATTTCCCCATTTCATCCAGGGTTTCCCTCTTGTCTTCTCCCGTCTAATCAGAGAATTGGTGGGAGTTTGTCTTTTCATCTTCCATGTATCTTACAACTCCAGAGCTATTCCAGAAAGGCTACCTGGAAAGAGTTCTTGACTTCTTCCTTTGATCTTGTTCCAACAGCACATGAAGATACTCTTCAGTTTCTTCGAAGTTGCCTACATAGGGATGGTCATGTAGAGGTCCATGCTGAAATGTCCATGTAGCCTTTGCTTTTTAAGAAAAGGCTTGTTTCAGATTAAGCATGCCATTGTCTTCGACATGCTGCCCTAATGCCTCTGCAAGTACACTCACATTCAGCATATGACATTGACTTGGAGAATGTGATTGCCACACTCTTGCTCTTCACTGAGCTGGGTACCAATTGCTTTCACTTGAGTCACTGCTACCAGCATCATCATCACGCCACAACAATTACTATGTTGGACAAAATTCAGTATTTTTAACCTTTTATTCATTATTGGCCCTGGTAGGAATATTTTTAGACTTTTTTTTTCTAATCAACATCCATAACACACTATTTTAATACAATAAATATACCATATATTTGATTATATGATCTGACGCTTTGGAGGGTCACAACCCACTGTGATTTCAGCATTTTTTTCACCCATAAGAGCCAGTGTTTCCTTTGGGGCTGTTATTCCACATTGTGAACACAGTGTTATCTACGCACCAGGCAATTCATTTATCTTTTTATATTTACCTTTATAATATCTTATTAATTACTTCTATATGTATGATTGGCCATTTCTTTCATTACTGAAGTACGTACACTATCTCCACTTATACAAAGTGCTTATAAACTCTGTGCTTTAGTTAGATTTTCACTGCTGTGACTAAAGAGTCTGACCAGAACAATTTTAGGGGAGGAAAAGTTTATTTGATGGCTCACAGTTTCAGAGGTCTTAGTCCATAGACGGCCAGCCCCATTTCCCAGGGCTCAAGATGGGCTGAACATCATGGCAGGAGAGGGTGGCAGAGGGCAGCAGCTCACATCATGGTGATCAGGAAGCAGAGAGAGAGACTCCCCTCACCAGATACAAATGTATACCCCAAAGCCATGCCCCGATTCCCATCTCCTCCAGCCACACCCACACCCTACCTTAACAATCAGTTAATCCCATCAGGGATCAATTCACTCATTAGGCTAAAGATATAACCTAATCATTTCTCCTCCAAACTTTCTTGCATTGTATCACATATGAGTTTTCGGGGGACACCGTATCTAAATCATAACACTTAGCATCCCGACAACAAATATGCCCAGACAACAAATATTGTCCCTTCTTTTGCTTTATTTCCCCTGCCACTTCCATTACCACACACACTTCTGCACACCTAAAGGAGAGCTGTTGGAGTCCTGAAGAGCTGATGCTGGATCACAAGCAGCAAGAGCAGTGTCTGCAGTTGCAATGGGACATTCACAGGTTCGTCACATTTTGTTTCGTTTAACTACCTAGTACCTCTAGAAGCGGGATGAAAGAGATATAAGGCTCCTTTTCTCCATGGAGTGGGTTGGGTGAGGATCTTCTCTGCCTTAGCAGTGTTCTACCAAAACCCTGGTTGCTATGGGTTGTTGAAGGTTTGTTCCACCCATACAGCAAAGATCACCCCAAAGATCATCACCAGTACACCTCACATGACTTATGTCCTCTAACGTGTAATTTAAGTTATGGTTTCAGGTCATGGATTTTATTTTTTTACAAATATAGGATTATATATCCGTACATATTTGCTTTCTACATGTGTGTGCTTTTTAAATTAAAAAAAAAACAACAATTGCGTACAGAGGACATGTTTGTAACACACAATCCTATTGTCAATGGCTGCTGTTCATTGGGATATGGATGGAAAGCTCAAGATTGGCATTCATTAGGTTTATTAATTAAATTACATATTGAGAATTTGAGGAAAGAATAAAGAACAAACAGTGGATGTGAAAGTGAAATGTATGTGTGCATATATATACATACACACATGTACATGCATATGTACATACATGATTCTATAATTCTAGCCCTATTGTGTGTATGTGTGTGTGTATATATATATAATATATAATATATATAACATATATATATACATATATATATGCTATAAGACCTTTATAAGAAAAACAAACTCTTGAAAATATTGTTATTAAGGTAGACCAAAAACAAATAACCTCTCGACAGAGATAGGATTGTAAAAATACCTTGCACAGCAGAGAAGAGCAGAAACTGCAGTCTATACAGTCCCAGAGAAAGCAGATAGGATGATTTTTTTTGACATTCTGTCCTTGGAGTGGAAATATAGAGATGAATTTGTATCCTTTCAATAAACCTCTTTTTCACTAGATGCCTCTGATTGCAACCAAAGAATCTTATTAAGCAACAATTCTTTTGCCAAAAACCAATTTGAGAAGAAATTATATCCCATGAGAACTTAAGTACCATGAGATTTGTCTGTTAGACTGACCATTTTATTTCTGGTGGCCTTAATGCAACATCTATTTCATAGCAGGTGCTCCATAGAAATTTGTTGGATTAATGAAAGTAAACCTGCATAATTCGCAAAAACACGCATTGCAGAATTTGTGATACCTTCCAAGTGCTGAAATGAAGACACAGAAGGAGGAATAATAAAAAGATAAGAAAATTTACTTCATTATTTTGGTGGGAAGGTTACTTTGTTTTGTTTTGCTTTTTATTTCTTTATTTTTTTATTTGCTTTAGATTTCAAGTAAGACTTCCAGATGCAAGTGCCCACTATCCCTAGCAGAAAGCACCTAAAATATTGTGATGATTTGACATGCACGGAACATTATTCCAAGGAAATACCACACACATTCTCTTCCTAGTGCATATTAAAGCACTTTGTGTGTGTGTGTGTGTGATGTTGGGGATCAAATCCGGGGACTCACCCACACAAGACAAATGCTGAACCACTAAGTTACATCCCAACCCCTAAGTGTATTTCTTAATGCTATAGCACACTTCCTCAGGTTTTTGAATTTCACAGACTATTAAAATTTCAAAAGAAATTGTGGGAATCCATTAGGGTTGTATGTTTTTGTTTACTCAAGTAAAAGCATTAATCACAATAAAAGAAAAAAGTTGCTAGAAACATTACTTTATCAGGAAAATGACATTAACAAAAGTGGAAAGAATATAATCTCAGAGCAAAAGACACTAAAATGAATATACTTGGTTTAACACAGATTCACTACTTGTCTCACTACTTAGGGATCTGATGAATACTTCAATCCAACAAGGAGAAGTTCCTGCTAATCGTTGGTCCAAGGTCAATTAAATTTGATGGACTCTTAAAACAGGTTGAGTATCTCTCATCTGAATGCTATGGACCAGAAATGTTTTGGATTTCAGGTTTCTTTCTTTGATTTTGTAATACTGTCTCTGCATAGTCATATGAAATATCTTGGCAATGGTAGTGAAGGATCAACATGGAATTCATTTATATCTGTCATTGTTTATACACACAGCTTGTAGGCTGTTAAATATGATGCATTTTTGCATCTGTGTTTGACCACAACATGCCTTAAGGTCAGATCTAGAATTTTCTATCTATGCCATCTGGTCTCTACACAAAGTTTTGAATTTGGGGGACACTTCATATTTTGTATTTTTAGATTATGGTATTTTAAATTCTGTGGTACATGCTGCTAAAAGACAAATTCTTTCCTACTGTCCTTGCTTTGACTCGGGTCAGCTAATTCCAGTAACCAGTGATGCATCTTTGCAAATCAACCATTCACTAGCAATTGCGTATGCCTTTTAAATAAACAATAGTCATCTTAAGGATTATTCAACAAACACCATCTAGTGATTGACACAATCTTCAAAACTTGGTGCTCGTGAAAGAAATTATTCTATGATTTAAGAATCTGTTTAGGGAACAGTGTCGGTCATTAAGAAAGTGCTGATGGGAATAAACAATAAGTTCAACTTTATTTGACTCTGTTCTTGACCACACTGTATTTTAGGGGTGACCCAGCCTTATCAGAGCGTTCTTGGATAAAAGGCATCTAGGCCAAGAAGAATGATACATTATTTGTCACATTCATGGTCTATATACATCCATTCTTCTGTGGTCTTATATTAAGTATATTTTTACCCCTGGGGTTTCAGGTGTTACTGTGCATATATATATATAAAGAGAAACCTGTGGCCAATTATGATATGTTCCTCTCTGGATACTTAAATTATAATAACTCAGAGAAAGTCCAATCTAGGCAAATTCATCTCGCTATTAATGTTAAATGAGTTCTTGCCCAGATTTTTCTGCTTTTAAGGATCAAACACAGTGAAAGTTGAGATTCGACTGAACTGCTTTTTTAAAAGTTTTAATCAAGTGTTACCTCAGCAGGCGACAGATGGAGGGAAAGCATTTGATATCAGTTCAGTAGCAATGTGCCCAACACACGGTATGAAGCACAGATGTTTATCTGGAATGGCCATGAAGTTGGAAAATGAAAACTTGGGAGAAAGCAATTGAGTTCCAAAACCTCTCCAAAGCCATATTGTAAACAGGGAGGGCAGCCTCCAAGGGGTAGTGTTAATACCCGATTCTTTTACAATATTCTAGTAACAGAGTATGCTGAGAAGGCTCACGCTTGGCACTGAAGCCTTAGGTCACAGATCTCTCTCTTCTCTCTTTTTTCCCATCTTTTGAACAATATTTTCAATTAATATATCTTTGTGACCATTTTTTTTTCTTTTCCCCAGTGTCTCTTCTGAGTTTTACACTCAACATTTTATTGTCCCTTTCTTGCATTGTATAAGAACATATCCAAACTAATTCCCACACATCTTTGGACTCCCTTTAAAAATGTGTAGTTTAAAACATTTAGGTATTCTAGGTATCTTATGCTATAAGGACACTTTAGGAAACTTTTCCTGTTTCCTGAGTGATTGTGAATATTTTCCCTGTGTTTATTTTATTGACAAGATAGTATTTTGTATTTCAAGTTTTCTAGACAGTTTCTCACTCAGAGAGGGGAAAAAAGTTGAATGAGTGTCTCTTGACACCACAAAGAGGAATGAAATTATTTGCCAAAATAGGGATTTCTGTTTCCTGTATGCAGATTTCCTTTATCTTCATCGATTTTTTTATGAGTATGACTTTCATCATGAGTGCCTGCCTCATGACCTAATCTAACCCCAGTCACCTCCCAGTGGCCCTACTTACCCAGACCATGGGGCTTTGGGGTTTTAGTGGCACATTGTTAGTGGTAACTTGTTGCACAATGTAAGAAAACTAATTCCTTGGTTCCTGAAGATCAGGGTTTATCCTTTCTTATTTTTCTCTGGTATGTAGTCTTTCCTAGCCTTGGAGGTCTGATATTCACTTTACTGCAGTGCATAAACACTTGTTTTGTTGACATCAATATTCCTTGGGAATGTCAAATTGCCTAAATTATTTGAATAAAACCCTAAAAAAATCCTTACTTGTTAGAGTTAATACACCAAGCATGGATTCTCTGAATCTTTGAATATTTTAAAATTTTGAAGATCTCACTCTTGACTTACCCACTTTCCTTTCCAATCTGCTCTTTGATTGCATTCTTATTCCTCTGACATTTGCCTGATTTTGATATTATTTATTGACCAAGGAAACAATTTCTTTTCCTCAGGTGATATATAAATCACTTCCCATGGTCTCCTTTTAAGTTTCTTTTTTTTTTTAATTAGTGCCTTACTTAGTAATACTATGTGAGCTTTTTCCTGATTAAGTTTTATTCTCCTGACTTCTGGGCATCATGGCCCATACCTGTAATCCCAGCAACTTGGGAGGCTGAGGCAGGAACATCTCAAGTTAGAGGCCAGCCTCAACAACTTAGATTCCGTTCTTGAAATTAAAACGAATGAACAAACAAACAATAAAAAGAACTGGGGATGCAGCACAGTAGTAAACAGCCCCTGAGTTCAACCTACAATTCAATAAAAAATGGAAGTTATGTTCTCCTGGATTGGAGGGATGAAGAGGGGCAGAGTTAAAATAATTTATGTCTTTATAGCTTGTACACAAATCTACCAGTGGTTTGAATGGACCCTTTTACGTGTAAATGAAAGTGATGCTATTGAACTGCATAGTTTTCAGCCCACAGATTCCTCAGGAAGAAAACAAATTTACTTTTTAAAAACTCTAGCCAAAAGAATCACATGATCAATGTCTCTTTAAGGTTCAGATGAGGGCTGAGGATGTGGCTCAAGCGGTAGTGTGCTCGCCTGGCATGTGCGGGGCACTGGGTTTGATTCTCAGCACCACATAAAATAAAATAAAGATGTTGTGTCCACCAAAAACTGAAAAATAAATATTAAAAAATTCTCTCTCTCTCTCCTATCTCTCTCTCTCTCTCTCTTCTATCTCTCTCTCTCTCTCTAAAAAAAAAAATGGCTCAAATGAGTTCTTCCATCCTGGAACTGACATCATATTATTGATAGAGTTGGGATCTTTGATTTAGCAAATCCTCATTTGCTTGGAAGTTTGGGTGCCATTAAAAATCCAGGGGCCTTAGGGGACAGTTGAAGTGAATGATGTGTTTGATCTACAATATACGTATGAGACATTTGCACTGGTATTTTTAGAAGAACAGATAGAGATTGAAATCAAGTGGGAAAGTCGAGTGACTGGCTTGTATTTCTGCTCCAGTTCTTCCCCTGGCTGGCAAGAGCCCAATGCAGCCCCCTGTGGGTTCCTGTCATTCTTGGTTGAAGCCCTGAGTGTTGGCAGAGTATCCCCAAAGGCAAAGTAAAGGGAAGAGTTGAAACAATAATCAGGGTAATTCAGGCAGTGTGTGTGCTAATAAAGAAAACAGGTGCTCAGGGCTTAGTCTACCCTGCCTGGAATGAATACCCTGGATAAATGAATGGCCTTTACATGGCTTTCTGTCACATAACTAGAGGCAGCTTGAAATCTCTGCCCTCTTGATGCTCCCGAAAATAAAGCCTATGTCTCCTCATGAGAACTTGTGATTGCCCCAAAGCTCAACCTACTTAAAAAGGGATTATAAACCTCAGCCATAATTGTAACATCTCCTGTTAAAATGCAGGCGTTCACATCAAATAGCACTGATGATCTAAGATCTGAACAATTACACAAGAAATGGTTTGAGGACTCAAATGGCTTGTCACAATAGGAAAAACGTAGCAGAGTAGCTTTGTGTAAAGGAAATAATGTTAACGATCAATTTGACTTGAAGTTTTAAGAGCCTTCTATCTTTAGATTAAGCGTATCATTGATGCTTCATGGGAGGCAGGCAGGGAGAATGTCTTGCTCTAGTTTTCTGGGTGGAAAAAGTAGGAGAAAGCATAGTTGCCACATACTAGTGCCTCTTTGAATTAGAAGATGTGCTCTCTTTTTCTTTGATGTTGACTGATGGCAACACCAACCCTAGGATTAATGGAGATAGTTTAACCAAGCATTCTTTACAGAATTTCTTTAGTAGATAAAGGGGATATCTATGTGATATCCTTATTTGCTTTTAATTCCTATTTGGTTGAATCTGGACAACAAAACAGCAATGGTGGAGCTCATGGAGTTCACTTATAGAGCTTAGCAAATGGGAAACTCTTGGCTAAGGTCAGAGGAGGAAAGAGAACGCTCGAGATCTGCTTATGATCAGAATTTATTAATTCCAACAGACTTGCAGATGAACTCCATGTTGAGACTGAAATAAAATAACAGAGGATAAACATGTAGATCTATGTCTGAGGCACCATGATTGTTCTGCATGATTTTTGCAATTGTTGATCAAATTTGAGACTGTGGTACAAAATTTTGTTTTCTTTAGCTTTTAATTTTCCTTTAATGTAAGAATGAATTTTTTTGTTTATCTAATTTCCATGAGGACTGTTTCCAACATTTAGTTTCCAGGAAATTTCTCTTATTCCTTAAAAAAAATGAAATTTTATGTTACAGCTGTTAGGATTTGGAATTGGAATATCCTCCAAAGACTCATGTGCTGAAGGCTTGGTCCTCAAAGCAGCAATGTTCAGAGGTAGGTTTCAGGGGAGTGATTATATCAGGAGGGCTCTGAACAGGCTACTGTGAGATGTTGGAAACTGTAGGAGGTGGGATTTAGCTGAAGGGAACGGACCCTTGAGGGTGTACCCTTGTCCCCAGCCTCTTCCTTGCTGTCTGTGCTGCTTTGCTGCCTTGAGGTCAGCAGCTTTGCCACACCCTTCTGCCATGACATACTGCCTCATCACAGGCACAGAAATAACGGAGCCAGCCAGAGTATGGGTTGAAAGGGATGGAAACAGAATTATTGTGACCTTGAGGTGAGAGTGTACAGAGAGGGTCTTGGGAGGAATGAGTAGAAATCAGGTTACACTACCTTATGAGCCATGCCAAGGATTTGGGATTTTACTCCATGTGAAATGAAATGCAGGAAGATTTTAAGCAGACATTGCCACAATTTGGTCTAGCTTTAAGGGTTAAACTTGAAGTTAAAAACTGTAATAGGTATTTCAGAGTCTGCTTTTGAGTTCTTGGCCAGTTATTAACCACAAGCTGTGCTTATTTCCATACCCACTGAACGTGTGTGTGCCATGCATTGGAATGTAGGTACCTGTTGAAGAGTTTTTCTTTCCTTGTGGACTTTATCTCAGTGTGTAATTTTGTACTTGTTAAAAATACACATTGTTATTGGGTGCATGCAAAAATTGAGCTGTAGCCTTACATTTTAGAAAAGGTGCTCCAAGAGAGCAGGAACAAGTCATAAATTTTAGGTTTATTTAAGCTACTCTTTTTAGCAATATATATTTCCATATTTTTAAATTTTCTCTTTTCTTCGCTTCATTTTAAATTATAACATAGCAAGATCAGAGACTAAATGTTTACATAACAGCTTCTAATTTTGCCTTAAATTGGTGAACCTAATTGGTGTTGTCTATAACATGAGAACTTTTTTTAAAAAAATTAAACTTTTCATTACAAAGGGTAAAATACAATGAATTCTTAATGTGATTGCATAGTTTGATAGTGATTATGGAAAATAGTCTGTCATAGTAGCTCTAATAATGTCTGCTTCTTGGTGTACAAATGTCCATGTAATCCACTACTGTGAGTGTTGGTGACACCTGTGTCTTTTTTCTAACTGGGAACATATGATAGAAGTGACAGTATGGACACGACTACTTATACAGTCTCATCTCTTTTAATGCTGGAGATACATTATGAGAAATGTGTCCTTAGGCCATTTCCTCATTGTGCACAGAGCTTGATGGCATATGTCAGTTATGCAGCCTTATGATGCCATGAGCAGACATGGTGAACGTGATATAGATGAGGCTGTTGGTGGCATCACATAGCATACTGTTCTGCAGTAAAAAATTTTAAAAGTAGGGGTATACCCTAAAATAAAATAAAAAGTATTGTATCATAAATACATAAACCAGTACCATGGTTATTTATCATGGTTGTCAAGTATTATGTACTGCACATAATTGTGCTATGCTTTTTTATAACTTGCAGAGCAATAGGTTTGATTATGTCAGCATCACCAGAAACACATGTATATTTCATGACCTGTGAAGTTAGGATGGCTATGCTATCTGTAGGTGATAGGAAATGTTCAGCTCCATTGTAACTGAATGGGACCATCATCCTACGTGGGGTGTATCATTGTGTGAAATGTCATATCGTGCATGACTCTGCATGATTACGTGATTAAGTTTGAAAAATCGGCATGCTTTTCTTGCTGTAGTCTCTCTTAGCCTTGCTCTATATGAGGGGACAAGTAACCATGTTGGGAAATACCACATCGCAAAGAACTATGAGTGTCCTCTGGGAATCGAGAGTTGGCTCCCACCAATAGTCAGCAAGAAACGGAAGCCTTGTTACTATAACTGTAAGTTATCATATTCTGCCCATTATGTTAGCAAGTTTACAAAGAAGAAACTTCCCCCACTCAAGTCTCATATAAGACTGCAACCCACACACATCATGCTTCATTATAGACTTTAGTACTCTAGTCAGAGACTCCAGACCTCTGATATTACCGCAGACACTAGGTAAAGAATGTGTGTTTTAAAATGCTAAAAATGTGGTAATATTGTTACACAGCAATAGATAACTAACACAATGATGATGCCCAAATTGTTCTATGTAAGTCAGAAAGTATCACCATACCATATTTAAAATATTAGTAGGCAGTCATGGAAAAGTGAATTCAACCTGGGAAATTCGGTTTAGGCATATATATTTCTCTGAAAGAGTGTATTCTCAAAAAGTCAACTGTATGATTAAATTATATGCTTATAGAAGAATAGTCCTCACTTACCATGGTCAAACAGCAACTTCCCTGCTCTAAAATTGGGCTCATCTTTAGGGGGATAGCATTTGTCTTTCATACTTAAAGGATTATGGTAAGATGAAATTGAGGTCACTTTAATTCAACAATTAAGATTACATTTGTGCGGAGCTTTCATATATTATACATGAAAGCAAATGCCAACTGTAGAATGCTAGCTATTCAAGTGGATGTAGAACACAGCGCCAATGAGTTCTCCATTTTCTGAGACCCACTATTAATTACACATCCAACGCGAACTGATTCTCTAGTCGCGGTTATTGATTTTCTATGTTTGAGTTAAGAGGAGATGGTTCTTAATATCTTTATTCAGCCCCCACAATGTGGCCCTTCATTTTTACCAGCAGTAGATTTATTATTCCATCTCTAAGTTACAGGAATTCATGTGGATGAGTAACCCATTTTACCTTAAAACCTTGTTCTTGGGTACAGTGGTTCTTGAAATTCTCTTTTTTGCAAAATTCAGTGCTTTTCATTTGTTCATGCTTTGCCATTAATATTTTCCTTCATATTTGCGAGCTTGTCACAAAATATGAATTTATTTTCAATCTTTCACCATTTGTGCAAATGCTATTGTCACCGAAGGGTGAAGATATAGACAGAATTTAAATGCATAATATCACAAACATTTGTAAGCCATTTTATTTATGCAGTTCACAGCACAATTAACATAAATAATATTGTTTTTAGTCCACTGGTTACCAAAAGCATTAAGATGCAAAAGCAGATCATGAGGGGGAAACTTCTCAATATGGGTAGGAAAAAATGTCAGCAACTGGGTGCAAAATGTGGTTCAGCTGCTCCTATAGAACTAATAGCAATAACAAAACAAAGGATCTGAATTATGAGAGACCTTTTTAATGTATGTTTTCCCTACTGGCTAAATTTTTATTTTCAGTTTATAAAATATCCTTTCTGTCTGAGCAAACCATCTGTGATAGCCCTGTTTGGACTGATTTCCCTTTTATGTCAATGACCAGCATACATGGGACAGGACTGAGCATCATGGACAAGAGTTCAATTTCATGTAGATCATCATTTCTCACTAGTAAGGAGATTCCCAAGGCACTTTATTTAAATTAAGAAATATACCTGGAAATTATAGCTCTTAAAATAAGATGTTTTAGTTTTCATATTCACTGAATACACAATGAATCATCTGGTTTGTCAAGCAGGAATAAACTATCACATGGTAACTTGTTGACGTATTCTAACTACACATCCAGGATTAATTATCCCAATCTGTGGGAATTAGTAACAAAACATATGTTAACTTAACCATCTTATTTTTTTAAATGTTTTACAAAATAGCAAGACTTAAATAGTTACTGAAAAGTGACATAAAGTAAAATCACATCTTGTTTAATAATAGGTGCTTATTATATGCGTCCGTACACAGATTATGGTTCGTTCCTTACAACGATTCTTATCAGGTATGTGTTATTATTATCATCTTTACTTTACAGATGAGGAATGGGTTACAATTAGATGTTAGGCAATTTAGCCCAGGGCCTGACTAAATAGCTCTAGTCTCTTGTCTTCTGGGCAGTGAAGGACCTGGGCATTGAATCCAGCAGACAAATTTCAACCTGAGTCAACAAGGGATTTTTAACGTAGTGGAAGTAGGACAGCTTTTGTAACCAGTGAGAACTGGAATCTGAACACTGACTCTATCACTCAGTAAAGGTTTCATCTAGAGAGCTAAACACATGTATTTCCTTGAGCTGTCAGCTAGAGGGACTAGAAGCTATGAAGCATTAATACCAACAAGCACACCTACAACCTGTTTCCCACTGAAGGATCCAGAGTTCCTTGGAGAACTTGTTGATGCTAGCACTGGCAGGAGACATTTACAAAACGAGCCTGGAGCATTTCAGTTTCTGAAATGGAGGCTGAATAATATCATCACTTTCAAGCCACATATATGGAGGAGAGGGAGCCAACAGCACATGTGTAGGAGACAGCTTGATCTTGAGCTTTGTCAAAGAAAGTTCAACTTCCAAACAACCTCCGGCCTCAAACAGGAAATTCATATGTGGCCAAATCCATGCCAAGTGTAAACACAATTTGAGAAGCCTGGCTTTCAAATCTTAATTATTCTTCATATTACCCCCTGTGGTAGTTGCATTTTTATCACTGTGAAAAAAATTCCCAAGGTAATCAACTTAAGGAAGTAAATATTTGTTTGTGCCCGTGATTCAGTCCATGGTTACATGATTTTGTTGTTTTGGGGCCTCTAGTGGGTGTATGCTGCAGAGGAAGCTACTCACCTCATGGTGATTAAGTAGCAGAGAGAGACACACACATGCACACAAAGGGGCAAGGGTCCCAATATCCCCACACAGGCACACCCCGATGACCTAACTTCTTCCATTAGGCTGTAACCTCTAAATGTTCCACCACCTCCAACAGCACCACACTCTGGCAACCCACTCTTCAACACGTGGCCTTTGGGGGACATTTAAGATCAAAACCAAAACATCTTTTATGTAAGAAACAACTTCTGAAGATCTGAAAATGCATTCATGAAGACAAAATAAAAAGTAACATTTAATAAATTCTAGACCTCCAGGGTATTAGGTCAGAATCTAGCAAGTAGATCTTTAGATGTGCCAGTTCACTTCATCATTCCAACTGTTTTCTACCGAAGGGATCATCCCTGATTTAAAAGAGAAACTCTTACCTACGTCATAAAAAACTGGCAAGAACAAGTTTCGAATGCCCAAATATGTGTGTGTATGTGTGTTGTTTTTTAGTAAATTTTAATTTTGCACTAGTTCCATATTCTCAGCAAAATTATAAAAAATATTCTGAAGATTTCTTATGTACTCTACACTCAGATTCCCTTATGTAAGAGTATGTATTCCCAGATTCCCAATAGTGCATTGGCACTATTAAGAAATGTATGGTATTACTATGCACATCCCATAATTAAGGAATAGGGATTTTTGCTCTATATCCTTAAGGATGGAAAACTTAGATCAATTGTCTAGAATTCTTTGGAACAGGACATTTGGCTTTCCTTTCCTATTTGTTTCCCCTGTTTATTGATTATTCATGAAATAAATAATATTTAATGATAAACATATTTAGTTTATAGTTTGGATTATAATCTAATGTTATTTTATTTATTTTGTTGCTCAAATAATTCTATCCTTGGCTTTTGGGAGTCTATCTGTTGGTTCCTGTATCTTTTGACCTCGCTTCATCATTGTTTTATTTGCTTATTTGTTTTAATTCTTTCTTAATTTCTGGTACCACAGATTTTTGTAAATATTTTGCCCAAGGTCTAGAATCAGGCCATTTTTTCCAAGGAGAACTGACTCTTTCAGGGCAAAATACCATTTTATTAGAAATGAAGGTCTGGGTATTAGGCGTTCTTATAGCTACTGGTGTGTCATTAGGGGCAGAATGAAGAAACGTGTATAAACTAATTAGTATACTAATTAGTATACTAATCATTATGTATAAGAAGATGCACATATATATATACATATGCATAGATCTGTGTCTATGTACAGATTTATAGCTGTATCCATATTGAGCCAAGTATGAGTTCATATGGGTCATTCTAACCTATTTCACTTTTCTCAATCCTAGGGTGAGAAGTCTGGCTTACCTTCTGCTGTCTACTTACTTAATTGCTCAAATACTGTACACAAGTGTGTTAGTTTCCCAGTACCACAAATGGGCAGCTTGAAAGAACAAAATTACATTGCCTCACAGTTCCAGAAAGTTCAAGTCTGAAATCCAGGTTTGGCAAGGTCACAAAGCCTTTAGGAGGGAATCCTTTCTTACTTCTCCCAACTTCTAGTAACCCCTGGCATTTCTTGGCTTTGTGATAGAATAGCTCTAGTCTCTTGTCTCTGTCTTCATATGGCTGTCTTCTTTTCCTGTGTCTCTGGTCTTACTGTATTAGAGACCACTCTAATGGCCCTATGTTAACTTGATTATATACTCAAAGACTCTATTTCTACAGATACTGGCAATTAGGACTTCAAGATACCTTTTTTTTTTTGAGGGGCACAATTCAACCCAGAAGAATATTTAAGTGGTTTCAAATTATGAACCCATGTCCTCATAGCAAATATTTTGCACAACTATAGGATTTTAAATTTTTTAGTTGACATATAATGGTTGTGCATATTTTTTATGGTAGAGTGAGGTTCTTAATGCATATTTTCTTTTGCCTTTAATTTCACAGACTAGTCATTTCCATAGATAATTAAGTCAGCACCTCCCCTGCATTCTCTACTGTGGGGTGGTTTTATGCATTTTTAATATCGTTACATTCTTACATTACGGACTTCATTCCATCCTTGCATTTCCCAGCCTTTTAAAATGACTTTTTAAGACTTTGTATTTGTTAAAATTAATTCAAGTCAGGTGTGATGGCACATGCCTGTAATCCCAGTGGCTTGGAAGTCTAAAGCAGAAGGATTGCAAGTTCAAAGCCAGCTTCGGCAACTTAGCCAGGCGCTAGGCAACTTAGTGAGACCCTGTCTCAAAATAAAAAAGTAAAAAGTGCTGGAGGTGTAGCTCAGTGGTTAAGCCCTCTTGGGTTCAATCCCTGTTACCAAAATACATCAATCAGTAAATAGATAAATAAATAAATAAATAAAATAAAACACAAGAATAATTCATTGTGCTTGCAGTTCTATGAGTCTTTTGGAATGCATACCATCACGTGTCCTTCACTGTAATATCACACAGATGCGCTTCACTGATTTAAAAAACTACTATACACCTCTCCTTTTTACACTTTCATCCACTCAAACTCTTTCAACCTCTGATCAGCTTGTTAGCTCTATCATTTTGCCCTTTCCAGAACCTCATCTAAATAGATTTATCTGGTAGCTTTTCAGACTAGCTTTTTTAATTTTAGTGATAAGCATGTATGATTCATCCACATATTCAGTGGCTTGAGAGCAGACTTCTTTTTATCACTGAATCCTGTTCTGCTGATGGGTGTTCCCATTGTTTGGGGTTATTATTCACCTATTAAAGGACACTTAGTTGCTTCCAGTTTTCAGAGATCTAGAATTAAACTACTATAGACATTCATGTGCAGGTTTTTGTGTGGACATTAATTTTCACATTAGTTGGTTAATCCTTAGAAATGCATTTGCTAAATCATACAGTGAGACTATGTTCAGCTTTGAAGAAACCAAAAAACCTATCTTACAAAGTGGATGTGTCACAGCAATGAAGAAGAGTCCCTGTTACTTTGTATTCTCACTTGAAGTTGATTTGAGCCATTTAAAAAAGTCTGTAGTGGGCTGGGGATGTAGCTCAGCGGTACAGCTCTTGACTAGTGTAGACAAGGCCCTGAGTTCAATCCCTAGCACCACAAAGAAGTCTATAGTGAAATGTCATTGATCTCATTGTTGGTTTAATTTGTGTTTCCCTGATAAGTTCTGAACGTATACTTATTTCCAATCTCTATTTCTTCTTTGATAAAACGTCTGCTTAAACGCTTTGTCTATTTAAAAAATTTGCTTGTGTCTAATTTTTTTGTGAATAGCTCTTTTTTCTGCACAACTTGAAACTATAGATATGGGCAGGGAGGACAATTTGTATGTGTTGAACATTTTGGCAGGCATCTTCACATTTTGGCCTCAACCTATTGAGGTGAGGCCAATATTATGATCCTTTTTTTACACATGAGAAATCTGAGGTTAAGGGACAAAACTTATTTTTCAGAGGCCACACAGTCAGTAAGAGGTAAGTTGGTCCTGTCCTAATAGAGTCTAAAAAGTGATTTCAGACTTTTTGGGCATAACAGTCTACTTTGTTACAAATATTTTATATCCATGTAGAATTACAAAATGATACTCACAAATAATGCAATCTATATAAATATAAAACAAAAATAAATATAAAAACTTGCAAGTAATAAGAAGGAAAAATAAAAAGGAGAAAGAAGAAAAATAGCAGAATATTATGTGTTTATATAATAACTCATGCATGATGATATTAGGTTATAATGCTAATACCAATAATATCACTACTTATATTCAGTACATTTTTATGTAAAAGATCATGAGTCTTCCCATACAAGACACTCAGGAAATTAAGAGTACTTACATAATAATATGTTAGAATAAAAATTCAATGTCAGATTAATTGTTAGCTAACTAGACTTATTCGAGTATAAGACAAGAATGACTCTAATGCTTTTGTGACATAAAGGAAGCATATTGGTATAAATTATACAATCTGGAATTGGATAAATGAGGAAGCATGCTGTCTTTGCAAGCAGGAAGTATTCAGAAGGTCTTGCAGGATGTGGGAAAATCTTTTGTTGGATAAACCTCTCTCATCCATTGTAGGGTATTTTCTATCCTGACACCAAACCACTAATTTCCCATCATATGTACATTCACTATGACAATGTAAAATATATTTCAATTTTTCTTAGTCCTCCCTGTTCTATAGCCACACATTAATTACTCTACTTTGTAATATATAATTTGAGGATTATTGTGACATGCTAGGTTATAAAATTTAAGAACATGTTAGAATATTTTAGAGATTTTACTTGATAGTAATAGAAATGTTGAAAATTAGTTAAGTGCAGAGCTTAATTGTGTCCAACTCATGGTCTTGAATGAAATGGGCCTTTTATCTTGGGTAACGGAGGAGCTTTATGAAATTAATAAAAATACATTAGATTCAAGTCTATAATTCAAATTTGGAAATTCTCTCTTTCAAATTTATACTTCAAAATTGATCCTAAATTACTAAAAATCATACAGCTAGCTCTGTCTCATGGGCTTTTCAGCTGCAATAGAACTAAAGAAAGAGCTTTGAAAAAAGAATTTCTCTTATTTAAATGAACACCCACTGAATATTTTTCTAATTATTAAGAATCATGTCAGGTAACCACCTATAGACTCAAACAAGAGCTGCTCATTTCAACTTTTTTAACTTCTTTTAATGTAGCCCGAAAGACTAAGGTCATATGACCATTATACTCTTAGCAATCAGGACAGTCTTATCATCTTTATTTATTTATTTTTATTTTTTTTATTTTTTATTGTGGGTTGTTCAAAACATTACAAATTTCTTGACATATCATATTCCACAATTTGATTCAAGTGGGTTATGAACTCCCACCTTCACCCCATACACAGATTGCAGAATCACATCAGTTACACATCCATTGATTTACATATTGCCATACTAGTGTCTGTTGTGCTCCGCTGCCTTTCCCATCCTCCACCCTCCCCCCTCCCCACCTCTCCCCTCCCCTC